>NC_087373.1:19698679-20017429 GCF_031761385.1 Necator americanus
AAACTGAGGTCGTACGTGCTTGTACTCCATAAAGTCACCGTTCTGTTGTAGATCGCTCTGGTAGAGTGTGAGAGGAAGGAGTCGTAAGAAGTTGATGCCTTGAGAAAGAGATATCATCCTCATATCATCCATACGAAAGAGAGTGGAGACACGATTGGTATCTCCAGAAAGGGTACTTTAAAAGCGAAGAGACTCATTTTCCTCTTCCGATGTATTCTAGAGGCATCTGCCCACGAATCTGGGGTGGTACAGTTTCAGGCGGGTAATGCGTATACGAGGTCGTAGATTACGGGGAGAAGGGTGATTCCGTACATCTCTCCCATCGGGGCGTGCGAATGGGTTTTCGACGAATCGCAGGCGGGGCGGGGCGCAGTGGTTGCGCATTGGAACAGAAGATGTCGTAAGAAACAGTTCCGGGGTCATCCGTTTACACTGATACAGGGAGAGATGAACGGAATCGCCCTCTTCCCACCATGTACGACCCCGTAAAGGCATTACCCACCTGAAACCCGTACCACACCAGATTTGTGGGGTGATGTCTTTAAATGCATACGCTGTCAGGGGTCATTAGTCCACAAACACTTTTCTGTCCCATGAACTGTTGAAAATTGCTAAATAACGAGATTATTTGCTGACAGAGTTGATTTCACATGTAAAGGAGGTTCACCTTCGAACTTCTTTTATCCATATAGGTTTACGTTTTTAATTTTCAAAAAATGAAGCAGGAGTGTTTGAGTTCATCAATCAAACACAAAGGATTCAAAACCACTCGTGATGGAGCAGCGCAATGACGGAAAAAGTCAGAAATAATATCAATGCTCTTTATAAAAAGACTCTACCTTACCAACCTACTAAATGTCATACAGAGAAATATCACCGCCACCTGATTCGTAGACGCTATTCCTTTCGGAGAATACAATTGATTTTTGTGTTTTGAACAACTTGTACGAATTGATTTTTTTTTTTCAAACTCCTTTGAACGTTTAGTGTACATTGAGAGAAGATTCCTTCAGGACTACAAAAAACCTTTAAACAAAAACTTGTATAATCTGTGAGAAATTCCTCTGTAATGCCCATCTACATTAATGGAATCCCTCTTTGGAAAGTCTTTGAAAAATAAACTTTCAAACGAATGGTTCGTGGTATGAGAGTGAAGTGTACAACGAAAAATGTGCAATATTAACAATAAATGAATCATCGTAATTATTTTTCAGCACAATACTTCAGCATATATCAAGTGATGAAAGGCGCATTGTAGAAGTTGAATACCTTCGTAACAGAACATGACGGGTACGTCTGGGAGACGATCACCTCTTCCCACCTGGCGAAACCACATTCGCGGAATCGATAGGACAACACTGAAAGATCAGCGCTAGAAAGACGACTTTTGAAACAACAAACAAGGAAATGATTTTTATGAAACGGCCCTTCTGGCTTACTTGGCCAGACCATTTGGTAGATCCTGAGCTGGAGTGAAGAGGATAGCGTCTCGATATCGTTGTGGCACATCTGCCATCTGTTTTCTTGCCAAAGCGCCGCAGAATGCTGAGACGTTCGCGCCACGGTGACGTACTGAAGATCTCTCTTATCTCCGGTCACATCGGTGCTGCTTACATCACTTTCACGATTTATTTTCATTTGCACAAAGAACAGAAAGTGAACGCTCATTATTTTGACATTTACCTCCAAAGATATAGTGGGTGTCGTAGTTCTTCTCACTTTCTACTCGCGCTTCTCTGAATTGAAATATAACATATGAAATGTGTAACGAGTTGCTATAAACAACAATTGTTGCAAAGAATCTCAAAGTTTCGAAGGATCTTTCGGTTAGCGAGGAAGTCCGAATTGATGGAGTACTCTCTTTGAGTCTAATAATACAATGTGAACCTGCTGCTAATGTTGGCCAAGCGCTGCACCAATAAAGCAGGTTGTAGCAACCCGGTCCGCCTACGGCTCAATCCAAAGCAGCAAGGACCAAATCACCATCAAACCGAGATTTATTGAAAGCTGAACACGGAGTAATACTAGTAGGAGTTTGCACGGATAGAAGGAGAAAGTTGTCAAAACTCGTGTGGCAGTTCTCGGACCACTCCTCCCATTCCTAACTACTTTTGCCTCTTTATATCTTGCCACTTAACGATGCGATTACTTATGCCATCCTTTACTTTACGTCTAATCTGTCTTGATTACAGTGGTCACTAAGCGTGAATAATTGGTTGACATGACGATGGCTCCAATCATCGGTTCATGTGGGCTTTTTTTTCAAATTTGTTGGGGGTTTTTGTCGTCTTTCATTCAGTTAACATGAAAACGTGCTTCGTAGTCTTAGTCCACATACGGATCTGTTGTGGTTAGGACTCTTTGTTCTTTTGTTCTGCTGTCCTGGCGTCTCCTTCACGACCATAATTTGTTGCGATTGGATTTCTCCGTTATTTTCTGATGTGATTTTGTATTATAATTGGTATCAATTAATAAATTAATTATTAATAATGATGTTGATGCAATTTTGTATTGTATTTTGTATTGGATTGTGAAATCTCGAAAAAAATGAAATCTGTAGCATCTATAAAACAATCTTAAAGGCATCACCCCGCGAATCTGAGGTGGTACGGATTCCAGGTGGAGTATTCGCACACGGGTTCGTAGATTATGGAGAGAAGGGTGAGAGAGAAATGGACGAAATCACCCCCTCTCCATAATCTACTATCCCGTGTACGAATACCCGGATACCTGAAATCCGTACTACCCCAGATTCGTGGAGTGATGCCTTTAATTACGGCACAATATACGAAAAAAGACAAAAAAGCCATCAGAAACGAAAAAAAAGAAAACACCCAGCGACTTGTCGATGTCCATCGTTACCAAGATCGTATTTCTTGGCGTGGGACCAAATTAAAGAAGCAGTGAAAACTATACTTTTTTATTGGATAATGTCAAAGATCTCCTTCAGATAGTGTTTCTCTTTAACAATTATTAAAAGAAACGCAAATGGCGAAAGTATGTGGAATTGTAGGTATGTAACACAGTGCTCAGTTTGAAATCATTCGAGCTTCTCAACTTTTTTAGTCGGTCATCTGGTACTAGACTTGTTTAGGAGGTTAACAACACTGATTTGATGCGTCACTTGTGCTCTGCACGCCATTCACAGGCCACTTATGGGTTCGTAAACCTGGATCGAATTAAAGCAAAAAGTAAGGTGTTTGTCAGTTTCAGTAGTACTTGTTTGAAAGTGAGAAGCCTGCGAAGATACAACAAGTGAGAATTATGAAGAACAATCAATGAGAGATCTCAACATTCTTCATTCATTCATTCAACATGAAAGGAACAATACCAGGCATTCTTTTTACGAAACCATATACCTTGATTTAAACATGAAAACTCTTTACCTCTCGTAGCCAGCCTCACTTTGACGTCTTAGGTTCTCGATATCCTTTCGTAGCTTTTCAACCAAGAGTTCCCTTGTCGCATTCTCTAGGAAGTCTAACTCAGAAACGTTAAACGCTAGAAACGCTAGAAAGTAATGGCATCTTTAGGATTTGTCTTCCAGGATGAATCTGTTTTGCTGAATGTTTTGCCCGTCAGTGGAATCATCGCAGTGATAATGGATAAATCACGCGCGAAAGTATTGTGGATACATCTGCGTACTGTAACATAATTTGAGGCGATCATTATGTAAAGAACGGAAGGCGAACCCCCCCCCCCCCTTTTGAATTAAGTGGAGACTTCTGTGAATTTTTGCAGTTTTTTCTTGCAATTTCTTCTTGCAATCTATTTCTCAAATCCATGGTCAATTCTTCAGTAGGGCTGTGCCTTTGAAAAAAGCAGCCGGGTTGTGTAAACATGTTGCAGCGGGGTATATTAACCGAACAAATCTACGGTGGTATATCAAGCCCATTTTGTTATAGTGATAAGAGTTGAGCGATGTAAAATGAACACGAATGATGAGGAAGGTAAAATAAAAAAAGGTTTTCGTGTTGTTTAGTTCTTTTTAAAGTTTCTCGTTCGCCGTTAAAATAGAAAGGGAATTTCTTACTTTCTGCGACGCAGGTTTGGAGCATAAAGTCATTTCTTAAAGTTCTTAACCGCCTGATTCGTTTTCTTCGCCTTATTTAAATAGCCTAAATTCCAAAAAAAAAACTTGTTGAATACTATTGTGAAAATCCAAATGATATTATGATGTCTCTGAGTTTGATGGTATCTTTTTTTATCATGTGTTTGAGATTTATAGGATTCCTTCGGCAGACATGCTAAGGAGAAACGCATTGCCTTACCAAAAACCCATGAAGAAATGCAATAGACCTACCTTGGGCTTGGAACCATGATTACTGTGGTAAGTGACTCAGAAACAACTCACTTTAAACTTTTTCTCTCGAGCTGCAGATTTTTGTCTGTGCCATTTGAAAAGACCCAATAAGGAAGGCAAAACAAAGCCGGAAGCCTCACAAATATAAGCGAGGCTTACAGCAATCAAAAGCAATCGCATTCTAAAAAGAGCAACTCGAGAAAATTGTGAAAGCATGGTACAGATGTAGAATGCCAATCGATTTGGTTTGCAACCTCTAAAATAGCTTCAACCAAGCTTATCTGTAAAAACGATCCACATTTTTTATATCTTTTAATTTAGGCAATTGACAGTTATTGAAACATTTGCGTTGTCGAGTAATGGAATCAGAACCAGAAATGGGAAATTTCAAAAAATTTTGTGTTTTTTCCGCAATCAAGGAAAAGCGTAATGACAACTTATTGTAGGTAGGAGAGGATCGAGAAGATCTTTTTTTTCTTTGTCAATTTTGTTAGTTGCAGGAGATTGTCGTATTTCTACTCCGAATCAGTGCACTTGATTATCCAAACGTGAACATTCTGGTAATCTTCATGAATAAAGAATAGACGACGTAGACCTCGCATTTGTGAGAAGAATGAAATGAGGCACGTTTTTTCTATCTCATGAAAAGTCGCTATTTCAAACAAAAAACATCGTTTTCTCATTATTTCAAGAAGTATCAGTGAAGAGATTCTAGGTGCTTAATGTTCATCAACTTATTGGTCCTTTATCACTTGCTTGTCTGATTGTCTGAAATAAAGAATATGGGAGTAAACGGTAAAAAAACGTACATATATATACATAAATATATATGTAGAAGGAGTGTTCCCATTTGCGAAAGTGGTCAGGAAAGATACAATCGCTTATTTTCTGAATCATGAGAACTGTGCTTTTCGCAAGGTTGAATGCGAAAATTTCACCCCACAAGACAAAATGAAACACAAAAAAGGTGAAACTCGGTGAGACAAGTCTAACTGAGGGCGGCAACCTCGTTAATTCACAGAGTCGGAAGAAGGGAAGATTGTGGAATGTTACTGATGCGCTATCTGGCTTTCCAGCAACATTACTTAGAAGCGCCAACGCACTCATCGCGCGCCGACCAACGAACATCAAAAACTCCATATCCAAAGGGCAAAGTCTTGCAGACGCTTACAATGTTTCTGAAGATTTTTCGTGCATTGGACAGCAGAAATACTGTTTCAAAGCTGGTTCTACAGGAACTACACATTAGAGGTACCCATAAGTGATCAATTATTCCAGTGGCACAAAACAAAAAAAAAGAACTTACATTTGATTTTATCTTGTCGATTATCCCATCTTGCTGGTAGAGTTGCGATCCTCTGTTCATAAAAATTCGTTTCATTTGAAGAAAAATACGATTCTAGGCGAGCTCGCTCTTCATCGATACTTTTGAGATTTTTACTCCTTAGGAAATGTTTCGATTGAAATAAATGAAAATCAGGTGGCGCTATTTTTGGAGAATGTGGGGATGTGGTAAAATCTCCCAGTTTAGCTGCTTGATTTTTCTCCCGGTTTGATCTTGCTGCGTGCTTCCTAACGTTATCGAACTGCTGTAAACCTTCCCAATTTCTTGAAGATGCCTTTGGATTGTTGACCAAGTAGTCTGAAGAGTGTTTGCTATTTCCTGAATACTCATTTTGGGATCAGTTTCCACCAGTGATTTTAAAGCGCCAAAGTCAACAGGGCGTCCACTTCGATCGCTGTCAGACCAGCCAAAATCACTGCCGGAAAATTTTCCTATTCAGTTTGTTGCAACTGCCATTAACACCCTATCGAAAATGGAACAGGATGCAATGACGTAAATGTTCTTCAGTTGGTTCATTGTCCTTCATTTTAAAGGTGTAATGAAAAGTTTGAATTTAATAGTCACAAAAGTCAAGGCCACGAGTCGCAATATTGCCATATAAAGCACCACTTTATGCATGCACGCTCTGAAATAGAGTGATGCAAATATTCCACACTAATAATGATTGATTACTTAGGAGAACTTTCAATGCGTAGTATATAGGTTTTCTAGTCCTTCGAACAATCGTTGCCTCATCCAGACTTATGTATGAGCCGCACATGTGTCGCATTGTATGATGTCACGGTGTAGAGTTCAAGATTTGGTACATATTGATGATATCGTGGAATTGGTGTTCATTTCGTTGGAATTTGTGACTTTGTTACTGTAATTAGGTAAGTAGATAAGAGACGCGGGTGGATTCAGGGGACGGACTCCCTGTTTCTGCTGAGCCACCATTGACTCACTACATCATTGTATCCCGCAAGTTGATCCGACCAAAAGCCTGCAATCATGTGAGTGGGATGTGCAAGGGAGGCGGTTTGTAGTCGCCTCCAACAAATAAGTTCCACCTGTCCACTACGGGAGAACGCGACGTTTTCCCAAGAACTCATGGGACTAGAGGTACGGTAGCGCCAGGGATGGGGTGGGTTACAGGAGGGTTGCCACTGAAACGGAAAGTGACTAGGATGACGATCTGTGCTTATAACGCACCTACGCTTGCATCGTAAGCGCCCATCGAAGATCTTATGATGCAAGTCAAGAAGATTATGTACGACATCATCGGACTGACCGAGAAGAGACGACGCCACCCTCTGAACGCCGTATACGAAATTGGAGAAGAAATGCTCTCATGAACATGCGACTGTAGAGTTGGTGGAGTTGACATCCTTGTTAACTTGAGCATGGCAAAGAACATTAACTCTTTCCGATAACTTACGACCCGGATCGGACGTCTGCGGATGAAAAGATGTGGTCCAACCGCAGCTTTGACTATCTTCGTCGGTTACGCTCCATCAAGCTACGAAGAAGAAGTCGAAGCATTCTATATGGACCTGGAGAAGTTCTATCGAGAAAATCATGTCTTCTACAAGGTCATAATTGGCGATTTCAACGCCAAAATTGGCCCAAGAAGAACGCTTGAGGGACTTCACGTCGGGACCCACAGCCTACAATGTTTATCATGACGACTAAGACTATCCGTGCGAACTCGCAAATCCAGAAGCCGTCTACGCTGGACGTGGGAGTAACCAGGTAGAGGATACAATAATGAAATAGACCACATCATCGTCAGTAAAAGGTTTTGCCTGACGGACGTCGCTGTTGTGCCTCCTCCGAGGAAGATTTTCCTCCACAAGGAAAGATGAGAAAGCTGCCAAGTTCAGAGAGCGAAATCCCAGAACTACCATCAACTGGGATCTCTTCGCTACGCTAGCCGGCTTTTGGGAAGATTCCGCAATGGACAACATCGACGAGGAATATGACCGGTTTGTTGAACACCTTCACGACTGCGCGAAGAAGGCCGAGAGTTTTAAAACCACCAAGAGACGCCTGTCTCTTGAACCTCTTGAGCTGATACGCCAGAGTGGAGCAGCACGAGCCGCAGGGAACCAAGAACTCACGTCCGAGCTCGCAAGGCTTTGCAGAGAGGCGATAAAGGAAGACCTTAAAGAGAGAAGAGCAGAAGTGCTGGCTGAAGCTGCAGAGGCGGGGAAAAGTATCCGCTATGCCCGTCGAGACTTCGCCAGTCGCAAGACGCTCTCCGAAACCCAAAGGGAACAGCCATTGCATCGAGAAGGGGGATGGAGAAAATCATCTGCGACTTCTACTCTGATCTCTTCAGCAACCATGTCCACTTGCCTCCTCACCATCTGAGGGAAGATGGACAAGTCATTCCAGAGGTTCTTCCGTCCGAAATGCGACATGCTATCATGTCGGTAAGAAATCGTACGGCACCCGGTCCCGACAGAATAAGACCAGAACACCTGAAAAACCTTTCGCCAGTACCCATCAACACTCTAGAGAGTGTTGATGGGTACTGTCGTCCAATCTGCCTACTGTCCGTCATCTACAAGCTCTTTACAAGAGTGATCCTCAGTAAATTTGAAAAAGTCCTGGATGAAGAACAGTCATGCGAGCAAGCAGGGTTTCGAAAAGATTCAGTACGATTAACCACATCCACTGTTTCAAAACTCATCGCGGTTTCACGAGGGTACAAGATGCCGCTCTGTCTCACCTTCATCTATTTGAAGAAGGCCTTCGACTAAGTTGAGACGAAAACGGTCATGGAAGTCTTGGACAACTAACAACTTTCGCCATTCGACAAGAATATCGTCATGGACGTGAAGAGAGAGGTAAGACAGGGTGATACAATCTCACCTAAAATAACTCACTCTAAAATATTCACAGCCACTCTCGAGAAGGCAATGCGAAAACTAGTATGGTACGATATGGGAGTGAAGGTTGATGGTCGGCAGCTACTCCATTTGTGCTTTGCTGTTGTTATCGTTATGATAACACCTAGCATCAACCAAGTGGAACGAATGCTGACCGATTTCGACGAAACATGTGGATGCATCGGTCTTCAGCTGAATCTGCAAAAGACGTGACGGATGAGTATCAAATTCCCCATTCACGCTCAGCCGGACGAATGTTTCCGAATGCACCACCTTCATTTTTCTGGGTCGGGAATTGAACATGATGAACGACCTGGGCAGGAGTAGATGAGCGGCTTGGGGAGCGTATAAAAGTATCGAAGATGTAGTGAAGGAGACCAAGAAAACCAGCTCCGTGGTCACCTGTTCAACACCACCGTACTTCCTGCTTTGACCTATGCTTCAGAAAACTGGGCATTTTGCAAGCAGGAAGAAAACGCGGTGAGCGTCATTGAACGCGCAATCGAGAGAGTGATGCTGGGAGTGTCCCGCTTCACGCAAGTGAAGGACGGGATTCGATGTTCTCTCCTACGTCGACGATCAAAGATTAGAGACGCCGCCGCATCTGCCAAGGAAAGTAAAATAAGGAGGGCGGGACACGTGATGCGCTTTAATGACGACTGTTGGACCAGAGCCGTGCACTGGGTTCCTTGCGATAATAAGCGCATAACTGGAAGACCGCCAACCCGATGGTCAGATTTCCTCACAAAGTCCTTAAAAAAATTATAATGCTCTTCGTATCAAACGCGAAAGGAGGAACTATTGAGCGACTGAAGCAAATGGAAGAATTACTGGTGCTCGCTCGACCAATTCGAAAATCAACGTAATCAAGGTGAAGTTATGAGATAAGTCTTATAATGGCCAATGCGTATGCACTTTCCATTCACTAGAAGTCTCGTGCGAGAAGTACGATTTGTTCAATTTACTCGAAAACCTGTACGTATTTCTAAACCACATTTTACTCGACGGGCTTTTCTCCCTTGTGGTTTGCATGCTATGCGTTTCCGAAGTTGTTCATGAATCATTTGAGCGGCTACGCCTAATCAGAAAAGTTAGAAAAAAGAACTCTCAAATAAATTTAGTCCTGAATTCTTCCCTAAAGCATGCTAACTTTTCACCAACGTGTTCACCAGTTACATTTTAATAACAAGAATTTAAAATGAATTTCATAAATGATACTTAATAGCAACAAAATACAAAGTAGGAGTAAAGGTGTAATTTACGAGGATGAGCGTTTTCATGTTAAACTTCCTCTAACAGTGAAAAATGGGAAACGGACCCCCCAAGCAAGTTTTTTGCGAGGCAACATTGGCTCTTTGCATATGCGCCGGTTCCCTCAGTGGCCCATCCACATGTTCCACATGTATACACTGCTGGAAAAACGTCACCGATTATTGTCCGCTTACTTGCAAACGCTGAGGATGTGCAGGGGTGGTGCGGTGCAAGGTGCTTCCTGAAAAAATTAGTACAGGAAGGCCGTTTTCCACGCTTTTTTCAAAAGACGAATAGAGTGGATTGAACTTGGACACTCATACTCATCAAACCACCCCACCATCCGTTACCATATTTGCTTTGGCTGGATCCCAACATCGTCATCGATCTGATGCCTTCAAGAAGTGTATTTAAGGAAGAAATAACTTCTAATGCAAAATGCAAATAAAACGATAACGATGTGGCATGAGAACTGAAGATTTGATGTTCTAATTCGTGTCATTTTTTCTACAAACAAACGAAAGAGAACTGCATTTTTTTGTAACATCATTTGAAGGACTAATTCTAAGTTGATATCTATTAAGGATTTCAAGAAATGTAGATGCCATTGAAGACACTCGTCTTAAAAACACAAAATGAATCGCAGAAAAATGATAGAAATTGCTTCTACCTGTTCAACTTACGCAAATGCTTTATTCTGATCTCTGAGGCAAACACTGCGTTGCTACTTCTTGAAAGGTTGCTGATAAAGATAAAGGTGCTAGGAAAAACTGAAGGCCAAACACAGCCACGCCTCCTTAGAATGACTGAAGGATTCTAAAAAATCGGTGAAAGGGTTCTGAAGTCCTTTGCTTTTTGTTGCCTTTTGCTTTTTGGATAGTTGAAGTGAGTGTCAAAGGGGCAAAATTTGGTGTTAGGGTAGTTGGAGGGACCACTCAGCCGCGCTCTCTTTGGCTTGGACTTCGGCGTGGGAAAAAACGTCTACAGAGCAATAAGATCGTAGTTCATTTCGTTTGTTTGTCATTAATCGCCGTCAAATCGTTTCATTCGCATGATGGCTATTGCTAACTTGCTGACTCTTCTGACTCTTCGTGGTTTGACTCTGACAGGGCTGGAGCCTTCATTGAAGTCAAGAAGGAATCTGACGAATGGCTCGCTGATTGTGGATTGTTGTGGAATTAGCGACCTTGTCGAAAATTAGTGAATAAAAGTTGCTTGATGCATGCTTCACGACCATGGATTGCTATTGAAGCCATTTTCTGTTTTTTTTTGTTGAAAGTACTACATGATATGAATTAGCTATTCACTTCTGATAAGCCTGTTTCGAAGGTTTGGGAACGTTAAGACATTAGTACTTCCAGCCCTTTCCTCCTTTTTTTATCTTAGTAGCCTTAGCCTACATGTCGCGGATTTTCGAAGAATAATGCTCAGGTTTTAGGGCCCCGACTGACTAAACGTTTCACTCTCAGAAATTACCTGCCGTTTCATGCTTCAGCTGCTTCAGCTCTCTTGTAATTGATGCGTTAAAATTGCCCATGCTAGTAGCGAAATTTGTGATGTTTGTGGAAGGCGTCAAGTACAAGCAAGTCTAAAAAGGATAAAGGATAAGGTTTCTGGCGCATCAATCTCCTTGGGATGCGCCAACGAGTCTGACTGCAGCTCGGAATCGCTCAGGTTTTGGAACCCGTGCTGGCCTATGCAACACATGAGGTAAACTATCGAGAAGATCAAAAAGCGTACAAATTATTATTATCCGCTTTTTGATCGGCAAATTTATGTATAACAACTTACCAATACTTTACTTTTACTTTTAAAATTGTAAGAAAAAAAAAGCTCATCATTTATTTATGTACCAAATAGTTTTGCTCTATGTGTTTGGTAGGGAGGACGTCAGCTGCAAACCCTCTGCGGCAAACAATAAAAGGAGAACTTGCGTACTTTTTGCAGCACGCGACAAGCTTGTATGCAGCAAACTGAAGTCGTTTGATTTCTTGCGCCGCTCCATCTTCAGAGAAAATCGAGAGGATCTCTATGGCAGGGAATCGCCTCAACAGCAGCAATCAGTTGTATCAGATGCAAAAAATTTTATTTTTCTTGTAATGTCGTGGGTTAAAAAACATCGCGAATGCATTAACCCTTCAGTCTGCTTGCAAACTTTCCGGTAGTTTTATTTCAATTCCTAGAGCGAACGGTTTCTTCCGGGGTATGACTTGAAATAACTTAACTTAATTGGCGGGCTAATCTCGTTGCCTGACGCGATTGCCCGCATCTTCGCCAAGATGTGCCGGCCTCGATATAGCTCTGCCCAACCTTCTTGATTTTCTGTGAGAGCTCGCACAGAATCAATCCATTCGTCGCTATTCCGTATTCTGCGAAACTTTACGTCTGCCGTCTGAACTGCCGATTCACGCTGAGTGTCCAAGGTTCCCTTTCACCTCTTCAGTCCACAACTTCCGTTTTCGGCCAGATGGCCTTTTCCAGCTTGAACCCGACAAACTCCTTAAAACACGTTCAAGAGCATCATCCCACGAATCCGGAGTGGTGTTGGTTTCAGGTGGGTTATGCCTACATGGGGTCGTAGATTCTGTCGTTAGGGGGAGGGGGGGGGGGGGTGATTCTATCCACTCCTGCCCAATTGCCGTAAAAAAACGGTCCGGATGTTGCGGCGTGCACAGGGTTAGCGCGCTCCAATCGGACTCGTTGCATAAAATAGCGCCCAGGAAACGCTCGAAGCCGCATCTTCTGGAAAATGTCTTTTTTATTTTATTAGGAAGAAATGGACGGACCCTCCTCCCCATAATCTAGGACCCCGTATAGGCATAACGCACCTGAAACCCACACCACCCCAGATCCGTGGGGTGATGCTTTTAACAAGGCGGTTTGCTAGTCTCATCACTGTACGACCAAAGAAACGAAGACGACTTTCTTAAGGCACTCTCGAAGGCGGTGCAAGGAGTTGATACCTTCCTCGTGTCATTCACCGATACACGATCTTTATTATAGCATCCCCTAGGCCAAAAGTAGCCAAGCAGCGGTCTAAGCAACTTCCTTTCCGTGCAATCAATTAATCAATCAATCTATTACCGTAGATAGTGCTGTCCAAGTCTCCGATCCGTACATCATAATGGGGCGAGTTGCGGATAGGTAGACTCGCAGCCTGACTTCGGTGATGATGGCAGTTGACCACAGGCATTGCGTTAAGGGGTTAAATGCAGAAGTGGCCTTAGTGCATCTTTACTGAACATCTCTCTCGTAGCTACCTTGTTCTTCAGCGTACAGCCCAAGTAACAGAACTCATCGACAAGTTCTATCGGTTGTCCGTTCACCCTGCTTCGATACAAGGTTGACAACATGTTGAAGGGTCGTACTGCTTTCAGCGAATATAACAACATCGTCGGCGTACTCGAGATTAGTCAAGGGGCACCCTGATGGTGCTAAGACAATGTCGGCAGGACACTGGTCGACTGTTCTTCGCATAATTTCGTCGATGGCGAAATTGAACAGGAAGGGTCCTGCCACTGCCCCTTGTCTTACTCCAGTTACCACTTCAAACTTCAAACGGTGTTGTACATCCGGCTGGTGTTGGAACTGCAGCAGTTGTTCGTTGATTCATGTCATCAAGCAAGCGAACGAAATTTCCTGGTACTCCATCGGCGCGGAGCGCGTTGAGAAGATGGCCTTGGTGAGGAGAGTCGAACGCGGCTTCAAAGTCCAGAAACGCTAGTTGCATTGACTTCGAATACTGCTGCGAGATTTCGATCACTCTCCTGACGATGAACACCTGGTCCATCGTAGATCGGCCACTACGAAAGCCAGCTTGCTCGTAGCGCGTTGTTTCTTCGCGATGTTTAATGAGCCGGTCCAGGATAATGCGCTCCAATACCTTGTACATAACACGCAGCAAAGAGATTCCTCGATAATTCCTGGGATCCGTGACGGATAACTTCTTGTGGAGGGGAATTATGATAGCGTGTCTCCACGAATCAGGTATCCTTTCGTCTATCCATATTGAACGGATGATCTTTGTCATCTCACGAATCCCAGACGGAGGAAGATATTTTAGCATTTCTGCGCTAATCCCGTCGTCTCCACCAGACTTTCCATTCTTCATTTTTTGAATACAGACCAGGACCTCCGACTCGGTCAATGGCTTCTCGTTAACCACATATGTCGGTCTATGAACATGTTCGAGTTCAGAAGCTAACGGTAGCCGGTTCAGCAAGGTATTGGAGCGTTCCCTCCGAATTGGAAGGGTTGTTTCACCCACAGCTACTTCATTGGCAGTGTTGAGGACAGGAGAACATCTTTTCATTTTGCCGCTATACTGTTTTAGTAGAGCATAGGCTTTCCGCGGGTTTCTGTCCTCCCACGCCTTCTCAAACTCCATCGCTCTTGACGTCCACTCGTTATTGCAGTCTTGCTGCAGTTGAAGACTCAGCTTCCTTCTAAGACGCTTTTCCTGGTTGAAGTCACCAGCGCTGCGCGCGACACATACAGGATTGTACGTGGATTTTGTTTCCGCAGATGCAGCGGCAAACTTCCTTTGCGGCAATAGAACCGGGAGCGTTTCCCTTGCAGCGTCCTGGAAGCACTTTATGAAGGAATCCGCATCGCCAAGCTTCTCCCTGGTCCGTACTCCAACATGAATAGACACATGTTGGCAGAATTTTGTTCTGCATTCATCGTCTTTCAGACCTGCCATGTCGATTTTTGGTTAAAGAGAAACTCCTCGGTTTCTCTTGTGGAATCGTATCTTAAAGCTGAGAAGAACTGGGCGGCGGTCAGAGTCGAACGCGACGTCCCAAACAGCTCTAGATTTTCGAAGAATGTTGAAGAATGTTCCTCGCCAGAACGTAGTCGAGCTGAAGCTTAAGAGTTCTCATCTTCCGCTTGCGCTGCTCTTCAGGCGTTAAAAAGATTGACCCCTGCCACGTGAGCTGATGGCGTCGATGATTCTTCTTAAACGTGGAAGCGATGATGAGGCCCGTCTGTTCACATGTCTTAACCAGACGGTCACCGTTGTCCGACGTGTGCCGCTGGATAATACTCTTTTCCTAGCACATCGGATTGCTGTTCGAGTCCCATCTTCGCGTTTGCGTTGATTCCGACAATGTCCACCTGCTGGCTTGATATTTTAGACATCAACGCATTGAGTCCATCATAGAAGGCATCCTTACTGTTGTCCTCAGCGGTTTCCGTAGGTGCGTGAGCACTTACGATCAAGAGTTTACGTCATCTGCGATCCCGCAGTCGTGGAAAGGCGCATCTAGACGACGTTGAGCCAAATTGCTCCACCAGGTTCTTGTAATCGTTCCTCACAGTTATCGCGCAGCCACCCACTTTGTTTTCATCAGCATCGCCGCAGTATATGGTGTAATTTTCGATGCTAATGACAGGCCGATCTCTAATGCGTGTTTCCTGCAGTGCAGCACCAAGGCACACAGAGATATCGCAGAAGTCTGGATAGAGCGACTTGATGGAGTTCCCTCGATAGTGTTCGGCAGTTCAGCGTGACGAAACGAATGGTTGTTGCCAAAGATTCCATGTTCCTTTCAGGCAGTTGACCTTTCAGGTTATGGGTTTTGGCGGTGTGCTGGACGACAGCACCTTTTTGCGAGTTATGGGAATCTTTCGCCACATAAGGGTGCAGGTTATATAGCTCGTACGTTCCCAATGCGTACACTGATTGCGTTTAGTCAAAGCAGGGCCACCACTTGCAGGTAGCAATCAGAATCGTCTACGTTGCCTCTCGCATACGCGGCTGCTTGAAATCTACACGTGTTCTGATGAGATGTGCTATGCTAGTACCAGCACCTATCAAACTCCTCTCAAGTCAATGAGAGCAATATCCGGAAAATAACTGTTAATGTGGAACCGGATGTATCAGAACTAAATCAAACTACGTGTATTTCTTCACTGCTCTGTTCATCAGTAATAGCCGTCAGAGCCAAAGAATGTTGATCCAGATTACATTTCTCATTGAAGTTCATTTTAATTGAATGAGTTTCATCATGCTACTTTCGTAGTAGACATATCGAAAGCGCACAACTCCATGACTGAATCGGGTGAATCTATCTTGGTGTTGCCGGCATCTCACTGCTGTCACTGGTGTTTCGTCGATTTAGTTCCTTAAAGGCAGGATACCCTGAATCTGATGTAGTGGAGGAAACCGCTGGAAAAGCTAGAGATGGGCTCGTAGATTGCAAGATCAGGTGTGGTTCTGCTCTTCCTAAATATGATGTAAATACGGCTTGTAAGACTCTGTTTTTCACGGCGATTTCACTTACAACGCGCCAGACTTGTACACGCGTCACATCCAGCTGCACAACGGTAGAAAGCCAGTGAGTTCTCCTCGACTGTCTTTTCAAGTGAAATCAATCAGGTTGCTTCAATTCAGCTCAAATCGGGGGAAAAAAAAATTTGGGGGTTTTTAAAAATAAAAAAAAAAAATTTTTTTTAAAAGTTGGGGGGGTGTGGGAAAAAAAAAAAATATATTTAAAAAAAAAAAGAAAAAAAAAATTTTAAAAAAAAAAAATGTGGTGACCAGACTGTATACACGAAGGAGTGTTCTAACGTTCCCCTAAAGAACTAAAGCGTTTCCCAAATCGTCTTCTCGACGATTAAGGAGAGATGAACCACCTCGGTTCCCGCAATCTACAACTCCATACATCTAGCTTTCCTAGCGGATTTTCACATCCATCTCTAGCTTTCCCAGCAGATTCCCACACGTCAGATTCGCGGTATGCTGCCTTTAATCTGAAGACCCAATTGGTGACTAGTGTGACGAGTACTTACCACTGAGCCATTATATAGTCATCGTTTTTAGGACGAGTCGAAGGTATAGCACAGGTATTTCGTCGATTTAGTTAGGGACCCGCTGGCTTCGGTATTCTGCAACCCGAACTCTACGTTCTCCCTGGAGTTTCCATGCTGTTAGGTTGGACAGAAAGTCTTGTCACCATTTGTTATTTTTCTGGTTTATTTTTTCTATTCATATCGCAGAAGCACGGTTGAAAGAGACAGCTGAGAATTTCTAAATATCCTGAGCATGCGGATCAGATGATTGAGCCCACGAGGAAAGGCAGAGTTTCCAAATATCACGAGAAGGGGCAACGTATGCAACAGCTTACTCGCTATGGTTCTTCTCTACATGACTGCCACAGTTTTCTCGCATTTTGGTTTCGTTGTTTACTCGGTTTTGGCTCTAGCTGTGACTTGATGCAGCTCATCTTCATCGAACTCTACGTAATAGCCCTTAGCATGCATCATCAACGTCTCCTCGTAGCCTATCCTCGTGTTTTTGCTCTATTCGATTTCTGCGTTCTTTGCTATTTTCTAACTCTTACAAACTTGACTAATTTTTTTTGTAGTCGCGATAAGCTTCAACTGACATAATAATTATTATCGGTTTATCGTTTTTGAACTTTCAACCTCATAATGATAGAACTGTGCTTATATGTGATTATTACTGCTGTTATGTTATCACTCACTTTGTTACAGTACATTACCCACGTTATTATCCTAACTCGCATGGTTTAATTACCCAAGTTTTATGTAAACATATACTCCAGTCGTGTTCGTGTCGTGTAAAAGGACAACAACACATATATATTCAAGACCTACACCTATATATGGTACGTCTATAACTATTTCAACTCGGACTACAACAGGAATTAATCAACAATATAATCACCATTATTTATTACAGCAGTGTCCCACCTAATACGCAGGTCAGTGATCCCTTTCTCCCAGAATTGAGGAGGCTGGGACTCGAAGAAGTCTCTGATCGCCCGTTCGACTTTTCAAACTTGGTGAAATTTTTTTTAGCTAGGAAAGCCTTGAGGGGTCGGAATAAGAGGTAGTCTGAGGTGGCCGGGTCGGAAGATACGGGAGATGGGGCACCGTGTTTCAGCCTAACTCATCCAGTTTTTCATGGGTCTCCTTAGCTGCAATGCTTGGCTTGCTGTCGTATACACCGATCAAACATTATAAGTGATTTTTGAAGGTTCCTGTGGAGAGTAGGTAATCGTCTTAACGTTACAGCAACATAGATCAACGCCTCTGCTGCATAACAGCGGAACAACTGAGTTGAACAAGTGAGCATGAAGGTAATGGTCGGACAGATGGTCTTCGACTTTTACTACGGCAACGAAGGTTACCGAAGCTGAAATCGTCCTTCTACTCAGTTCTTCCCTCGGGTCATTTTCTGTATTCATGCGAGTTCTGGGTCATGCATACCACAGTCTTAGGATCTCCATTATTTGGAAGTCTTAAGTTGTTTTTCTTCATCCTGAGTAGACGTCTTTCATTGGCTGAGTCTCTATTCTGTTTATTCGCAGCCCTATCTCTTTCTTGCTTCGCTGAGTTCCATGAGTACTTCTTCTTCATCGGAGCTTTTTTTTCTGAAAAGAAAGTAGTATCGTCCACAATGGACGTGTAGCGCATTGATCAACGCCAGACACTTTATCCTTTATTCTTTTATCGTTCACAAAACCAAGGTTTGAGGGAAGTTGACCATCAACGCGTCCTTCGCTAAGTGATTTTCTTATCCACTATAATGCAGCTGTAAACAGCTTAGACAACGTTGCATCATCTTGTCGCAAGGACCCCTTTTTGAATGGACATGCTGGAATGAGAGGATGGTGGAAGAAATGTATCGTAGGTGTGTATCTAAGGCAGCAGTTGACTTACACCTCAACATACGATTCCACTCTTTGATCGATCGATGCTGACAGTATTGTATTGCACTCATTGTTGTCTTGTCAAAGGCTTTTCATAGTCGAAGAAGGTTATGCTAAAGGACGAGCGGTCTTTCCGGAAAACCTCTACGATACACAGGGTCTGGATCACTCCATGCAGCTAAAACTCTAAAAAAAGCCCAGCTTCGGTGGACTTCTTGCTTGTTTTTGAAGTTAAAAATTCCACTAAGAAGTTTGCATAACTCCGAACAAACATATTCACAAAAAACAAACAGCTGACATCATGATCTACTATATAATAACGGGCTTATTCTGTCACGTGTGTGTGTGTGTGTGTGTGTGTGTGTGTGTGTGTGTGTGTGTGTGTGTGTGTGTGTGTGTGTGTGTGTGTGTGTGTGTGTGTGTGTGTGTGTGTGTGTGTGTGTGTGTGTGTGTGTGTGTGTGTGTGTGTGTGTGTGTGTGTGTGGTCACGAAATTGTTCAAGTGTGGTTGTGTGTTGTTGAAGGGGTGCGACGGGTCCACCGGCGTCGGATACCTATAGAAGGGGGTGCGACGGGTCCATCGGCGCCAGATAGCCTTAGAAGGGGGTGCGACGGGTCCATCGGCGCCAGATAGCCTTAGAAGGGGGTGCGACGGGTCCAAGACGTCGGATACCTATAGAAGGGGGTGCGACGGGTCCATCGGCGCCAGATAGCCTTAGAAGGGGGTGCGACGGGTCCATCGGCGCCAGATAGCCTTAGAAGGGGGTGCGACGGGTCCATCGGCGCCAGATAGCCTTAGAAGGGGGTGCGACGGGTCCATCGGCGTCGGATACCTATAGAAGGGGGTGCGACGGGTCCATCGGCGCCAGATAGCCTTAGAAGGGGGTGCGACGGGTCCATCGGCGTCGAGATAACCTATAGAAGGGGATGCGACGGGTCTCACGACGTCGGATACCTATAGAAGGGGGTGCGACGGGTCCATCGGCGCCAGATAGCCTTAGAAGGGGGTGCGACGGGTCCATCGGCGCCAGATAGCCTTAGAAGGGGGTGCGACGGGTCCAAGACGTCGGATACCTATAGAAGGGGATGCGACGGGTCTCACGACGTCGGATACCTATAGAAGAGGGTGCGACGGGTCCATCGGCGCCAGATAGCCTTAGAAGAGGGTGCGACGGGTCCATCGGCGCCAGATAGCCTTAGAAGGGGGTGCGACGGGTCCATCGGCGCCAGATAGCCTTAGAAGGGGGTGCGACGGGTCCAAGACGTCGGATACCTATAGAAGGGGATGCGACGGGTCCATCGGCGTCGGATACCTATAGAAGGGGGTGCGACGGGTCCATCGGCGCCAGATAGCCTTAGAAGGGGGTGCGACGGGTCCATCGACGTCGGATACCTATAGAAGGGGATGCGACGGGTCTCACGACGTCGGATACCTATAGAAGAGGGTGCGACGGGTCCATCGGCGCCAGATAGCCTATAGAAGGGGGTGCGACGGGTCCATCGGCGCCAGATAGCCTATAGAAGGGGGTGCGACGGGTCCATCGGCGCCAGATAGCCTTAGAAGGGGGTGCGACGGGTCCAAGACGTCGGATACCTATAGAAGGGGGTGCGACGGGTCCATCGGCGTCGGATACCTATAGAAGGGGGTGCGACGGGTCCATCGGCGCCAGATAGCCTTAGAAGGGGGTGCGACGGGTCCATCGGCGCCAGATAGCCTTAGAAGGGGGTGCGACGGGTCCATCGGCGCCAGATAGCCTTAGAAGAGGGTGCGGCGGGTCCAAGACGTCGGATACCTATAGAAGGGGATGCGACGGGTCCATCGGCGTCGGATACCTATAGAAGGGAGTGCGACGGGTCCATCGGCGCCAGATAGCCTTAAAAGGGGGTGCGACGGGTCCATCGGCGCCAGATAGCCTTAGAAGGGGGTGCGACGGGTCCATCGGCGCCAGATAGCCTTAGAAGAGGGTGCGACGGGTCCAAGACGTCGGATACCTATAGAAGGGGATGCGACGGGTCCATCGGCGCCAGATAGCCTTAGAAGGGGGTGCGACGGGTCCAAGACGTCGGATACCTATAGAAGGGGATGCGACGGGTCCATCGGCGCCAGATAGCCTTAGAAGGGGGTGCGACGGGTCCATCGGCGTCGGATACCTATAGAAGGGGGTGCGACGGGTCCATCGGCGCCAGATAGCCTTAGAAGGGGGTGCGACGGGTCCATCGGCGTCAGATACCTATAGAAGGGGGTGCGACGGGTCCATAGGCGCCTGATAGCCTATAGAAGGGGGTGCGACGGGTCCATCGGCGCCAGATAGCCTTAGAAGGGGGTGCGACGGGTCCATCGGCGTCGGATACCTATAGAAGGGGGTGCGACGGGTCCAAGACGTCGGATACCTATAGAAGAGGGTGCGACGGGTCCATCGGCGCCAGATAGCCTTAGAAGGGGGTGCGACGGGTCCATCGGCGCCAGATAGCCTTAGAAGGGGGTGCGACGGGTCCAAGACGTCGGATACCTATAGAAGGGGATGCGACGGGTCCATCGGCGTCGGATACCTATAGAAGGGGGTGCGACGGGTCCATCGGCGCCAGATAGCCTTAGAAGGGGGTGCGACGGGTCCATCGGCGTCGGATACCTATAGAAGGGGGTGCGACGGGTCCCACGACGTCGGATACCTATAGAAGGGGGTGCGACGGGTCCAAGACGTCGGATACCTATAGAAGGGGGTGCGACGGGTCCATCGGCGCCAGATAGCCTTAGAAGGGGGTGCGACGGGTCCATCGGCGTCGGATACCTATAGAAGGGGGTGCGACGGGTCCATCGACGTCGGATAGCCTATAGAAGGGGGTGCGACGGGTCCATCGGCGTCAGATAGCCTATAGAAGGGGGTGCGACGGGTCCATCGGCGCCAGATAGCCTATAGAAGGGGGTGCGACGGGTCCATCGGCGTCGGATACCTATAGAAGGGGGTGCGACGGGTCCATCGACGTCGGATACCTATAGAAGGGGGTGCGACGGGTCCACGACGTCGGATACCTATAGAAGGAGGTGCGACGGGTCCACGGCGTCGGATACCTATAGAAGGAGGTGCGACGGGTCCACGACGTCGGATACCTATAGAAGGGGGTGCGACGGGTCCATCGGCGCCAGATAGCCTTAGAAGGGGGTGCGACGGGTCCATCGGCGTCGGATACCTATAGAAGGGGGTGCGACGGGTCCATCGGCGCCAGATAGCCTTAGAAGAGGGTGCGACGGGTCCATCGGCGTCGGATACCTATAGAAGGGGGTGCGACGGGTCCATCGGCGCCGGATAGCCTTAGAAGGGGGTGCGACGGGTCCATCGGCGTCGGATACCTATAGAAGGGGGTGCGACGGGTCCATCGGCGCCAGATAGCCATAGAAGGGGGTGCGACGGGTCCATCGGCGCCAGATAGCCTTAGAAGGGGGTGCGACGGGTCCATCGGCGCCAGATAGCCTTAGAAGGGGGTGCGACGGGTCCATCGACGTCGGATACCTATAGAAGGGGGTGCGACGGGTCCATCGGCGCCAGATAGCCTTAGAAGGGGGTGCGACGGGTCCAAGACGTCGGATACCTATAGAAGAGGGTGCGACGGGTCCATCGGCGCCAGATAGCCTTAGAAGGGGGTGCGACGGGTCCATCGGCGTCGGATACCTATAGAAGGAGGTGCGACGGGTCCATCGGCGCCAGATAGCCTATAGAAGGGGGTGCGACGGGTCCATCGGCGCCAGATAGCCTTAGAAGGGGGTGCGACGGGTCCATCGGCGTCGGATACCTATAGAAGGGGGTGCGACGGGTCCATCGGCGCCAGATAGCCTTAGAAGGGGGTGCGACGGGTCCATCGGCGCCAGATAGCCTTAGAAGGGGGTGCGACGGGTCCATCGGCGTCGGATACCTATAGAAGGGGATGCGACGGGTCCATCGGCGCCAGATAGCCTTAGAAGGGGGTGCGACGGGTCCAAGACGTCGGATACCTATAGAAGGGGTGCGACGGGTCCACGACGTCGGATAGCCTATAGAAGGGGTGCGACGGGTCCATCGGCGCCAGATAGCCTTAGAAGGGGGTGCGACGGGTCCATCGGCGTCGGATACCTATAGAAGGGGGTGCGACGGGTCCATCGACGTCGGATACCTATAGAAGGGGGTGCGACGGGTCCATCGGCGTCGGATACCTATAGAAGAGGGTGCGACGGGTCCATCGGCGCCAGATAGCCTTAGAAGGGGGTGCGACGGGTCCACGGCGTCGGATACCTATAGAAGGGGGTGCGACGGGTCCATCGGCGCCGGATAGCCTTAGATGGGGTGCGACGGGTCCATAGACGTCGGATACCTATAGAAGGGGGTGCGACGGGTCCATCGGCGCCAGATAGCCTATAGAAGGGGGTGCGACGGGTCCATCGGCGCCAGATAGCCTTAGAAGGGGGTGCGACGGGTCCATCGGCGTCGGATACCTATAGAAGGGGGTGCGACGGGTCCATCGGCGCCAGATAGCCTTAGAAGGGGGTGCGACGGGTCCATCGGCGTCGGATACCTATAGAAGAGGGTGCGACGGGTCCATCGGCGCCAGATAGCCTTAGAAGGGGGTGCGACGGGTCCAAGACGTCGGATACCTATAGAAGGGGTGCGACGGGTCCATCGGCGCCAGATAGCCTTAGAAGGGGGTGCGACGGGTCCATCGGCGCCAGATAGCCTTAGAAGGGGGTGCGACGGGTCCATCGGCGTCGGATAGCCTATAGAAGGGGGTGCGACGGGTCCATCGGCGCCAGATAGCCTATAGAAGGGGTGCGACGGGTCCATCGGCGTCGGATAGCCTATAGAAGGGGGTGCGACGGGTCCATCGGCGTCGGATACCTATAGAAGGGGGTGCGACGGGTCCATCGGCGTCGGATAGCCTATAGAAGGGGGTGCGACGGGTCCATCGGCGTCGGATAGCCTATAGAAGGGGGTGCGACGGGTCCATCGGCGCCAGATAGCCTTAGAAGGGGTGCGACGGGTCCATCGGCGTCGGATACCTATAGAAGGGGGTGCGACGGGTCCATCGGCGTCGGATAGCCTATAGAAGGGGTGCGACGGGTCCATCGGCGCCAGATAGCCTTAGAAGGGGGTGCGACGGGTCCACGACGTCGGATACCTATAGAAGGGGTGCGACGGGTCCATCGGCGTCGGATACCTATAGAAGGGGGTGCGACGGGTCCATCGGCGCCGGATAGCCTATAGAAGGGGGTGCGACGGGTCCAAGACGTCGGATACCTATAGAAGAGGGTGCGACGGGTCCATCGGCGTCGGATACCTATAGAAGGGGGTGCGACGGGTCCATCGGCGTCGGATACCTATAGAAGGGGGTGCGACGGGTCCATCGGCGCCAGATAGCCTTAGAAGGGGGTGCGACGGGTCCATCGACGTCGGATACCTATAGAAGGGGTGCGACGGGTCCATCGGCGTCGGATACCTATAGAAGGGGGTGCGACGGGTCCATCGGCGCCAGATAGCCTTAGAAGGGGGTGCGACGGGTCCATCGGCGCCGGATAGCCTATAGAAGGGGGTGCGACGGGTCCATCGGCGTCGGATACCTATAGAAGGGGGTGCGACGGGTCCATCGGCGCCAGATAGCCTTAGAAGGGGGTGCGACGGGTCCATCGGCGCCGGATAGCCTTAGAAGGGGGTGCGACGGGTCCATCGGCGTCGGATACCTATAGAAGGGGGTGCGACGGGTCCATCGGCGTCGGATACCTATAGAAGGGGGTGCGACGGGTCCACGGCGTCGGATAGCCTTAGAAGGGGGTGCGACGGGTCCATCGGCGCCGGATAGCCTTAGAAGGGGGTGCGACGGGTCCAAGACGTCGGATACCTATAGAAGGGGGTGCGACGGGTCCATCGGCGCCAGATAGCCTTAGAAGGGGTGCGACGGGTCCATCGGCGTCAGATAGCCTATAGAAGGGGGTGCGACGGGTCCATCGGCGTCGGATAGCCTATAGAAGGGGGTGCGACGGGTCCATCGGCGCCAGATAGCCTTAGAAGGGGTGCGACGGGTCCATCGGCGTCGGATACCTATAGAAGGGGGTGCGACGGGTCCATCGGCGCCAGATAGCCTTAGAAGGGGGTGCGACGGGTCCATAGACGTCGGATACCTATAGAAGGGGGTGCGACGGGTCCATGGCGTCGGATAGCCTTAGAAGGGGGCGGGGTCCATCGGCGCCGGATACCTATAGAAGGGGTGCGACGGGTCCATCGGCGCCAGATAGCCTTAGAAGGGGGTGCGACGGGTCCATCGGCGCCAGATAGCCTTAGAAGGGGGTGCGACGGGTCCATCGGCGCCAGATAGCCTATAGAAGGGGTGCGACGGGTCCATCGACGTCGGATAGCCTATAGAAGGGGTGCGACGGGTCCATCGGCGCCAGATAGCCTTAGAAGGGGGTGCGACGGGTCCATCGGCGCCGGATAGCCTTAGAAGGGGGTGCGACGGGTCCCTCGACGTCGGATACCTATAGAAGGGGGTGCGACGGGTCCATCGGCGCCAGATAGCCTTAGAAGGGGGTGCGACGGGTCCATCGGCGTCGGATACCTATAGAAGGGGGTGCGACGGGTCCATCGGCGCCAGATAGCCTTAGAAGGGGGTGCGACGGGTCCATCGGCGCCAGATAGCCTTAGAAGGGGGTGCGACGGGTCCATCGGCGTCGGATACCTATAGAAGAGGGTGCGACGGGTCCATCGGCGCCAGATAGCCTTAGAAGGGGGTGCGACGGGTCCTCGGCGTCGGATACCTATAGAAGGGGTGCGACGGGTCCATCGGCGTCGGATACCTATAGAAGGGGGTGCGACGGGTCCATCGGCGCCAGATAGCCTATAGAAGGGGGTGCGACGGGTCCATCGGCGCCAGATAGCCTTAGAAGGGGGTGCGACGGGTCCATCGGCGTCGGATACCTATAGAAGGGGGTGCGACGGGTCCATCGGCGCCAGATAGCCTTAGAAGGGGGTGCGACGGGTCCATCGGCGCCAGATAGCTATAGAAGGGGGTGCGACGGGTCCATCGGCGCCAGATAGCCTTAGAAGGGGGTGCGACGGGTCCATCGGCGCCAGATAGCCTTAGAAGGGGGTGCGACGGGTCCATCGGCGCCAGATAGCCTTAGAAGGGGGTGCGACGGGTCCATCGGCGTCGGATAGCCTATAGAAGGGGTGCGACGGGTCCATCGGCGCCAGATAGCCTTAGAAGGGGGTGCGACGGGTCCATCGGCGCCGGATAGCCTATAGAAGGGGTGCGACGGGTCCATCGACGTCGGATACCTATAGAAGGGGGTGCGACGGGTCCATCGGCGCCAGATAGCCTTAGAAGGGGGTGCGACGGGTCCATCGGCGTCGGATACCTATAGAAGGGGGTGCGACGGGTCCATCGGCGCCAGATAGCCTTAGAAGGGGGTGCGACGGGTCCATCGGCGTCGGATACCTATAGAAGGGGGTGCGACGGGTCCATCGGCGTCGGATACCTATAGAAGGGGGTGCGACGGGTCCATCGGCGCCAGATAGCCTTAGAAGGGGGTGCGACGGGTCCATCGGCGCCAGATAGCCTTAGAAAGGGGTGCGACGGGTCCATCGGCGCCAGATAGCCTTAGAAGGGGGTGCGACGGGTCCATCGGCGTCAGATACCTATAGAAGGGGGTGCGACGGGTCCATCGGCGCCAGATAGCCTTAGAAGGGGGTGCGACGGGTCCATCGGCGTCAGATAGCCTATAGAAGGGGGTGCGACGGGTCCATCGGCGTCAGATAGCCTATAGAAGGGGGTGCGACGGGTCCATCGGCGCCAGATAGCCTTAGAAGGGGTGCGACGGGTCCATCGGCGCCAGATAGCCTTAGAAGGGGGTGCGACGGGTCCATCGGCGTCGGATACCTATAGAAGGGGGTGCGACGGGTCCATCGGCGCCAGATAGCCTTAGAAGGGGGTGCGACGGGTCCATCGGCGCCAGATACCTATAGAAGGGGGTGCGACGGGTCCATCGGCGTCGGATACCTATAGAAGGGGGTGCGACGGGTCCATCGGCGCCAGATAGCCTTAGAAGGGGGTGCGACGGGTCCATCGGCGTCGGATAGCCTATAGAAGGGGGTGCGACGGGTCCATCGGCGCCAGATAGCCTATAGAAGGGGGTGCGACGGGTCCATCGGCGTCGGATACCTATAGAAGGGGGTGCGACGGGTCCATCGGCGCCAGATAGCCTTAGAAGGGGTGCGACGGGTCCATCGGCGTCGGATACCTATAGAAGGGGGTGCGACGGGTCCATCGGCGCCAGATAGCCTTAGAAGGGGTGCGACGGGTCCAAGACGTCGGATACCTATAGAAGGGGTTGCGACGGGTCCATCGGCGTCGGATACCTATAGAAGGGGGTGCGACGGGTCCATCGGCGCCAGATAGCCTTAGAAGGGGGTGCGACGGGTCCATCGGCGTCGGATACCTATAGAAGGGGGTGCGACGGGTCCATCGGCGCCAGATAGCCTTAGAAGGGGGTGCGACGGGTCCATCGGCGCCAGATAGCCTTATAAGGGGGTGCGACGGGTCCATCGGCGTCGGATACCTATAGAAGGGGGTGCGACGGGTCCATCGGCGTCGGATACCTATAGAAGGGGTGCGACGGGTCCATCGGCGTCGGATAGCCTATAGAAGGGGGTGCGACGGGTCCATCGGCGTCAGATAGCCTATAGAAGGGGGTGCGACGGGTCCATCGGCGTCGGATAGCCTATAGAAGGGGGTGCGACGGGTCCATCGGCGCCAGATACCTATAGAAGGGGGTGCGACGGGTCCATCGGCGTCAGATAGCCTATAGAGGGGGTGCGACGGGTCCATCGGCGCCAGATAGCCTTAGAAGGGGGTGCGACGGGTCCATCGGCGTCGGATAGCCTTAGAAGGGGGTGCGACGGGTCCATCGGCGCCGGATAGCCTTAGAAGGGGGTGCGACGGGTCCATCGGCGCCGGATAGCCTATAGAAGGGGTGCGACGGGTCCATCGGCGCCAGATAGCCTATAGAAGGGGTGCGACGGGTCCATCGGCGTCGGATAGCCTATAGAAGGGGGTGCGACGGGTCCATCGGCGCCAGATACCTATAGAAGGGGGTGCGACGGGTCCATCGGCGCCGGATAGCCTATAGAAGGGGGTGCGACGGGTCCATCGGCGTCGGATACCTATAGAAGGGGTGCGACGGGTCCATCGGCGCCAGATAGCCTTAGAAGGGGGTGCGACGGGTCCATCGGCGCCAGATAGCCTTAGAAAGGGGTGCGACGGGTCCATCGGCGTCGGATACCTATAGAAGGGGGTGCGACGGGTCCATCAGCGTCGGATTGCCTATAGAAGGGGGTGCGACGGGTCCATCGGCGCCAGATAGCCTTAGAAGGGGGTGCGACGGGTCCATCGGCGCCAGATAGCCTTAGAAGGGGTTCGACGGGTCCATCGGCGCCAGATAGCCTTAGAAGGGGGTGCGACGGGTCCATCGGCGCCGGATAGCCTATAGAAGGGGTGCGACGGGTCCATCGGCGCCAGATACCTTAGAAGGGGGTGCGACGGGTCCCACGGCGTCGGATACCTATAGAAAGGGGTGCGACGGGTCCATCGGCGCCAGATAGCCTTAGAAGGGGGTGCGACGGGTCCATCGGCGCCAGATAGCCTTAGAAGGGGGTGCGACGGGTCCATCGGCGTCAGATAGCCTATAGAAGGGGTGCGACGGGTCCATCGGCGCCAGATAGCCTTAGAAGGGGGTGCGACGGGTCCATCGGCGCCAGATAGCCTTAGAAGGGGGTGCGACGGGTCCATCGGCGCCAGATAGCCTTAGAAGGGGGTGCGACGGGTCCACGACGTCGGATACCTATAGAAGGGGGTGCGACGGGTCCATCGGCGCCAGATAGCCTTAGAAGGGGGTGCGACGGGTCCATCGGCGTCAGATACCTATAGAAGGGGGTGCGACGGGTCCATCGGCGCCGGATAGCCTTAGAAGGGGGTGCGACGGGTCCATCGGCGCCAGATAGCCTTAGAAGGGGGTGCGACGGGTCCATCGGCGTCGGATACCTATAGAAGGGGGTGCGACGGGTCCATCGGCGCCAGATAGCCTTAGAAGGGGGTGCGACGGGTCCATCGGCGTCGGATACCTATAGAAGGGGTGCGACGGGTCCATCGGCGCCAGATAGCCTATAGAAGGGGGTGCGACGGGTCCATCGGCGCCGGATAGCCTATAGAAGGGGGTGCGACGGGTCCACGACGTCGGATACCTATAGAAGGGGGTGCGACGGGTCCATCGGCGCCAGATAGCCTTAGAAGGGGGTGCGACGGGTCCATCGACGTCGGATACCTATAGAAGGGGGTGCGACGGGTCCATCGGCGCCAGATAGCCTTAGAAGGGGGTGCGACGGGTCCACGGCGTCGGATACCTATAGAAGGGGGTGCTACGGGTCCATCGGCGCCAGATAGTCTTAGAAGGGGTGCGACGGGTCCATCGGCGCCAGATAGCCTTAGAAGGGGGTGCGACGGGTCCATCGGCGTCGGATACCTATAGAAGGGGGTGCGACGGGTCCATCGACGTCGGATACCTATAGAAGGGGGTGCGACGGGTCCATCGGCGCCGGATACCTATAGAAGGGGGTGCGACGGGTCCATCGGCGTCAGATACCTATAGAAGGGGGTGCGACGGGTCCATCGGCGTCGGATACCTATAGAAGGGGGTGCGACGGGTCCATCGGCGTCGGATACCTATAGAAGGGGTGCGACGGGTCCATCGGCGTCAGATAGCCTATAGAAGGGGGTGCGACGGGTCCATCGGCGCCAGATAGAAGGGGGTGCGGCGGGCTCGGCGCCGGATAGAAGGGGGGTGCGACGGGTCCATCGGCGTCGGATAGCCTATAGAAGGGGGTGCGACGGGTCCATCGGCGCCAGATAGCCTATAGAAGGGGTGCGACGGGTCCATCGGCGTCGGATACCTATAGAAGGGGGTGCGACGGGTCCATCGGCGCCAGATAGCCTATAGAAGGGGGTGCGACGGGTCCATCGGCGCCAGATAGCCTTAGAAGGGGGTGCGACGGGTCCATCGGCGTCGGATACCTATAGAAGGGGGTGCGACGGGTCCATCGACGTCGGATACCTATAGAAGGGGGTGCGACGGGTCCATCGGCGCCAGATAGCCTTAGAAGGGGGTGCGACGGGTCCATCGGCGTCGGATAGCCTATAGAAGGGGGTGCGACGGGTCCATCGGCGTCGGATACCTATAGAAGGGGGTGCGACGGGTCCATCGGCGCCAGATAGCCTTAGAAGGGGGTGCGACGGGTCCATCGGCGCCAGATAGCCTATAGAAGGGGGGTGCGACGGGTCCACGGCGTCGGATACCTATAGAAAGGGGTGCGACGGGTCCATCGGCGCCAGATAGCCTATAGAAGGGGGTGCGACGGGTCCATCGACGTCGGATACCTATAGAAGGGGTGCGACGGGTCCATCGGCGCCAGATACCTTAGAAGGGGTGCGACGGGTCCACGACGTCGGATACCTATAGAAGGGGGTGCGACGGGTCCATCGGCGCCAGATAGCCTTAGAAGGGGGTGCGACGGGTCCACGGCGTCGGATAGCCTTAGAAGGGGGTGCGACGGGTCCATCGGCGCCAGATAGCCTTAGAAGGGGGTGCGACGGGTCCACGGCGTCGGATACCTATAGAAGGGGGTGCGACGGGTCCATCGGCGCCAGATAGCCTTAGAAGGGGGTGCGACGGGTCCATCGGCGCCAGATAGCCTTAGAAGGGGGTGCGACGGGTCCACGGCGTCGGATACCTATAGAAGAAGGGGGTGCGACGGGTCCATCGGCGCCAGATAGCCTTTAAAGGGGGTGCGACGGGTCCATCGGCGCCAGATAGCCTTAGAAGGGGGTGCGACGGGTCCATCGGCGTCGGATACCCATAGAAGGGGGTGCGACGGGTCCATCGGCGCCAGATAGCCTTAGAAGGGGGTGCGACGGGTCCATCGGCGTCGGATACCTATAGAAGGGGGTGCGACGGGTCCATCGGCGCCAGATAGCCTTAGAAGGGGGTGCGACGGGTCCATCGGCGCCGGATAGCCTTAGAAGGGGGTGCGACGGGTCCATCGGCGCCAGATAGCCTTAGAAGGGGGTGCGACGGGTCCATCGACGTCGGATACCTATAGAAGGGGGTGCGACGGGTCCATCGGCGCCAGATAGCCTATAGAAGGGGGTGCGACGGGTCCATCGGCGTCGGATAGCCTATAGAAGGGGGTGCGACGGGTCCATCGGCGCCAGATAGCCTATAGAAGGGGGTGCGACGGGTCCAAGGCGTCGGATACCTATAGAAGGGGGTGCGACGGGTCCACGACGTCGGATTGCTATAGAAGGGGGTGCGACGGGTCCATCGGCGCCAGATAGCCTTAGAAGGGGGTGCGACGGGTCCAAGACGTCGGATACCTATAGAAGGGGGTGCGACGGGTCCATCGGCGTCGGATACCTATAGAAGGGGGTGCGACGGGTCCATCGGCGTCGGATACCTATAGAAGGGGGTGCGACGGGTCCATCGGCGCCGGATACCTATAGAAGGGGGTGCGACGGGTCCATCGGCGTCGGATACCTATAGAAGGGGGTGCGACGGGTCCATCGGCGCCAGATAGCCTTAGAAGGGGGTGCGACGGGTCCATCGGCGTCGGATACCTATAGAAGGGGGTGCGACGGGTCCATCGGCGCCAGATAGCCTATAGAAGGGGTGCGACGGGTCCATCGGCGTCGGATACCTATAGAAGGGGGTGCGACGGGTCCATCGGCGCCAGATAGCCTTAGAAGGGGGTGCGACGGGTCCATCGGCGTCGGATACCTATAGAAGGGGGTGCGACGGGTCCATCGGCGCCAGATAGCCTTAGAAGGGGGTGCGACGGGTCCATCGGCGCCAGATAGCCTTAGAAGGGGTGCGACGGGTCCATCGGCGTCGGATACCTATAGAAGGGGGTGCGACGGGTCCATCGGCGCCAGATAGCCTTAGAAGGGGGTGCGACGGGTCCATCGGCGTCGGATACCTATAGAAGGGGGTGCGACGGGTCCATCGGCGTCGGATACCTATAGAAGGGGTGCGACGGGTCCATCGGCGCCAGATAGCCTTAGAAGGGGTGCGACGGGTCCATCGGCGTCGGATACCTATAGAAGGGGGTGCGACGGGTCCATCGGCGTCAGATAGCCTATAGAAGGGGGTGCGACGGGTCCATCGGCGTCGGATACCTATAGAAGGGGGTGCGACGGGTCCATCGGCGTCGGATACCTATAGAAGGGGGTGCGACGGGTCCATCGGCGCCAGATAGCCTTAGAAGGGGGTGCGACGGGTCCATCGGCGCCAGATAGCCTTAGAAGGGGATGCGACGGGTCCATCGGCGCCAGATAGCCTTAGAAGGGGGTGCGACGGGTCCATCGGCGTCGGATACCTATAGAAGGGGTGCGACGGGTCCATCGGCGCCAGATAGCCTTAGAAGGGGGTGCGACGGGTCCATAGGCGTCGGATACCTATAGAAGGGGGTGCGACGGGTCCATCGGCGCCAGATAGCCTTAGAAGGGGGTGCGACGGGTCCACGGCGTCGGATACCTATAGAAGGGGGTGCGACGGGTCCATCGGCGTCGGATACCTATAGAAGGGGGTGCGACGGGTCCATCGGCGTCGGATACCTATAGAAGGGGGTGCGACGGGTCCATCGGCGCCAGATAGCCTTAGAAGGGGTGCGACGGGTCCATCGGCGTCGGATAGCCTATAGAAGGGGGTGCGACGGGTCCATCGGCGCCAGATAGCCTTAGAAGGGGGTGCGACGGGTCCAAGACGTCGGATACCTATAGAAGGGGGTGCGACGGGTCCATCGACGTCGGATACCTATAGAAGGGGGTGCGACGGGTCCATCGGCGCCAGATAGCCTTAGAAGGGGGTGCGACGGGTCCACGACGTCGGATACCTATAGAAGGGGTGCGACGGGTCCATCGGCGCCAGATAGCCTTAGAAGGGGGTGCGACGGGTCCATCGGCGTCGGATACCTATAGAAGGGGGTGCGACGGGTCCAAGACGTCGGATACCTATAGAAGGGGATGCGACGGGTCTCACGACGTCGGATACCTATAGAAGGGGGTACGACGGGTCCAAGACGTCGGATACCTATAGAAGGGGATGCGACGGGTCTCACGACGTCGGATACCTATAGAAGAGGGTGCGACGGGTCCATCGGCGCCAGATAGCCTTAGAAGGGGGTGCGACGGGTCCATCGGCGTCGGATACCTATAGAAGGGGGTGCGACGGGTCCATCGGCGCCAGATAGCCTTAGAAGGGGGTGCGACGGGTCCATCGGCGTCGGATACCTATAGAAGGGGGTGCGACGGGTCCAAGACGTCGGATACCTATAGAAGGGGGTGCGACGGGTCCAACGACGTCGGATACCTATAGAAGGGGGTGCGACGGGTCCATCGGCGTCGGATACCTATAGAAGGGGATGCGACGGGTCCAAGACGTCGGATACCTATAGAAGGGGATGCGACGGGTCCATCGGCGCCAGATAGCCTTAGAAGGGGGTGCGACGGGTCCACGGCGTCGGATACCTATAGAAGGGGGTGCTACGGGTCCATCGGCGCCAGATAGCCTTAGAAGGGGTGCGACGGGTCCAAGACGTCGGATACCTATAGAAGGGGGTGCGACGGGTCCATCGGCGCCAGATAGCCTTAGAAGGGGGTGCGACGGGTCCATCGGCGCCAGATAGCCTATAGAAGGGGGTGCGACGGGTCCACGACGTCGGATACCTATAGAAGGGGGTGCGACGGGTCCATCGGCGTCGGATACCTATAGAAGGGGGTGCGACGGGTCCATCGGCGCCAGATAGCCTTAGAAGAGGGTGCGACGGGTCCATCGGCGCCAGATAGCCTTAGAAGGGGGTGCGACGGGTCCATCGGCGTCGGATACCTATAGAAGGGGGTGCGACGGGTCCATCGGCGCCAGATAGCCTTAGAAGGGGGTGCGACGGGTCCAGGACGTCGGATACCTATAGAAGGGGTGCGACGGGTCCATCGGCGCCAGATAGCCTTAGAAGGGGGTGCGACGGGTCCATCGGCGCCAGATAGCCTTAGAAGGGGGTGCGACGGGTCCATCGGCGTCGGATACCTATAGAAGGGGGTGCGACGGGTCCATCGGCGCCAGATAGCCTTAGAAGGGGGTGCGACGGGTCCACGACGTCGGATACCTATAGAAGGGGATGCGACGGGTCCATCGGCGTCGGATACCTATAGAAGGGGGTGCGACGGGTCCATCGGCGCCAGATAGCCTTAGAAGGGGGTGCGACGGGTCCATCGGCGTCAGATAGCCTATAGAAGAGGGTGCGACGGGTCCAAGACGTCGGATACCTATAGAAGGGGGTGCGACGGGTCCATCGGCGCCAGATAGCCTTAGAAGGGGGTGCGACGGGTCCATCGGCGCCAGATAGCCTTAGAAGGGGGTGCGACGGGTCCATCGGCGTCGGATAGCCTATAGAAGGGGGTGCGACGGGTCCATCGGCGCCAGATACCTATAGAAGGGGGTACGACGGGTCCAAGACGTCGGATACCTATAGAAGGGGTGCGACGGGTCCATCGGCGCCAGATAGCCTTAGAAGGGGGTGCGACGGGTCCATCGGCGTCGGATACCTATAGAAGGGGGTGCGACGGGTCCATCGGCGCCAGATAGCCTATAGAAGGGGGTGCGACGGGTCCATCGGCGTCGGATAGCCTATAGAAGGGGGTGCGACGGGTCCATCGGCGCCAGATAGCCTTAGAAGGGGTGCGACGGGTCCATCGGCGTCGGATACCTATAGAAGGGGGTGCGACGGGTCCATCGGCGCCAGATAGCCTTAGAAGGGGGTGCGACGGGTCCAAGACGTCGGATACCTATAGAAGGGGGTGCGACGGGTCCATCGGCGCCAGATAGCCTTAGAAGGGGGTGCGACGGGTCCAAGACGTCGGATACCTATAGAAGGGGGATGCGACGGGTCCATCGGCGTCGGATAGCCTTAGAAGGGGGTGCGACGGGTCCACGACGTCGGATACCTATAGAAGGGGTGCGACGGGTCCATCGACGTCGGATACCTATAGAAGGGGGTGCGACGGGTCCATCGGCGCCAGATAGCCTTAGAAGAGGGTGCGACGGGTCCAAGACGTCGGATACCTATAGAAGGGGATGCGACGGGTCTCACGACGTCGGATACCTATAGAAGGGGGTGCGACGGGTCCATCGGCGCCAGATAGCCTTAGAAGGGGGTGCGACGGGTCCATCGGCGCCAGATAGCCTATAGAAGGGGGTGCGACGGGTCCATCGGCGTCGGATACCTATAGAAGGGGGTGCGACGGGTCCATCGGCGCCAGATAGCCTTAGAAGGGGGTGCGACGGGTCCATAGACGTCGGATACCTATAGAAGGGGGTGCGACGGGTCCATCGGCGCCAGATAGCCTTAGAAGGGGGTGCGACGGGTCCATAGACGTCGGATACCTATAGAAGGGGGTGCGACGGGTCCAACGACGTCGGATACCTATAGAAGGGGGTGCGACGGGTCCATCGGCGTCAGATACCTATAGAAGGGGGTGCGACGGGTCCATCGGCGTCGGATACCTATAGAAGGGGGTGCGACGGGTCCATCGGCGCCAGATAGCCTTAAAAGGGGGTGCGACGGGTCCAAGACGTCGGATACCTATAGAAGGGGGTGCGACGGGTCCATCGGCGCCAGATAGCCTTAAAAGGGGGTGCGACGGGTCCATCGGCGCCAGATAGCCTTAGAAGGGGGTGCGACGGGTCCATCGGCGCCAGATAGCCTTAGAAGGGGGTGCGACGGGTCCAAGACGTCGGATACCTATAGAAGGGGGTGCGACGGGTCCATCGGCGTCAGATAGCCTTAGAAGGGGGTGCGACGGGTCCATCGGCGCCAGATAGCCTTAGAAGGGGGTGCGACGGGTCCATCGGCGTCGGATACCTATAGAAGGGGGTGCGACGGGTCCCACGACGTCGGATACCTATAGGAGGTGCGACGGGTCCACAGCGTCGGATTGCTATAGAAGGGGGTGCGACGGGTCCACCGGCACCAAATACCTTTAGAAGGGGGTGTGACGGGTCCAATGGCGTCGAGTTGGTGTGCCGGCGTCGTAAAGCTAGGGACGTTGTAAAAGTTTTATAGTTGTAACCACTTTCGGCGTTGCGCTCCACCTACTCGGCTCCGCTGTTCCTCAGAAACTGGATATACACGTTCAAACGGCTGCTTAAATAGTAGCAAGATGTTTATGTGATCTGACGTGGAACGTTATCTTTATCAGGAAGATGATGTCTTTCACGTAATTTTATGTTAAAACATCATTCTGTGATAAGTATTGGAGAAATCAGGAGGAAAACGAATATTTCTCGTAATACTTTTAAACTTTGTCTAGAATATATTGGTGTGGAGTGTTTGAAGCTGAGGTTCGAATGTTCTCCAAATGTAGAACTGACGCGTTGTGAAAGAAGACTATGAAATCTTTCGCTTTTAGTTATAATATAAAAAAGGAAGAAAGACAATTGGAGATACACAAGTCCAATTTCTCAGAAAATGCCACTACTGTTAATTTTAATTGATAAGTGAAGGGGAGCGAAGCGAACACCGAAAGTCTGAAGTCCGGCTTTAGCCGGACGTTCAGACTGGTATATAATAACGAGCTATAAAATGAGTTGCTACGGGTCCCGCGACATCGGGTTGGCACGCCGGCGCCAGATACCTATAGAAAGGGGTGCGACGGGTCCACCGACGCCAGATACCTAAAGAAGGGGGTGCGACGGGTCCACCGGCGTCACATATCTAAAAAAGGGGGTGCGACGGGTCCACCGGCACCAGATACCTATAGACGAGGGTGCGACGGGTCCACCGGCGTCAAATATCTAAAAAAGGGGATGCAACGGGTCCACCGGCGTCAGATATCTATGGAAGGGAGTGCGACGGGTCCACCGGAGCCAGATACCTATAGGAGGAGGTGCGACGGGTCCACCGGAGCCAGATACCTATAGGAGGGGGTGCGACGGGTCCACCGGAGCCAGATACCTATAGGAGGGGGTGCGACGGGTCCACTGGCGTCAGACTGGTGCGCCGGCACCAGATATCCATAAAAAGAGGTGCGACGGGTCCACCGGCGCCTGATACCTGTAGAAGGGGGTGCGGCGGGTCCACCGGCACCAAATTGATGCGCCGGCGCCATATACCTATAGAAGAGGTTGCGACGGGTCCACCGGCGCCAGATTGCTGCGCCGGCGCCAGATACCTATAGAGGTGGTTCGACGGGTCAACTGGCGCCAGATACCTATAGAAGAGGGTGCGGCGGGTCCACCGGCGCCGGATTGGTGCGCCGGCGCCAGATACCTATAGAAGAGGGTCCGACGGGTCCACCGGCACCGGATTGGTGCGCTGGCGCCAGATACTTATAGAAGGGGGTTCGACGGGTCCACTGGCGTCGCTGGACCCGGTCGTTGGTGCGCAATAACTCAGAGTGCGTGACGTAAAAGATAAATGGTTGCAGCCGTTTCATAGCCGTGACCACTGGACGCTTCGTTCTTCACCTTCATGACTCCTCCGTGTGCATATTTCCTTCTTTGTTCGCCTCAAGTTTGTAGCATGCCGTTCTCAGAAAGTGGAAACACTCATGCAAACGGCTGCTTAAATAGTAGCAAGATGTTTACGTGATCTGACGTGGAACGTTATCTTTATCAGTAGGATGATGTCTTTTACGTCATTTTATGTTAAAACATCATTCTATGATAACTATTGGGGGAAATCAGGAGGAATACCCATACTTCGAGTAATGCTTTCAAATAGTATCTACATTAATCTGGCATCGAAGGAGTGTTTGTAGCTGATGGTCGAATATTGTCCAAATGTAGAATTGACGTGTTTAGAAGGAAAGCTCCGTAATCTTTCGCCTTAATTCATAATATAAAGAAGAGAAGGAAAGCGTTGTTTAAAAAAAATCTAATTTCACAGAAAACACTACTGCTATTAACTTTCATTGATCAGTGAAGGGGAGCGAAGCTAAAACCACGGAAAGTCTGAAGTCCGGCTTTAGCCGGACATTCAGACTGGTAAAATATAACATACAAGAACATAGAACAGATACAACATTTAGAGGTATTTTCACCTTTCCTTCTAATGAAATAAAAGCGATTTGCCAAATCTTCCCCTGGTCTGAAAATAGGATAACATGTGAGCATTTGGAATTACATGATAAGAAACTATTGGTGAACTCAAAGGTTAAACTAGTATCGGATAATGTCCGGAAGCCTTGTTGAAACCGATCTTCGTATTGTGACTGGTTCTTCCGGACAAGGAAGAATCTAGTTCGGGCACTTTCTGTGAGTTACGTCAATATTGAGGACTATGACCATTGAGACAGACATGAATTTGTAGACATGAAACTTTGGCATTAGATTTGAAGGGCGCAAACGGTTCATTAGAAACACTTCATCGCGGCTTCTATCTCATGACGAGATGAAGTACGAAACCTATCTTTGTTCAAGAAGGCTGATAGCGGCACATTATTTTTCTTCTTCTTTGAAACTGAAGTTCGGCAGCGACCGCTGTGGTGTACCCAGATCTAGCTTCAAACGTCTTCTTGTTTTAAACAATTCCTTGTTGGCTTTTGAAATCTGTCCAGCAGGGCTTTGGGATGTATTCAGCACAGGTCTTTAACTGTTTGAGAAGAGGTCGTAGGTCGATGGAAGTGTCCTCAATCACATTCGAGTTTTTTTTTCACCTTCGCATGCGATGACAGATCTGATACTTCAACTCAAATTTGTTTTCCTGGAAGGAGATGACTATCACAGTCATTGAAGGATGTTCGTAAGCGTTAGCTCCCAAGTTTTGTAACTCGACACCCGCTAACGTTGATCATTCTTCATGAAAACAGGTGTTTTATGAGAGAGGCGTCGACCAAACATCAAGTGGGCGATAGTCTTTTTCGGTCCGCTTCCCTAATTCAAACCCGTATTCCTTCTATGTCCCCGTTGAAGTCTTCGCAAAAGGACTTATAAGGCTTCTCATTGTAGATGATCCGTTCCTACTCCTCACAAGATGTGCCTAATTTGGTTTCATCACTTGCTGAGTATCTTTGATGACACTTGTAGATGTTTTGATACAAAGGGTGGCGGGACGAGCTGATTGCAATTCGTGAGAACTGCTGAGAAGGAAGACGGATGCAGAAGAAAACCATTACATGTTAGATTGGCAGGCTCTTTTTTTCAAGAATGGTGGATGCAGCATCATTCTGCTGTCGAACATCTTTCCGTTTGCTCTTGATCCTTTGCAGGGAAATCACATGGAATCACAGTCGCAACGCTCCAAAATTAGTTAATGAAAGTTGGAACATTTTTTAACAAACATTTTCACATGAGCACTTTTGCATCCACTGTTTTTTGTTGAGAAAGAGGAGAAAGAGCTGAAATATTGGAGACGCGGCAAAAGTTGTTCGTTTATGTCAGGATTCGTTGTAAATTCTTTGCCAAGGTACTTTTCCGATCTTTTCCCACTGTTCACTGGTATTAGACGTCGTTGAAGTGGTTGATAACTTAAAGGTGGCATACCTCGAATCTGACGTGGTGAGCTGGAAAATCCGCTGGGAAATCTAGAGATGGGGCTGTAGATTGCGGAATCTAGGGCAGTTTCGCTCATCTCTCTCTAGTCATCGTACACAAGTGTGAGGAAGACGCTGTTTTTTAACGACGATTTCAGTTGACGCGCGCCACTCTTGCGCACGCGCCGCATCCAGCTGCGCAGCGGTCGGAGATTAATAATGCCTTCTCACCAGACTGTTTAATTGATACAAACAAATGTGCTGCTGAGGGACCGGAACGTGCACATAATGGAGCGTTCTAACGTAGAAATTATCGGGGTTCCCAGGCCGTTTTTTTTAAGGCGATTAGGGAGAGATGAGGGGAACTACTCCCGATCTCCCAATCTACAACCCCACCTACAGCTTTTCCCGCGGATTCCTTCACCACGTCAGATTTGTGTCGAGGCTGCTTTCAAAATAAATAATGCGGAGAATATAAAACTACTTCAGTAAACGTTCTTGCAAATCACATGATTTTCGCAGACGACATTTTTTCTCCATAGTTCTTTCTTCAACCCTCACATAATTAAAGTCATTACTTGCTGCTTGAATACAGGGAAAATACGATATTTGTTTCCATGAATAAGAGTCCTGTAGCATTAATTTCAACTCTGCAGGATGTATTTCTGCTTCTTAGGTAGATTAATTTCTAAATACGATATATTTTAGCTGCATCTTCTCTTTCTTTGTTCAAGAAAAGTTTTCATGGGAGAGTGACGTCACCCAGAACAGTTTTTCTAGAATGCATCAAGCTGAATGTGAAACGATAAATTAGAGAATGTTATGCAAGCATCGAATTTTGAATTTTAGGGTAATGCGATACTGTGCAATCAACGACGTGAAAATCTTCTAGAGGACATTCGAAAGGAGGAAGTGATAATTTTTCACGAAGAACGTCAAGCGCGGAGAGGAAAAAACAGCCCCACGCAGTTGCGCTGCTTCTCACGTCGGGCGAAGGAAAGCAGCAAACAGGAAAAAAGGATGCATGAGGAAACCACTAAGTGTTTCTGCTCGCGTGATTTTCTTGTTAAAATGCATCACGGGGTTTTCCCAGAGAGGAAAAACCTTCAGAAATGTTGCTAGTGTTGTTATTTCCAAATTGGTATTGTTTTGACCTAAAGGGACCTAAGAGATTGAGTCCTAAAAGTAAAAGTACGGTACTGATCGGACAACATTTCTTGTATGTAGTCAGATTAGGCCTATCACATGGATATTTCTTCGCCACTAATCTATAGCAGTAATAAAATATCCATCCTGTGGCATTGTTGTCGTCTTAGACGTGAGTTAGGTTGAATTCTCGTTATGTACAAGGAGGTGGTTTTCCCAATAGAATGGACACCCTTCTGCTGTCTAACAATCTCGCGCTACGAAACAATAAATTACTAATAATAGTTACCGACAATGATGCCACATTTGCAGTCGCCTCTATGCACGCAAATTTCGGGTTTATTTGGGCATATTCGTCTCTCCCAGCTAGAGCAAGCTAATATCAAAGCTCCTGCTTATCTCCTTACTTTCGTATGGAACAGAGCCTCTGGGAGCTAGGAACTTAAGATGAATGTGTTCTGGCAGGCAAAAGGATTAGGAGCATTTCGCCATGTTAATATTAGTAAAAATGTGTACTAGGAACGTCACGGGGATTTTCTGTGGCGACACCAATAACTTCAAAAATTTCCAGCGACGACGACTAAGGTGACGTGGTTTTTATCGAATATCTGAGGTCTTCTGTGCTCTCACCTCCCCTCTTCCTCTCGAAGTCGCTCACTCTCAGTCAGCGTTGCCTCATTGATCGTCGCCTCCACCACATCCACCACGACATACACACATCCACATAGACAACATCCCGATGCAGCATTAACCTATACGGGATTCCTACGAGTCTTTGCTTAGCACACTCTTTCGGCACCCTCTAGCCGCTGTGTTCCTGTTGATAACATCAGTATGGAAAATTCCGCCGGAGAAAGGACTGTAGCGTTGTTCGGACGCGTTTTCCCGCGGAACGCCTTCATTTGTCGCCTCTTTTATCTTGCTTTTTTCGCTTCTTTCGGATCACTATTTCCACTGCTGGCGGTTTATTTCAAGCAACTCGGCATGACCGCCGCTCAGGTGAGTAATCGTCTGCTCAATCTGTCCACTGGCATTCTTTTAATTAATTTTCATCATTCCCGTAAATACCTTGTAGACGTTTCGTTCTTAAGGAAATAAACCTTTGTTTTTTCCTTTTATCCATTTCATTTGAGTAATTGAGTTTAATTTACTTCGGGTAGAACTTTGGAACGATCGCCGTAGTTATGAAAAATGTCTTCCAAATTCCAGGGATTCTTTTTTTTCGAATTCTCGAATTCGGAAATTTGTGAAGATGAAGTGATCTTGAGACGAAAGCGAAATGTAAATGAGACTGCTGATCAATCCCTTTGAAACTCTCTTAATTTTTCTTTTGCAGTATGCCAACGTTCGCTCTTTTAAGCTTTCTTCCAAAAGCAAAAAAGGAAACACAAAACTACTTCCTCTCTTTTTCTCTTACTATAATGCTCGAGTTGTAAAAAAAAGGACTTTTCATGGAAACGGAACTTAGTCGAAGAGGGTTCTAAGTAATTACGGCTATTAAATAAACTACTTAATAAGAAAAAGCATTTGCTTACTAAATCCCACACTTGCAAATTAGCCGGACTGACTCAGAGTAATGACGTTCTGAAAATATGGTGTACTTTGCACAAGTAGAATGTGGGAAAAATAAAATACTCGACACAACGAAAACGCTATTAGGAACTCTTTAGCTGTTTATGAATGGACACGCAGCATGTTAGCCGACTAGCTCAAGACTTGTCGGAGGTAAAATTATTTCGCTACAGAAAAGGTTGGCTACAGTAGCTAAAAAGTTCCTTTCTCACAAGTTTTGTAAGTAAACCACTTGTTACAAAATGATTTCACTTTTGGCTTCTATGGCTCCAAAGGGTTTCCTCTTTTCTGCTGTTAAAGTTACCGCTATACGTTTTCCGCCTTTTTTACCAGCCTGGAGTATCGTATTTCCTACTGCAAAAACACATGATTCCTAGATTACCTCTATCCACCAATTAATTCTGCTGTAATAGACATCGAGTTGCTTACAAATAATCACTAATTTTCAAATACGTTCTTGAATAAGAAACTAGGGAAGTTATAAATAAAAAAGGAAACTCGGATTTACTTTTTAACATTCGATAATACGATGACCACTTCTTTATAACCAATCCAGAAACCTTCATTTTGTTGAAATATTGACGTAAGTGCTGAATCGTCATGAACTACTTCCCGAAATTCTTCTATTTCCAACCGCACACTTTCGCAAAATTTAGGCTGGAATGCTTCTTGGGAGTCGTCCATTGGTCGAGTTCGCTTCCGGACCTTTTTGGAGCTCATTTGCTAGTCGTTTCAGGTACCGAAAGTATTTTTTTCTTTTTTTTTGCAGCGAGATGTGGAAAACTGCAAAAAAAACGATAACTATAACTGATAACCAGTCCAACTACGCTATTACCGCTTTTTTTCAAACCTGCATCTGTAACATCATACCAGAAAAGATACTGCGCTACGTTCATTGTAAAAATGAGATGCTATATACTGCGAAGGAGAAATTATGGTTACATGGCAGTTGCCTGCAGTTACTCGTCTGGGCAGGTTTTTTTTTCTCAACTTATCTTCCGTGCATTGTTTTTTGAAAATATCTAAATTGCTTATTCGCAGGAGCACGCTCTACGAAAGATCTGTTCTTCGTATGAAGCGATTTCCCATATAAATTTATTTTCTCGATGCTTGCTCTGTTGTGTGACGTCTATGTCCATTGGAATAATAACTAATGCGTAGAAATATTCATTCGGCAAAAAATGCAATTCTTCAGTTTGCATCTAGGCAGGACGGAAATGAAAAAAAAATAAGACACTCGCTTCGCTCAACGGATGTCATTGAAATTGCAAAAAATGCCGAGTATATTACATACATGCTCCTAAAGATGAGATAAAAGATAATTGTAATTGAGAAATGTTTTTGGGCATGAAAAGAAAACACGCACAAAGTCTATTATACGGACAAATTTTGACAACAGAGTTTTGTACCTCCTGTAAATGAAACAGTGGCATTCAAAGGGTCCGAGTCATTTTTGCTGTGGTTGTAAAAATAGCGGAAGCAGTACATGTCTCACAGAGACTCAGAGGCGGATACCATCGTATGAAATACTAAATATACTAGTTGTTATGCTTTTATGTGTGTACTTGAAGAAAAAATAACTTTTTAACGTGGATCGTTTTTTAAACCGTTATCAACCGAAGTGTGCGCTGTTCGTTGTTATGCGAAAGTTGATAGGGAATGAGAGGTAAGCGGACGTATTACCACCCGAAGTGAAGTGGAGAGAGAGTGAAATATTGACAGTCTATTCCACTGCAATTCTACAATTTTCTGCAGAATTCGTCTCCCCATCTATGGTTTAAGCAAAACGGTCATATCTGCGTATTTACCTCACTTACGTATATAAAGTTGAATGAAGTAGTGAGCTAACAGCGCCAACATTGTTTGTGTTCTTATGATCACTGTTATAATCACATTATTCTCTAGAAATCGTATGAGCCTCTCAGGAAAACCATAGACCTTGTGGTACTGGTTAATATTTTGCTGCTTTAATATTCATTGTATCAGTTTCAAATGCCCGAAAGCGCCTTTCAGTTCAAAAATGAAAAAGAGTAGAAGAAGAAGGGACGGGAAGGGGGATAGAAGTCTTAACACCGTAGTATATTGCTTGAAGATTTAATTTTCACTCTTCTATGTTTTTTAGTACCATCTTTTGTCGTCCATCTATCTCATCTCAAGCCAGCTCTACGATATTGCTAATTATTGAAAGTGCTATTTTTCTAAATCCTATTATTATGTCTTCTGCATGATGTAACTCCTTCACCTCTAAATTGCTTTCGGCATCCGCCGCTAGTTGGGACAATCATCCAGTCATGCTTAAAGGCATCACCCCACGGATCTGGGGGGATGCGGATTTCATGTGGAGAGTTCCTATACAGGGTCGTGGATTATGGAGAGGAGGGCGATTCCGTCCATTCCTTCCTAAAAAAACGACCTGGAAGATGCGGCATGTGCTCAAGGCTGGCGCGGTCCAATCGAACTCGTTGTAGAAAATAGCGCGCCGGAACGCTCGAAGTCGTATCTTCCGGGCCCCTTTTTACGGCAATTAGTAAGAAGTGGATGGAATCGCTGTCCTCCCCATAATCTACGACTCCGTATAGGCATAGCCCACCTGAAACCCGCATCACCCCAGATTCGTGGGACGATGCCTTTAAAAGTGGGGCAGATAGAGGGCGCTTAGGAGGTACCCCTTAAAAGTATGGGTGATTGAATATATGGTTGGTGATGCCTTGAACCACCGGAGGTAATTGTGTGCGATGAAACAGAGCCATCGATTTGGCGACTAATCATTATTTTGAAAAAAAAACTCATAAGTCTAAGGTTTTTTTTTGCAGAAATTATTTTGCAGGTGATTTTATTATTCTTTCACCACCGTTGTTTTGCAGAAAACAAAAACTTCTTCTCCTGTTCTCCCTTGGTTCTCTTATCGTCTTCACGCTAGCAGTTGGGTTCGTTCAACCTATCACACCATACTGTGTAGTGCTTGTTCCAAGTACGTGTTTCTCTTGCTGCATGCGGCAATTACTGATTTCTACGAGTTTTCCAGAAGAAAATACTTCATGTCAGATGGTATTAGTTCCGGCCGGCAAGGTGGTCCGGGGCGGTGCTTTAGGGATGTTGAAAGAGGCCGTCGTGGGAAGGACTAAGCGTCGAGCCGAAAATCGTAAGTAGGAGTAGATGGGATTACGGTGCAAAACGCACAGTACAGATGTCCTATTGTTTTAAGAGATCATCGAGAAGATCATTGATTTGAGTTCGTTCGATAACGAGGAAGACATTGTTGCTGGCATCGCGCCCGAGTACATCACGAGAGAGCAGGTAGGGCTTTTTGTTAGTTAGGCTACCAACAGAATTTGCTGCTGCTCTGCGAGACTTTCTGGCGCCGCGCCAAATGCGAAGCGATGTCAGAAAGCGCGTTCATGCCGCCGCGACTTCTGCTCGGAGCTTTATGGAGACCTCTCATGAAAAGATTGCTATTCCTGGCAACAGATTCGTATCTTCCTATTTTTTCGCATCGCAGTGTTTGTATTCGCGTTCTTTACTGCAACACTGTAACTGCACTGCACTGTATGAAGCACTACTTCAATTCACTTTGTAACATTAAAAGTTGGATCTCTAACTAGGAACAACTTCCGAACTTTTTCTCCTCTTCGATCTTCAGAGTATTTTCTGAATCATCCTACCCAATTTCAAATGATGAAGAGACATCCTCACCCAACAAGTTAGTAGATCGTGCTCTCTAATGAACTAAGCTAGCAGAGACAATGCCATTTTATTTTATCTACGTAGTTCCCAATCTTTGCGTTTTCTTACCTCCATAACCTGCTTACCTCAGTTGAGTACGATTTCTGTAGAGAGAAGAGATTTCTTTAAATTATGCTATGTTCCCAACCTAAAACAAAGAGGATAAAAGATCAATAAAAACGCTGTCATGTTGAGAAATAAGAAGCCTATGAAATAAAGATTGATAAATGGTGTACTACTACAATATTTGACCAGAAGACAAAGATTGCTACCGATCTTTACTCTGGCTAACGTTTCGGCATCGTCGCCTTCTTCACAGCCTGGAAAATCAAGGCACGTGTAATCTATCCCGACAAACGCCTCGTCACAGGATATGACTTAGCAGACGGACCACCCAGAAGTACCGTCAGGGAAGCTTGGGGAGCACCTGAAGAAGGGTATCAGGGGTTGCCTACCTCATCACCTCTGTGTGGGGCTAAGTACATTGGTGAAACAGGAGGAGCACTATGTACCTGGGTAAAGGAGCACCTTGATGGACTTGCAAAATCAAATCCATCAATATCTTCGGGCGCTTACCACAGACCGAACTTGACCTGCTGATGCTGTAAACGTTGTATGTGATCTATATACCAGCCAGAAGTCCAATTATGAATCGTAAAGAAGAATCCTGTTGTATCCTTCCTCGAGTTGTGAAGACGGTTTATCGGACCGGGTACTTACCCAAAATTAATCCAAAATCGGGCAACTGTGCCAATATTGCTACGTACATTGAGCTGGTTAATGAGAACCTCTCAACACATGGAAATAACATACAATGGCAATAACACAAGATATACAACTACATGACTAACATAGTTAACGTCTCTACGGCTCCAACAAATCCATAGCTACGAACAACGGAGTAGCCACATAACCTTAACCTCATGGCTTTATGGCTAAGGTGAGCGCTATTGCGGTCTGCTTCCCTGACGGTGCCCTTGTGTTGTCTGTTTACTAAGCCATATCTTGTAACGAGGCGTTTGAGAGGATAGATAACTCGTTTCTTTGATTATCCAGGCTGAGAAGAAGGCGACGATGCTAAAACGTTAGCCAGAATAAAGATCAGTAACAATCTTGGTCTTCTGGTCAAAAAGTAGTGCACCATTTATCAATCTTTATGTATTGCAGAACAGTTATTATGTGTATGTTTAGGTATACTGTCAGATTTATTTTAAAAAAATGCAAATGATAAACAATCAGTAGTTATTAATTAGTAATGGTCTGTTTCAAAACGGTATTTCTTGAAAACATTCGAACAATAATGTTTCCTAGGTCTAGAAGAGGACGTTAATGTCAGACTCTCATTGTCCTCTACGATATCATCACATAACTCATTCCGCTTCACCTTTCTACGGATAATGTAAACCAGTGGTAGGGGAACAAAACGCCTTCACGCTTCTGAACTGAAGCGGGCATTATTGCTAATCGAAAACATACTTGTTCTCGAATGTTGAATGTTTTCCTTTTTGTTACAATTTTCCACCCTAATTTTTGAAATTATGTCGAGTGACTCAACTTTTGTCGACTTTGGGCCAACTTGATCCTCTCGTCTCTTGCTCCCCTATAGACGTTAGCCATGGCGTACCAGCGCGGAAAAATTGGCGCTTAAATTCCGTTTGCATCGGACTCCATGAGAGCATTGGGTGACGAGGCCGCAGACAACTTTTCTTGTGTATTGCAATGTTCCTGCGAGAAACCGTCGATGCGAGAATTTACCAACCTAAAAGGTGCGCAAAACAAGCAAACATGGCCTTTAGTTATAGACAGAGGAAAGCGTAGGATATGACAATTTCGGACTCTAACAGAGGGACTGATCAACAACCACATGAAACCATATAGGGTCAGAACGACATGAAGCACTGTGCAATTGCGCACGCGGCTTCTCTCGAGGCGGTGCGGTGGAGCGTAGCGGTGAGGAGCGTATTGGGGCCTCTGCTGGCACCATCCATCGCTGCGATTTGCGATAGTCCCACATCAGCTCCAACTGCTGCCTCCATCGCGCCGTTTCGAGCGCGCACGCAAATACACCGCGCTTCATGTCGTTTTGTATGCCATGGTAGGTAACTTTTCACAAGCCTCCACAGTTTCAGCATTTCTTGCCGAACAGTGAAGAATCTTAGTTCTCTACCTTGACAATTACATCACTATCCTCTGGATCTTCCGTCATGCATAAGTAAGCTTTAGTTTACTGAAAAAAATGCGAAAAACGATCGAGACGTGTCGCCATCAACCTCCTCCACGAGAACGTGGACTTCGACCACACCCCGTCAACTTGGGTCCCTGGTTTGGGAACACACGTCCATGCACTCTATTTTCCAGGTCTTGCTCCGTCAGACTGCTGCTTGTCCCGGACCCTCAGGCATTCTCTGATGCAAAAGTTGAAGTCAGCTCTTGAGTTGTTCTTCGATTCTCAGCCTCTCAACATCTGGTTCCAGGGGATTGTTACTCTACCAGAAAGATGGAAAACTGTAGTAGACACGGTGAATGGATCGACATTATCACTGTGTGATTGAGGAACTACGAATATGTAAAGGATGTGGGTTGGTAAATAAAATGAGTAGGCAACCTACCTTTCAATCGGTGTTTTCGCTATCCTAGAAAAACATGGTATCAATTTGTTGACGTCAGATAAAATTGAATATGATTTGAATATCAATTTGTCGATGCCAGAGATTTGAAAACTTACTAGGGTGCTGCATCCGTAAAGTTCGAAAAGCCCGTTGTATATGAAAGATCCAGCTTTTTGAATATTTGGTTGTGCTTCTTCGGAAATTTGCAACTACACATGTAATTACAATTCTTGCCGCTGAATTAATTCGTACATTTTCCATGATATTCTGCAACCTACTAATTTTATTGCTTTTGACGACAGCAGATAATCAGAGGTTCATGCTCATGTTGAACAGAAATTTGAGAAAGCATTGGAAATAGAACTCAGTTATGCAAGAATACCCATCTTAGCAAGAAAGCTTACACACCTCCAGTAAGATCTGCAAAACACCTTAGAGAAGGTGAACAGAGAGATTAATAGGCGGCTATAACATCGGAGATTTCTAAGAAATCGTAGGCTGATAACGATTCCCTTAGAATGAGAGAGTGAAGTTTCGTTAAGGCTCCAATTAGGACGTAGTAATTATGTGACGGTTCCCCGAGAATGTGCACGAGTAAGAAAGTAGGAAACTATGGTGCTATTTTAATAGGCCTCTTAAGTGCATTTAGTTCGTAGTTTTATTTAAAATGGATGCCGTAGCTGTTCATCAGTTTTTTGACCAGATTTTCTACAAATCTCTTCTTCTACATTCACTTGTTTTCATACCAATATTTGTGCGGTACGGGTGCGAATGTGGTTTTGTCTCGATTGCGTTATTTAATCTCCCACCACCAGTCATTTTCCACGCGTTATATGGCAGTGTCTACTGTTTAACAGCCTTCTGTCTGTCATTCCATCATGAAATGAAACCACGGAAAAGCACTAAGGAAGAAAAATTTGGAGATTGCAAAATTTGCGGGACATATAAATGAGTGAGTTGTATGTAACTTTAAAAAACATGGAAACGAGAGGTCGCCGCGCAGTCGTCCGCACCGCAGACTCGTCCGATGCTAATGGTACGCGATGTGATGACTTCGTCGGTTTCTTACAACAAAGTCGTTGATGAAACGCGCTCAAGTCGAATGGAGTGAAAGCATAAATCTGCAGGGGCGATCATCATCGTAAAAATCTTGTTTAGTTCCTTTTGTTGGCTAGCTCTTGGTATGAGTCAAAAACAGAAAATTTCTAATCCCAACTAGAAAGCACTAAAAAAACTTCATTTGTAAATACTTCTATGTACTATGTATATATGGATGTCTACGAAATTCGCAACCAGTCATGTTATCGAGAGTTGTAAAGGTTCGTAAAGATGGGTTTACAAAACAAAAGCTTCGCAGATTTTTTTTTACCGTGATAAATTGAGGAGTTACACTCTTTTTTTAACTAATAATGTGGTGTGATTGATTTCAGCCACATGTGATTTTTTTGAGCGGGAGTAGATGTAAATCTAAATGAATGTAGTGACAGAAAGTTTTCCTGAGCGTATCCATCTGACTTTGGCGAACATTACTAGAAAGTGCATATGAAACAGCTTGATTTAACTGTTGCCATAACCTGACACGATTGCTCCTTCCGCGAGGTGTACGGAACGGAAAGGTTGCTGCTAAGTATTCTGTACCTCATCAGGGCGTTTGACATAGCTGGTTATGGGCTCCAGCGACGTACTGGACGACAGCACTTTCTCTAATATTTGGGTAGCTTCAGTATGTAGCTCTGCAACTTACCAAGGTCGTACATGTCCAGTGCATGTACTCGAATGCTGTCACTTCTGTGAATACTGGACTCTTACAACTTATCTTCTCTATTTAGTACGTTAATTGTGTCACCTCAGAGACAAGAGGGTGTTTTATGCGTGTGTAATCAAAAGATCGGTTACCTATCGAAGCGTTTTGTCACTGGCCACACTCACCTATGATACTATCACTCTTGGACTGCTCCGCAAGGAAAGGAACTTTCAAACACAGGAATGGCTTCGGGAAACGAAAGAAGTGGCGGTTGCACCAAGATTTAGCACACTTCGGATCTTCTGGATCTCTTCTTGATACGTCACATGACCACATTCATCAGGAGCACTGGCAATCCCCTTTTATTCAGTGAAGAAGTGGTAGATTGTTTTGTTGCCGTGGTTCAATTCAGAGACTTGGGATTCGGGATCTTCTGATTCGCTTCAGAAACACCAACATGGCACTGGACGATTTGCGATACTTGGAACTTGCGACGATACTTGGAACTTACGTGGTGTAGTGCAGTTAAGGGAATTAGTCCTATAATTAGATGTAGCGTACGTAGCGGTAATTGATTCCAGCAATGTCCGTGCGATACCACTCGAAATCATCCAGGCTTCTCATCCTTTGTGGGCTGAGAAATTGAAGAAACAAAGGAAGATAGTAGTTGCATCGAGATCTAGCGATCCTCGGTTTTTCTGGATCTCTTGTAGCAGCGATAGTACGAAAGCTTTACAATTTTGAATTGAAAATGAATGCATTGGCGCATCCCTAAAGGAGTTACGGATCCAAAACACCACTAGGTTATTCCCTTTCTCTTGATGTCGTCTAGTCTAGAATAGCTCTTCCTCTCTTTGATTGTTACAGTTTTTCCAACCGTTGCCACTGTTGATGTCTGGTATTAAAAGATAAACTAACGACAATACCGTAGTCCAGAAATGATTTTTCCGTAGAATTTTCAATTGTTTGATGTCTAGGTGTGCAATTACGATGAGAATGAGTATGGTGTATTGGTATCACCGCCGCATTCGACACGGGTCTACCGCCAGCCGGCTGTAGAACAGGTAAAATCTACTCTTTACCCCTCTCTAGCTTTAGAAAAGGGTAATTTCGACTGTTACTCGTATTGTGTAGAAGATTTCACGGGCATCTCATCTCTGCAGGCGTTTATGCTACTCCTACTCCTGATTGCACTGGGCGAGTTCTTCTCATCGCCGGCCCTCGCACTTGCTGACGCAGCCACTCTGAACGCCACCAAGGACAACCCTCAAGAGGTGAGAAAAGTTCCTCAACATGAAGTGTAGGCCGCTGTGCGATTGCGGTTCCTGTGTTTGGGATTGCCAGATAGAAATCAACGCACCATTACTTGCTCGGGATGGTGTTTCCTTTCTATAAGATCTGTTTTTGTCAGTACTATCTAGTTGATTTCAGTGTGCCGGCACGCCGAATGAACAGTAAACAGAAATTTCTGTGTTGCCTCAGAAATGTTTCTAAAGAGAACATTTATTTTTAAACTGTCTTGTGCTGTTGATAGTCAGAGTAGAAATGAGCTGCCGCTCGGTGCAGTTGCGCAAGCGGATGTGATCAAGTTGTGACCTACTTATCTCCGCAGTCCATCTGCAGAAGATTCAGCTTCGATTGCTACCGAGCGATTGCTACCACTGACTTCACCGCACCATTCTGAGCTCAGCTGCTTACGGAACTTCACGAGGCTTCAAGTCGTTTTGACTCGATCACAGCTTTTGAAAGCAGCCAAACCTCTTTTTTAAGTGTCTATATTTATGAGATCTCGTTTGGTTTCTGTTCCCATTTAGTTCTTCTCTAAACTGCTAATATAGCACCATATACATGTGTTTGTGAATATTTCTCCATTTCAATTCTCTGACAACGTAGTTTTTACTATTATATTATGTAAATTTCTTGCAGTTCGGAAAAATCCGTCTCTTCGCTTCCGTCGGATGGGGACTGGCCATGTTTGTCATGGGAATAGGTAATTGTGCATTTTCAACTACGTACATAGAGCAAAAGGACACAAAAGAGATGAAATGATGATTACTGGGAAAGCAAATCTCTGCGGATAGGGGACTCTTCCGGAGATGTCCATTTAATTCTCCTGCAATTTCAAAGGATAGCACTTTATTTTGAGCGTGGTACAGGGATCTGAAGTTGAAATAAGTTCGTGAAAAAGTGGAACCAAAAAATACATAATAGCAGATCCTTGTTAAACGTACTACATATTTAAATTGTTACTGAGCGGCGAACATTTGTATTATTTTCTACTTGTTTGTAGGTCTCGATTATTCGGACTCATTCCGAAATCATCCTTGTCCCACCAGCAATACTACGGAAAAAAATTACACATTGTGCTTCGTTATGTGCAGTATTTTTATGTGTGCTGCTATGCTTTTAGGTGAGTCTTTCAGCCAAAATCCTTCATGTGTCGCATGTCATCCACTATTTCCAATTTGTTGCATACTTCAATTATCGAACTCTTCCAAGGCGCTACATTCTAGCTACGCAGTTCAAATTCGGAGACGAGACTGCGCGCCCTGACGAAGTAGGTGGTCTGATGATGGACACACGAGAATCTGAGGTATCGCACGTAGTCGCCGAAAAAGCGAGAGCTCGGCAAGTACAGGTGCAAAAGTTGTCATTATCAAGATTATTGAGTACCTTCATATATAATTTAGCCCCTGAAATGACACACATCTCTTTCCTTATCGTTTGAAATCTAAATGACTATTCTGTTGTCGCTTCATCAGTACCAGTGTGTTTAAATAATCGTTAAAAATGATAGATTTATGGATAATTAATAATCGGAAAATTCACGTTTTATAAGTTTTGATTCAAGAAGAAACAAATACGTATTGTCACAAAAGAGATGTACGATCTTCACCTCCGACTGACTTATTTAAACAAAGTAGTGATCAGTTAAAATGCTCCTCCATAGTGCCCACTTGAGCAGTTGAGAGCTGCGAATTTCCGGTTAGGGCTCGGCTTATATGACAAATATTAGAGGACGTAAATAAATCCTCATAGAGTCAGTTCCGTTCAACGAACAGGTGATTTGAGTTCAACTTAACTTACACTTGGGACATACAGTTAAAGGTGCACGCAGTGGAAGGCTGGGGAGCAAAATGTTTCCCTAAACGCTAACCTATTTTTCTCGTATCTTACACTTTTTCGCCCAGTGACACAACAGTGCGTCAGTGTCGAGCTGGTAAATTGGCCGTAAAGTAAGTCGAAGCGCATATGGGCGAGCTGCAATACAACCTTCTGTCTGATTTGTGTGCGTCTTCGAAGGAATGCGAACCGCAATCGGCTGCTTCACGGAGTCGACGAGGAGATGTCTTCCGTTTTGCCACTCCCCACACCGTTTAGGTCGACTTGCATCAGCTGACACGAGAGATTCCTCCCAGCACTGATCTAGAAGTTTTAAATCCAGTATTTTTTCTCCAAATTTTTACGGGAGATCAAACTACCTTCAATCAAAAGTCCTAAGGTGCATTAGTGAGTCAGCATTGCTCGGCTACTCTTCCCTATTTGTTCGTCTGTATTTCGAGGGCAATCAGTTAACAAACAAACATCAAGAACCACTATGTTCTTATGTATTTGAAAGTTGACAGAGCACGCTATATATTCCTTCTATCAAGAAGTGCTCCTCAGGGGTAAAGCATCCAAAACGTCGAGTTGAAGGCCAATACCACGGACGCAACAGTGATCTGATATGCCCACGAATAGATAAGGGTAGAGGTTCCCGAGTAGTACGCGTGATCACGTCCAATTCCTGCAATAAATCAAGAAAAAATCGTTGGAAACGGGCTGCTGCACCGGTTGCCCCTAGTTATAGTCGGATCAAAACGACTTGAAGCACGGTGCTGTTGCGTAAACGGTTGCGCTCGAAGCGGTGCGGTGGAGCGAGAGGGACCCCTGCTAGCATCACTCATCGGTGCAGCAGCTTACGCAACTGCATCGTGCTTCAGATCGTTTTGACCCGACTACACCATCATATTTGTGATTAGTCCTAGCAGCCATTCTTAAGGACTTACTCCAGCTCTCCAAAAAACAAGAAAAAAAAGTAAACATATTCACTGGGAATCCTGTTGATGAACCAGTCGATAGACTAATCAATATATTGTAGAAGTCGTTCAACGTAACGTTGTGAGTGCAGTGGTTGCTTGATGTTTATTTGGAATTACCGATGATGCCGATGTCACTGCCCACTAACTCCTGTTATTAGAAAACTCGAATTCATGGACACATATGTTGAATTGAAGGCTGATACTGCATCTGAAAGCACCTTATGGATCACTGTGAAAGCCCTCGCCAATACTCACATCCTCATTTATTTGGCGTCCGTCACTGTAATGGGATTTGGTGCCGGCATCGTTTTTTCATTTCTTTATTGGCATTTGCAAGTAAGACTTTTTCTTTGCGACAATTGATGATGTAGAATTCACTTGTATGGCTACTTTTGTCCCATTAACAATTTTCTTCACCAGGATCTAGGCGGTTCACCTGTGCTATTCGGCATCCTTTCTGTAGTAAATCACGCCTCCGAAATTGTGGCTTATTTCTTCGCCTTCCAAATAATAAACAAATTTGGCCATATAAAGGTTTGTTGCTCTGTTCTGTAACAATTTATGAATCTAGTCGCCCAACTCTGGCAAAGGCTTAGAATGTTATTTATTTGCAGGTGATGTACATTTGTCTTGCCGTGAACGTGATTCGATTTTTGATACTCAGTTGGCTTGACAATCCGTGGCTGGTACTGCCTTTACAAGTTCTGCAAGGTGCGTCTCATGGGCAACGTGTGCAGCTCGCTGGGTAAAGGCCTCATTGAGATTCCCCTGCTTAAGACAGGGTTGACACGAAGTGCGCAAATTAGAAATCAGAAGAAAACTTCTTTCTATTCATAACGTAGGTAAGCGTATAGACATAATGTACACATAGGTGGTCAAAAACTCATTCCATTTATTTTTTACTCAAATAAAATGCAAATTCTACAGGAAACAAAAACTTCATTAAATAGCATTTTGGTTTCAGTTATCTTTTGTAACTTTCAGCTAATTTCATAATTCCGCGTTCAGAACTTGACACAATATTAATCACCCACCGGAAATTTTCACAGTTTGAGATGTATTGGCCCATCCAGCACCGTTAACCGTAAACCCGGTACCATTTTTCTCATTTTTTCCAGAACACCTCGGATGATTGAAGCCTTACCACTGGTGAATGTGTCGGATACTAATAGAATCAATTTTTTTCTGAAGAGGATGTAACTTTTTTGAGCGTTGTATTATCCAATTACCAAAAAGAACACTACCCACTTATGTTGAAAATATTTTCTATGTTAATTTCAGTTCAAGGGATTCGATTTGACGGTTAAAGATCCATCTTTAGCAAAATGATGCTTCGACAAGTAATTACTGCTCGTTATTGTTACTTGTTACTCAGTCTTAGATAGATATTTGAACACGCGTATTTCGAGAAGGCAGCCGCTCAATTATCTCTTATCGTACTCGAAGCAGAATAGTAAGAATGTGATATTTTAGAGTATGTTAGAAGCATCACCCCCGAATCTGAGGTGGTGCGGATTTCAGGTGGAGAGTTCCTATATGGGGTCGTAGATTATGGAGAGGGGGGTGATTTCGTCCATCTCTTCCTAATTGCAGTAAAAACGGCGCGGAAGATACGACTTCGAGCGTTCCGTCGCGCTATTTTCTACAACCAGTTCGACTGGAGCGCGCCAGCCTTGTGCACGCGCAGCATCTTCAGGGTCGTTTTTACGACAATTAGGAAGAAATGGACGGAATCACCCCCTCTCCATAATCTAGTATCCGATATACGAATACTCCACCTGAAATCCGTACCACCTCAGATTCGTGGGGTGATGCCTTTAATTGTTTGCTATGTTAGGGAAAATCAGACCTGGATTTTTCCTGCTGCACAAGGACGTCATCTGTCACTCGCATTGATCGCAGTCATGCCCTAGCCATAGTAGAATGACTCAGTACCCGTACCGTGTGGCGTTCTATTCATTGCATCAAGGGCAGGATACCACAAAATTGAGGGTACTGCAATCACTGCTGGAATGAATAGGATTAGGGACGTACGTCACGAGTTTGATATTGCTCACGCTCAATTATCCAAAGAAAACGAAGTTGGGGACGGCCTTGTCGCAGCAATCTCCCAACGAGGCACCCAACAACGTGTCACGTATGCAAGAGCACAAGTACGCACCCTGCCTGCTGTTAGGGTGAATGGAGCGAGATTACGCCCATACTCATGACATACGCCCCCATCTACTCGTAGAGAAATCTCAGTTCTGGGTTTGCTGCTGAAACCCCTCCATGACTAACGACGATACAAGCGCTACTGGAAGACTTTATGTTTGGCGACAATAAGACTGATTTGTGGAAAGACTGCCCATTTCATGCCTCTTTTCAGTGGAGCGAGCGGGAATTTCCAGGTCAGGCGGAGGAACTAAGAATTTTAGTACAAACTGACTAGAACATAATTAGTACTTACCATACGTAAATTCTCGTAATGTCCTGATGGAAGTTTCCTGTGAAGTCTCACAGCTTTTCATGTGAACGCACGTATTTCAGGATTTGCGTTAGCAACAGTGTGGACGTCTGCATCGTCATACATTTCTTTGGTCGCACCAGCACACATAAAGTCGTCAGCTCAGTACGTGCTACAACTACTTTATCACGGTGTTGGCAAAGGTGTCGGTAGCATCGCTGGCGGTACAGTGATCGCTGTGTTAGGTATGGACGCATCACTTATTGAAACTATATGTTAGGCTTTAACGACACTTTTATACTTTTGTTCGCCTGCATGCTTTGAACACATGTGGATCAGAAAGAACTGGAGACATGGATGTACTCTCAGCGTCGAACATAACTTTTGCTGTAGCAAGTGTGCTAGTTATAAGCAACTAGGGGGCGGTTTCGTATCTCGTTTTCACAGCGATTTGAGCAAAAAAAAACGGCCCGAAACCGTACGCATCATACATACATATCATACAAATGAGAAAATATGACATTGTGCTAAGCTGGTAAATTTTAAATTTCAAAACTGTGCAGAGTACCAAGACAAATTTCTCGGAATGATTGCAACGAAATCAAACAGAGTCAATTTTGCAAGGTATTTCGTCGACTTCGTGGTCTATCCAGTTGGTCACACAGTATTGGTTAGGGCTTGTGTGAGTCACACCACCGCTAGGTCATACGGTGGGTCATTGGGTGAGATGGGATTTTTGTACTGAAAGTTCTTTTTTCCATAATTCCCATTAAATAAGTAATTAATTAAGTAAGTAATTAAATAAAAATAAGTGAAATAATTGAATAAGTCGTTATTATATGTGACATGCGTAGATTAGAACACAGATGTGCTCTCTTCAAAAAATCGACGCAAACCATAGACATAGTCAAAAGCATAATCGGTAACTAGCGATATGGGCCTTGAAAAAGCTCATTCTTGTCAGTGAAACTCTTCTTTTGAACTTTTCCTTAAGAATCGTTCACAACACGCAAGAAAAATCTCTCAGTCGCATCATCAATGTGTCACATGCGCACTGCATATTCCGCTTCTGACACCAATTCAACGCTGAGACGTCTAATCGAACCAGCGTCCGCTTCTATTCGATATCACAATGACGCGCGCAGTTGGGGAATTTAGGCGCAAATATTGAAATCTCGGATTCTTGAAGTTTCTTCATTCCTACAAAATCTTCCCTTTAGGGAAGACTTCCACCTCACAATGTTGAATTTTGAATACATCATGATCCGATACACAAGTGACAGGTGCCGTCAGCTTTGAATCCACTCTCCAAAACAGGTTTCTTACGCATCTGTAGACGTAGTGGAGGCTCAGCTCGACCTACCTTTTGTGATTTTGCAAAATCGGTCCCCAAGTTTTCCAAGAGAGTGTACACTCGACTTCGAGTCCGTTCAGCAAGTAAACCCAAATCGTTTTCGATTGTCTCCACAATCAACCCTGATTTCGGATTGTGGACAAGAAATCTAGCAGAACTCCTATTGTAGCGTTCTTTGTACTATGTACTCTGACGGTTTGAAGTATGTATTCCTTTCAAAAAATTGAATACATTTAGCTGAAAAGCAGATTTCGAGTGAATCCAAACATGTTTGATAAAATTTAGCAAATAATTTTCTTCTTTATCAGTACGATACATATATTTGGTCACTGAGGACGAGTGTAGCGCAATCGGTAAGAGATCTCTTCTGAAATCTGATAGCTCGATGGTTCGAAACCGCTCAAGAGCGTTTCACTCCTCCAGAATCGATAAGCAATCTGGTCTGGGAGGGTAAAAGCTGCGTTCGTAAAACTCAGGCGATGGTGAATTGAAGGGAAAGCATTAGCACATCCCGCGGACGATTAATCCCAGACAGTTTGGATCACATTTGGATAATACATCGAGCATGCAATCGCCTTGATGTCTCGCATTTTTGCATCACATATCCCACACCAATATGTTAGTGTAGCGATGAAACAGCTGGTATCAGTGAAGAGATTGTCTGTCTTCCTCATAGCGAATGCCGCATGAGGCAAAACGAGGAGCCTTTCTATTCGTTAATGCGAAAAGAGTGTCAGGAAAAAATACGCCTTTGAAAAAATTGCCTGTGAAAGCGTTGAAGTGATTTTATTTCCTAGTTTCACTCGGTATACATAACGAGGAAAACAACAATAGTTAAAAGAAGCATAGATTGAGCGGGATTTTATCCTTTTTTCACTACAAGAACCCATTACTTGTAAGTTTTGTAGACGACATGTTCTGATTTCCAGGTACCCGAGTGACGTTCGTTTTGTACGCGTTGTTATGCGCTGTTATGTGTGGAGGGGGATATGCACTGAACAAACTGTTCAAGTACGAAGGGATTAAATACGGAACTGGTATGTTCGAAGAGGACGAGATGGACATGATGGGTGAGTGTTTCTGCTGTAGGATAATTGCTTGTCCAGCCCTCAGCACAAGGTAATGAGAGAGTAACTGGGGAGGATTTGTCGAACCTCTCCTGGTCCTGCCGATTCGGCAACGTTAGCACTGCATGTGAATGCGAGGTGGTCAGATCTCCGGAGTGGTTGGAAGAAAGATGATAGCATTGTTAGATGTATATGCTATAGCTAGGTACTAGTACCGCAGCAACCTTTCCTCAATGATCTTGGCACCGGCAACCTCTAACGGAAAGATTCATGCATTCCTATTTTGATATTTAAGTGTCATTCGAGCTTTAAAAGGATGAAAATAGATGAAAAGTTCCGGGCGCATCAATCCACTTGGCATGCGCCAACGCGTTTCACTGCAATCGTAATCGTTGAGGTTTAAGAACACGTGTTGGCCTATATAATGACTTGGAGTCAGCCGATGATCAAACGGGTGTTTTTATCCTCCCACACCAGCTAGTACAAGTTTATCGACTCCGGAGGAATGAAGGGATTGGTTGACACATGAACGATCTGGAACCATGGACCGTTCGGCCACAGCGGAGCCTTTACTGACTGCGCCACACTTAGTGACTTTACTGACTCCCTCTTCCTCCCTTCCCCCCATTTGAATTTTAACCCTACTAAAAAGGACTTCCTCGGTAGGTCGCATGGCAATTCACTTCTCTAAGCAGAAATGAAACCTGCAAAACATGCTAGACGCAAGCTTTTTCTGATGAACTGTTTTTTTTTCAAGTTTTTTTTTCAAGAGAAGAAGAGTAGCTATGTAGTTTACAGTAGAGTGCAGTTATTCTCTGATTTTAGTAACTGCAAACCATTTTTGGTAACGAAAGGAACTCGACTGACTCCTAGAATTACAGCTCCTCAAGGAATTCCTATGGCACGCGACGGGAAGCTCACGGATGCATTCAACACCACATCGGCTATGAATACAAACTATGGATCCATAATTCAAGAAGATCCCACTCAAGATGCGTATGACCGATACGTGAGCAGCCACGAGTAGTCGATCGATTGAAGGAGTCTGAGCGTTGAAACAGTTCAACCACCTTGGCAGAAAGCCAGAGAATAAGACATTTTGTAGACGTTAGTCAGTTTGTAAAGACGCTAGCTTGTAGCGCTTACGCTTCACCTCGTATTTATTGAAATAGTTCTGTTAGTATCAATAATCTGATTCACTTGTGCTTCCTGACGCAGTGTAGTGCGTTGGGAGGTAGATGCATATGATTTTGAAAAGCTGCGATTGATGTGTAGGCAGGGGTGGTGGTTATTTCATCGAGACCACATCGTTGAACGTCAAATTCATTTCGGAAGTTCGGTTTGACCAGTAGGAAATACGTCAGACTTAGTGAAGGCCTGACCAAGAATAAAGCTAACCAAACTTATGGGGAAGACGCGGAGTAGTAATTAAAAATCTCCTCAGGTCTTTTCTTGGTTTTGGTCGCCAGCAAAGAACAAATAACAAGTGCAGTAAATACCATTAGCATAGGCAGTAATAGCGACATGAGTGTTTCCCACTCAGGACGTCTAACCAGAGTTTGGATAATTAGAGGTCTCAATCTCATTGCCAATAACGTCTCGATCAAATAACATTTACCCCCCGGGTAATTAAAGACATCATTTAATGATATGTGAAATAGATTGATTTACCATAATCAACAATTTATTGAATGTTTCAATCTATTGATATCATTCACTCATTGATTCTGTTACTGAGATTTTAGATTTCTGATATAACTTGCAACAATATGAAATAGTAATGGATAATTGATGTTATTTATAAACAAACAAATAAATAACATAAAGTATTTAATAACTTATTCACATGTAATAGTTCACCAAAAAAGGAAAGAAAAGAAAGCATATTTTGCCGAGCCAAAACAAGAAAAATTCTTCCTTCTTCTGGGTTCTTGTAATTAACGTTACATTTCCATGAAACGTCCTGTTTCCATGATAGGTATTGTAAAGCAGAACTGTAGTATTACAGCTGACCCTATTAGAATTCCGAAGTTACTATACTAGTCGTTGATTTTGGGCGGATATAAGAAATGTTTTTGCAGAAATCATGAAGCTGCTTTCTTCTTCGATACTTAAATTCTGTGTCACTCGTGGTCATCGTATTATTCATTTGATGAAGGTTAGACATGTAAAATGTATTTTGTAGTAGTGTGCGAGGTGTGTGAGATATGCGTAAACGAAAAGTTTTATCCTTCTTACGAAAGGATATATTTGATTTAGCTGAAATGTTAAGCTTCCATCATGTACCACTTGAACCACGATTTGGAATCCTTCGATGCCGTGAACTGGATGGTGACGGGTGTTGCGCTTAGTGCTAACTGCAGCTTCTTCTGATTGAACTTGTTGTTTGCCCTGAAATAAGATACGTAAATTAGGTATTCCTCAACAACGGTTTACCGCTTCATAGTAGCGTGGAGATGACTCTGGGCGTCGAACTGCGATGCACAGCGGAGGTTCTTCCTTCGGCAGCGTCTACCAAGCTGAGAAGAAGTTCGACACATCCGACATTACAACTTCTCGGAATTGGAAGCCTAGCTAAGAGTAAACCACTGCTAAGATTCACCATCGTCTTGGCAAAATGTCACAAGGTGGCTGATCCACATAAGTTGGGCGACGACCTGTGGTGAAAGCTAAGCTTGCCGTGGCAGGGCTGCTTAGTTTGGAGAAAAGTCTTTTTGCCACTCCAGCATACACACTGCCTCAGTGCCCTGCCGTCTCAGACGTCGGACGGTACGGCGACCAGTGAGAGGCGATCAAATTTCAGGTTGCTCAGGACGTCATTGATTCTGGACCAAGGCGACACACGCACGACTCGCCATGAAGACTGTCTCAGACTGTGTACTTACAAAGCGAGAACAGTGTCCAGAGACGCAGAGCTGCATGCTCTTTTCGGAGCTGCAGAGCATATCAAATTTCACGTGATTGCTCTGAGACCAAGTACAGAAGGAGCGACGTATGACAGATGAATGACGGTACACTTGTCATTCGTGGAGAGAAGGTTCCGTCGCGAAATGTAGGCGGTGTTGGTTTTGTTGTGCACCCATCTGTCGTCCATCTTGTCGAATCTCACGAGATCCTGTCACCTCGTTTGGCCATTCTTCCCTCTGCGCCAAAAACCCATCAGTATCATCAACTGCTACTCACAAACATCAGCAGCTGATGAATCCGAATTGGACGTGTTTTACGAGGAGCTGGAGGAAGTGATCCGCAACGAGAAGTCGTTCTACAAATTCGTTGTCGGAGACTTCAACATAAAACTAGGAAAGGCCACAGAAGAGGAATACAGGATCGGAAGATTTGGACTAGGGGACTGGAATGAAAATGACAATCGTTTCGCTGGGCCATTGTCCGCCGCTCGCCTCTTTCATGGGAACTCTCTTTTCATGAAGAAAGATCATTGTCGGTGGACATGACAATCGTCGAAAGGCGCGACTCGTGCGGAGACCGACCACATGGTGTCTACTTGACATCTCAGTAGTACCATCCTTTCGTAGTGGTTCTGATCACCATGTCCTTCGTGCGAAAATACGACTTAGCCACGGTGGAAAAGAACATCTGCTATCGGCAACGAAGGAGAAAAGGTGTCGTCTACGACGATTGCGTGCTCAAGGACTCCTTGTCCCAAAGTGACTGGCATATGGGAGGAGGACCCAAACGTGAGCTACGAGATGCTGCTCAGAGGATTACGAGCCCGTGCCGAGCGTGTCTGGAAGCCGCGCACGACAAACTTGGATCGAATTTCGAAGACCACCAAGGAATTGTTGGAAAGAAGAAGAGCTTTGAGGCTTAATCCGAATGCATCGCACATTGAGCGGTTAGTAGCAAACACTAGCTGCAGAAAAGCGTTGCAGGAAGACTTTTGATATGCAGGCAGAAGAAGATTCTGAAAGCGGCACAAAGAAGAATGAGTCTAAAGAAGTGCCGCAGGGGTCTCCGCTAATATAATATTTCGTTAGTAGCGTTGCTGAGCGAAGACGGGACTCGCACGTCTTCTCGTCGTGAGATGGAAGTCATTACGGAAGTACGAGTCGCTATCAAGAGCATGAAACCTGGCACAGTCCCCGGAGCTGATTTTATATCAGCAGACTTTCTTCGGGCTGGTGGCCATCCGCTTCATGTAATCTTAGCAGCGCACATGACATCCTATCTTCAGAAAGAAAGGATCCCAGAACAGCGGAAGATCTCGCGAACCGTTCTTATCCATAAGATAGGTGACCGAGAGGAACTACCGTCCGATATGCTTGCTGAGCGTGTTATACAAAGTATTCACCAAGATCATCCTCACGCGCATATCTACGACGCTGGATGAAGCCCAGCCTCAGGAACAAGCTGGATTCCGTCAGGGGTTCAGCTGTGTGGACCACATCCAGACCGTGTCGAGGGTCATAGGCCTTTGCCGGGAATGCTGCCTGCCTATTGTTCTAACCTTTAACCGTCGACTATGAGAAAGCCTTCGACAGCGAAAACAAATGAAACGAATGCAATACTGTCAGCGCTAGTCGATCAAGGTGTGGACGCGTCGTATGTGAGGACATTAGCCAATTGTCACCACGAAGATACGGCTTTTCCACCGCTTCCTCATCATACCCATTGGTATGACAAGAAGATACTATATCGCCGAAGCTGTTTGCGGCTGCATTGCAATGGATAATAAAATCACTTTCCTGGGAAGAAAGGGGCATACGTGTTGATGGAAAATTTCTCTAGAACCTTCATTTCGCGGACGACATCGTTCTTTTTTCGACCAGTACCAATGAGCAGAAACGTTGCTCAACGAATTGAACGAAGCAGGGAAGAGAACAGGACTGCAAATAAACAGAAAGAAGACACAGTACATGAAGAACGCCTACTGCGAAGACGGAGGAGTACAACTTGAAGGCTCCCAAATCGTGGAAACCTCGTCATACGTATACCTCGGACGTTCTATGAACATGGAAAACGACTTGAAGGAAGAAGTGGATATAAGAATGAGAACAGCATTGGCAGCATTCGCACCCGTCAGTTACTTGCTACCCACAGAGCCGTTGAGAGATGTCTTCTGAAGTTTAACCGGCGCACTCAGCACCTCGCAGGTCTTCGCAGTTCCGACTTAACGGAGCTCTGACTTAAGAGGAATGTCAGCGGAATATATATCGAAAGCAAAACATGGGTGGGCCGGTCACGTCATAAGAAGAATCGACGATAGATGGACTAAAAGACGCCAGAGTGGATCCCAAGAGATGCTAAACACCCTCGAGGGAGACCGCCAACGAGATAGAGTGAAGTGTTCGCTACATGGATGGACCGGCTGAGAGCCCAGCTGGATAGATATTAGTGGCTCAAGGACCTCGTCAACGTCACCCACGAAAGTTGAGGACATCTTGGATGACAATAGCTTGGGAACGAAACGAGTGGAAGAGATGCTGGGGTCCGCACTTCCAGTGAAGACGGGTCATCTAAGTAACTATGTAAGTAAGTAATTAGATAACTAAAACCCATGTCGAGATCTTTTCGTGTGAGGTTGTGTGTTCATACGATCAACTGATAATTGCTGCATATGTGTTCTTTTCTTTCAAAGTTGCATATGTTTTCTTTCAAAGTTAGTTGATCCTCACGTGATTGTTGCTCCATTTGGAGAATAAAACACCAAAGACGATGTGATGGTATCGAGTCCAGAAAAGTCGAGTTCAGAAGCCTGAAAAATTACCTTTCTTATCACTATAGAAAATTAAAATGAGCCACTAATAAAAAAATGTGATGGTGTTTGTAGTGCAACCGGTAAGAGGTTCCTCTGTGGCTGCAGCATGATCGCTCGGAGGTTCTATTCGGTTCTAGTATCAAGCAAGCCTTTCATCCCTCCGCGGTCAATGAATTGGTGTCAGAGTTGTCTTGGAAGATAAAAACTCTGACTTCATTCAGTGGCTAGCCTCCCCCAAGTTATTCTAAAGGCTAGTTGAGCATTTGTAAACCTCCAACGGTTCTGAATTGAAGTGAACGTGGTGGCGCACCCCAAGCGGATTGATTAACGTCAGACACTCTTTTCACTTTGTAGAAAAATCTCTACGGTGGTTGAGTAGATACAAAAGTTTTCTATCCACGATATTCTCTTCAATGTGCTAAAAACGATCCCATTCAAAAGGATATTTAAATGGAAGTGTAGACAAAACTTGTATATGGTTTAAAAAGAATTTTTGTATAAGTCTTTTATTGACAGAAGGTCACTTTACCGAAATGATGTAGTTCTGTCGAAAAAACGAAGCTCACATTGTGCAATTCTGTTGTGAAAATTGCGGATACTGCTTGACGGGGGGAACTACGGGAACAATAAATCAAAAATATTTTACTCTGCCTTTCCATACAACAAATGAGGTTGGTGAATGAGCTCTTTCGCTCTTTTTCGGAGACGATTCAACACTAAGCAAAAAACCTTTATATAGAAAGTGATATGTCATTACTATGCTCGGATTTATTTCTTTAAGATGAGTTTCCGTTCTTCACACTTTCATGAACCCTACGCTACGGGATTTGCTTGCTGCCTGAGTTAGTGCCCGCATTATAACGATATAGAAGCACGTGTTGGAGAAGTTGGATATTTACAACTCGTAATTACGCCAATTTAGTTCAAAGTTTGTCTCTCTTCTTTTGAAGCGCCGTAAAACCGAAGAGCAATTCGAGGTAATAAAATAAAAGTAAATAAAATACATAATAAAATAAAATAAAAGTAAAAGTAAAAATAAATAAAAGTCTTTAGAATCACGTATTACTTCCCATATACAGTCCGAAAGTGGCCGGAGTTCGAAGGAGGAATTTCGGGCTTCACAAATTCAACTGAATTTGACTCCATTTAATGTGCAATATGATTCGTCAGTAAAACTTTCTACTTTGAATATTGACATGCTCTGTAAAAGCCACAGAAGTCGGGCTTTTCTGAAAACAGTAGGATTTCTCCCTCACTTTGGCTTTCGGAAGTCCTCTCATAGTTTACTGATCACAATGTCGCATCTTAGGGAGTTGACAAAAGAGTGCCATTTTGACAACTGCAAGCTCATCAAGAAAGGTGAGAAGACTTGGAAGAACAACAATGGGAAAATTTCCTCTAACAATCCCAAACATTACCTAGTTGAGATAAAGAGGGAATCCAGCTAAAAACGACTGTTACTTTAAGTGCTGCTTCCAAAATTTTGGCAGCGATCTTTTCGAGAGATATGCGCGGAGCTTACCACTTCATGGGGCGGTGCTAGCTAAAACATGTTCGAAACTTACGTCGACCTCGAACTTACGTTGTATCCGCTTGCACCATTACTCGAATACAATATCCACGTACAAGTGATACTGTTGTCCTGTGGAAGAACGTCAGTAGTGTTATAGTATCCGGGAGAAAAGAAAGGCTCACGAGTGTCTGGTTCGGTTGTTACTGTGATGCCCGCGCTGCTGCACGAACCTTAACGACACTTCTTTTTTGTACACTAAGACTTATATCCTCCTGGCTTCACGAATTCACTCCACTTGTGCATACAATTAAAACTTAAATGTTAGACTATATCTATGTTCAGTTGGTAGTTTGAATATGAGCAAAACAACAACATCATCACGTACCAGTTCCACACTGCTTATATCCATCCAAATTTCCAAGACAAGAATCGCAGTAGGGGTTGTTGAAGTTGTCCAGATTGCAGCTACCACTAGGACAAGTGAAATTGGAGCATGGTGATGGTGCTGTTGAAGGTGGGATTGTCGTCGTACTTGCTACAAACTGGGAACATTCACGTTTTAGAGCAAATTTTATTATTCAAACAACCCGGTGAGACTTACGTGCCGGCGTTGTTGGCGCAGCTGGAAAAACGTGCTATCGAATCAGAACAAGAGTGTTTCACAAAAACTATTGGACCCTTCATTCTTGGGGAACGTTCATCATTCGAGACAAGAGGAACGATACTTACGTCCAATGCATTTATAGTAGCACATCTGAGGGTTCAACGAAAGGAAAGAGATGTAGTCACTAGAAAATTTCAGCTTGATTTCGGCGGTGGTTAAGTTTCCACTGATCCCGTCAAGATCGGTTTGGTATCCAGCAAGAAGGCTGCAAAAAGTCAGATACACATCGATAGCGTGAGTGAAAAAGAAAAAGATGACAAGCACTACGTTGACTACTTTTTGGTTTCGTGGAACTCACTTCTGCGCTTCTTGTAATTCTGTACTTAAGTTGTTTATTTGTCCCTGAGCATACGTCGTCGATGAGCTCAGAGAATCGCTGTAGTTTTGAACTTGCTGAAATTCGAAATTTTCAGGCAATGAGTAGTACTCGAGTAAACACGCGAGGCCGTAAAAGGGTCAGCGTAAGCTCATAATCTCAAGGATGCTTAATCTCAATATCCTATCACTCGACAACCCGTACAGGAAGAGATGCCTTTACACCACGGGAAAGACCTGCAGCAAAAAACACTTCGTTTTTTCTGGCGTAGATCGAAAGCAGGAGTTTTTTAACTTTAACATGACGCGACAATACAGCTCAACTACGCTTTCTGAACGGTGCCTACGAAGAATCTTGTGGGTTGGAACGTGGCAAATAAAAAATTTTCTTTGGCATGTATTGAAATCTCGTCCTTTTCTTCTTTTTGAACGTTTTTCTCATCCTTCATGGTTTAAAAAAAGATACACAGTGAGTTTCAAGCAGTACAACTTTGCAATTTTGTAAAATGAGGTTTTGTTCATATTCTTGCGTTTGATTTGATGACTCAATTTCTTTTAGTTTTTTGCGATCCAGTTGAGCAAAATTACAAGTTTTGGATTTTTTCCAACTAGCCTTAGGGAGAACCAGGACACCTACAGACAAAAATTTGCAGTTGAGGGTTGCGTTGATGCTTGGCGAAAGATGGCGACAGATTTTTCAATCGTACTAGCGTAATCGCGTAACAAAGAGAAGTGCAGAACTCCAGATTTTTGGCTGCACAACAAAATACGGGTGACTCAAAACAAGGCCCAGTAACTAAGCTCTTACCTCATAGAATTTGTTTAACCTGAAATATATTATATGCGAGCACTTCCCGAACTGGAATCCTGTTTTCTTTTCTCCCATTGTTTCGTTTTCTCAAATATGAGCTGAGAGAGAGCTAAGAAAGCTGCTGAAACTTCCAACTTTTTTAGCTTTCGAAAAACGCATAGTCTCTAAGCACGGTAGTTCAATAATTTTACAGCGCAGACCTTCCATCGTAAAACGCACACTTGATTGGCGTTCTATGTTTTTTTTTGCCAATTTGCCAATATTTATTTCAACTTACCAAAATCTGCAGCAGTCTTGCACAGGTTCCCAATCAGGGTCGGTGTTTATCACTAAAATCATTTTCAGATGCTGCAGATTTACTCTTATCTCTCTTTGTTTTACTTGTCGTTCATTATTCTATTTCCATTCTTTCTTTCTAAGCAAGTGATTTCATTATCTATTGTAGTGAAGTCATTAAAACTTCGGTGACAAAGCGCCGGCTTGTACCCCATTTGCAGTGAGTAATTAGTACGAATAAGATCATTCCGGCGGAGAAGTTATATCATCCATAGAAACGAAGGGAGATATTCGTATATTAGTGAATTGAAACGGAGGCGAAATTTCGACACAATCAAATAAAGAGAACAGGAGAAGAAATAAAGCAAAGCAGAAGGTGGGAGTGAAGCCTCATCGGGATCCTTGTACGCAGCTCTTTCCTTCTCTCGGCCGGTTCTGTCTTTCGCTGACTATTACGATAAAGACTAGCGTTATGCACACATGTGCAAATTTCGTTTTTAACAAACCAGTAAGGTTGGCTTAATAATGTTTTTTCATTTGTTTACATGCGAGAACTTCCAGACATTTGCATCCACAAGACATCTACCAGGAATTGACATAATCCACCGTCAGACCGTTCATTATAGTAGGTATCAGAAGAAAGCGGACTGAGAAACATGCTGAATATGCCAAATAATAGTGCATTATACATTTTCCTTAGCGAGTGTGTCTCACGAAGGATTTAGCCATCCTGGAATAAGTGTTCGCTTGAAGTTGACGTCTTCAAACTTCGGAATCAGACACTCAGCTGGAACGGATTGTTTTGTATGTGTTCAGTTGCAAACAGTTGGGACGGAAGTGGGCAGGATCCTACCGAGAATGCAATACTCAGCGAAGAGTAACCCAACGTACTAAGGAGATGTTTTGAACATCATAAGAATCGCTTTCAAACTCTGCTTGATCCATCGCCATCACTGTTTGATTGTTATGGGGAGCTACAAGTATATACTGGCAGCTTCCTGACGAACATCTTCTAGTGAACTCTGAAGTCAGAACAAATACTTCAAAAGAACTCTACAATTACTCTGGCTTTAACTAATCGGATTTCTTACCGACGTAATTGACGTCAACAGGTGGTAATGTAGTCGTACCTGCTGTTGTCGTCGTTGGGGTTGTGGTCTGAACGAAAGTAACCTGTATAGGAGTACACTAAGACTATCTATTGCTAATGCTGACGGATACTGTGCTTTTGCTGCCCGCAGCGCTGCTAGCACTTGTGTCTGTGGTTGCCGTGGTACTTACTTGAATCTGTTCCACTGCTCGAGATTTTTTCTGACGTTGACGGTAGTGACGACGATGACGGCAGTGATGGCGCCATCGAGATCGTTGTTGACTGTGGTACTGATGATGATGAACCCTCACTAAAACAAGATGCTATTTCTCGATGCCACAGGCCATATTTCAACTACCTATAATAGCTATTCTGAGATTGAAAAGATCAAGAAAGAACAACCATAATTTCCTAATTTATTTTGTGAAATGTTGTGCATGCGCTGGTGGCCGCTGTTACCTTACATTTTTATGGATTAGATTGTTGTTCATTCCTGTAACTGAAAGACCATTTCATGCATTCATCCATTCATTAGGTCATTCGATTAACCGTTCTCTCGCTCATCTAACCTTCTGACACAGTATCTAGACAGAGTTCGACTGTCGGTAAATCTTGCCTTGGGTTTTCACTGAGGTTATCAAAGTACATATTCCAGTGTATTAGATCTCTTTACCTCTATCCGGGATCGAAATGAAAAGAACAAATTAAACTTATCTATACGAACATTCCGTCATCTGCAAAAAAACATCAGAGGAGGTAGAAAAAAGGAGTCAAAGAAGAGAAAGTCAAGGGTGTACATCAACGCCTAGTACACGATAGAGTGAAGCCATCGGGAACTGCCGCACTACTACTACCACTACTATCTACGCTATACATTTAGTAGGGTCAAAACGACATGAAGCGGTGGAACGTAGCGCTTGCGATCGTGTAAGGATCTTTGCTGCCGCCACCTATCTCTGCAGTTCGCCATGGTTCCACCTCGATTCCAACCGCTCTTTCCACCGCACCGCTTCGAGCGCAGCCCCTTACGCAACTGTCCATGCTTCATGTCGTCTTGATCCGACCTTATACGAATGCCTAAACTCTAACAGAACAGTTATTAGACATTGTTTGAGATTTTCAGTTTCAGTTCAAAATTCACTTCTGGAGCAAAAATCGAGATTTTATCAAGTTTTTCCGTTCCAGAAAAACGAGGCAGCGTTTTAGAAAATTACCAATATATTCGTTTAGAGGAACTTAGGAAGCCTCTACATACGGAATCTCTTCTTTTTAGGCCGTCTGATTCTCTCAAAAGTTAGACGGGAAGAATAGAAAAAAAAAGAAAATTTTGATTTTGTCCCATCTAAATTCCAAAAAAAAAAAACTAGGAGGTTGCAATAAACAGCAGAGTGACTGCTTTGTGGGGCAATTGGTCCCTGATTGGGTCGAAGGAAATGACTAGCTCTGGTTGCGCGAGACAAACTTCGCAACAGTCATCGCTATGACGGCAGCATAGATCTGGTCTGCGTTACCGTACGCTATTTTACTCTGACCTGTAGCTATAATTGGGGCAGAATCAAGCATGTGATGAGATTTCCCCAATTTCGTTTGGACAGTGTCAGTGTTCTGATAATGTGACAATGGGACCACCCAGGTTTAACACCGTGCTGAGCCAAATTTTTGCAATAGAGATAAAAACTTGAAACTATAACTAAAAGACGAAGAGTTGAATTATGAGCAGTTCCCAGCAGGTTAAAGATGGATTCATTGGAATTTAATGCCCCAACAAGCTCAAACTCTGTGCACATTGTTAGGCTTGGAAGATCGCCAATAGGTTCGTGATAAGAGAACCAAAAGAAATATTTCAGGTAGTTTTTTTAAGAGAAGAAGGTTGGCCCTCCAGGACAGCCACACCGCTGTTTATTGCTTCTAGTTTTTTTGGAGCTTAGATGGGGCAAAATTTAAATTTTCGACATTTTCGGATCCTTCTCATCTTTATTTTGAGATAATCAGACGGCCTAAAAAGAAAAAAACTCTGTATGTGGGGGCTTCATTAGTCCCTCTAAACGAATATATTGGTGATTTTCTAAAACGCTGTCTCGGTTTTCTGGAACGAAAAAGCTTGTCAAAATCCTGATTTCTCCTTCTTTGCCGAAAAGTGAATCTTGAAATGGAATTGAAAATCTTGAACAAAGTGTAACAACTCGGAACAACATAAGGGAATGCATATCCTCTTTCGAGACGTTATAGCCGAGGGTTTTCTCTAACAAAACCATTTCAGATATTTTCCAGGGCTTCGCCGACTTACCAAATTTTTGATGGGAAAAGAAGAAAATGTAATTTTTTTTTCCAAACTTTTCCATCTAAATTCCAAAAAAAAACTAGGAGGTTGACTATTTCCTAAGGCTATAAATCTTCTCTGGAAAACTATCTAAAATATTTCTTTTGGTCCTCTAATCACGAGATTATTCGCGATCTTCCAAACCTAACAGTGTGCACAAAATCCGAGCTTTCATTCATTAACAAAATCTGAGCTTTTGCTCATTAAGTTCCATTGAGTCCACTCTCAAACCGCCGATAACTACGCACAATCAAATTGTTCATCTTAAGAAGTAGTTTCACGACCCTAACTCTTTTGCAAAGATTCTACTAAGCAGGGTGTCGAACCCGGTCGCCCTATTGTCATATTGTCGGAACAACATGTAGGTTTTTTTCGTTTTGTTTTTTTTTTGTCTCTCCGCTATAATTCCATCTATCCACCTGATTCTTCTCTTTTTTTGCTGTATTATGTGTTTTAATCACTATTTAAGCATAATTCATATATTTTAGAATAAAAGTAGAACGGAATAAAAATGAAAATATTTCAATACCAACATTTCAACAATATTTCAGCAAATTTTGTTCTTCTACTAATTGGTGTTTTTTTCACTTTTGTCAGCAACCGAATTCATGCCTGCCTTTTGTGCTTCTGCTAATTTTCGACCTCGCTTTTTCAAAACATCGTAATTCCTAATATAACGATTTTTGAGCAGCGCAGAACTGCAACGTTGTAGAGGAGAGAAAAAGAAGGTGGGGAAGCAGAAGAAGAAGAAGAAGAAGGGGAAGGAAGAAGAAGGGGAAGAAAGAAGAAGAAGAAGGGGAAGAAAGAAGAAGACGAAGGAGAAGAAGAAGAAGAAGAAGAAGAAGAAGAAGAAGAAGAAGAAGGGGTCGTATTTGAGAGGATCGTGTCCCATCACCATGTCTGACCATGAACTGATGTGAGTACAATCTTTTATCTGATGTCAGACCTTTGATGGCCTAAGTAGTAGTAACCAGTAGGAGGCTGACTGAACCACCCTTAGTTAGACAATTCATCTTGAAGTGTCACAGCCCACAAATGTTTGGAGTGCACCTCAACATTTTCTGACGAAATCTGAAAGAAATGTTGTACGGCAGCGTCATTTCATACATTCGCGTAGGAAAGAGTGACGTCTAATGTCACTTATGCTGTGCAGAATCTTAGACATCACGTAAACCACCGTATGAACGGTTTGCTTGAGCGTTTTTACAAACGCATATAATTTTGAACACAGTCAAATGTTGCGAGGCATAAAGAAGTTGCTTAGGAAAACCGATCATGCCAGCTCCAAAAAAACTTCATTTTCCTTGCGATATTGTTGCTCGAATTCTTTTGCTGAATAGCCGAGTTAAGCTGTTAGTTCATCATCTTAGAAGTAATGGCGATTTATTGCAGCTTCCAGTTCTTTTGCTATGACAATCTTGCTTCCCGGTACGTCTGGTAAATAGTTTAGTGCTCCATCGATGGCAGCTCTTGAACCTCTTCAAGGCCCCTATCTGAAGTAGTTGTCAAGGTTGAGAGAAGTTCGCAACCTATCCACTACGGTGAGGACGGGACTCTGAATCAACAGTTGAGCTTGGTTCTGTAGTCCAAAATTTTGATCGCCATTATTTAATCTGCATAGTTGGCCAATAATTATCCCCTTTTTTCTGTTTGCCTAACCCTTCTGATTTTTACGTGTTCATAAATGAAAAGAAGTTTTAATTATTCTCGACTTTAGAGAATCCGACAATGCCGACTAATTCAAAATTTAGATCTAGAGTTTAGTCGAACTTTTTTAGTTGCTAAGAAACACCTTTTGCTTGTCGAGGTTCCAGTCAACCTCTATGCCATGCTTCTATATTTCGGAACAGAATTTTCGAAACATCTAAACTACTTTTTCAGGTATCAGTAAAACCTGGTGCCTCTAGAATCGATTATTTTCTTATCATTAAAATGAGGAATAAGTTGTGAGTGTTTTTTTTTAATTGGAATTCAGAAATCAGAAATTCAAATCAAATTGTATTAATTGCATTTTAGCCTGTTTTTTGATATCATCAAAATGGAAGGTCAAATTGACGAAACGAAAGATTTTGGACACCTTCAGTTTCTGCAATTTACGAAATATGAAGGAAACAAGGAGAAAATCAATGAAAAGCACAGAAAAATATTGCACGGAGAAAGTTGGACAGGGTGGGAAAAACAACAGTGGAAACTACAATGTTGGATAATCCCCGTTCTACTTTTAAAAAAAAATTAATAAAATAAATTCTCACTCAATCCGCAATAATTGTGCCGACCGGTGTGTGGTCGGTTCTTGAGGTCAAGTGCTTTGTAGAGTGAGAAAATTTATTTCGAATGATCTATAGACTTCGAATATAGCTCTTTTTTGTTTGCGTTCTTCACTTTGAATGGAAACGCTTTTGACCTATTCTTGAAGCCAAAACATTGGGCCCTACAAGCATCTCTTAGCAGCATAGAGCTCGCTTAATACTGACATGCTTAAAGGCAGCATACTACGAATCTGAGGTGGTGCGGATTTCAGGTGGAGTATTTGTACACGGGATAGTAGATTACGGAGAGGGGCATCTTCCTAATTGCCGTAAAAAACGGCCCGGAAGATGCGCGTGTGCCCAAGGCTTGCACGCTCGAATCGAACTCCTTGTGGAAAATAGTGCGCCGGAACTCTCGAAGCCGTGTCTTCCGGGCCGTTTTTTTTACGGCAATTAGGAAGAAATGGGCGGAATCACCCTTCTCTCAATAATCTACGATCCCGTATACGGATACTCCACCGGAAATCCGTACCACTCTAGATTCGTGGGGTAATGCCTTTAAACTAACTTAAGATGTCGACAGAGCAATAAAAAAGTGCAAGCATAGTCTTTCATAGGATAGCATAGTTACTTATGAATCTTTCAAAAATCATCAGGTTCCTTATATAAAAAGTCATACTAGTTTTACTCTGCCGTGTGTTCCCAATTAGTCAAACCTTTGGATCGTTCGTGTTCTTCAACTTAGGCATCACACCTCTCAAGGCTCTCGAACACTGTTTTTCTCATTTTTGTACCTAATCTAGGACGGAGTGGAGCACTCAGTGTTCCATCATGCTAAACTTTGTAAAACTTTCCCCACTTTTAAAATTCTATTGAACAGGCGAGAGTTGCTTCAGGAAGATCCTGCCAGGTAAGGGTAAAAACAGCACGTCCTCTGAAAGAGACACGCTTAACGCATCACGATTTTGTGGCGGTGTGGAACCAACAGAGAAAGCGGAGTTCGGACAGTAGATCAAGGAACACAGCGTGGTTCCGCTCATCTTTTCCTAATTGTCATAAAAACCGCTTCAGTTCCTACTAAGTACGTGAGAATGCGCGTCTACGTACACGTTCGGTTCCCCTTAGCAGCCCATTCGTTTGTATCAGTTGAATAGGCCGGTGAGGAGGCACAATTGATCTTCTACCGTTTCGCACATGAATGCTGCGCGTGTTCCGTATTTTAGAACTATTAGACAAGGATGATCGGAACCACGTTCGCTACCGCAATCTACAACGCGACCTCTGCGCTTTCGCTGTTGGCCTCGCACCACGCCAAAATCGCGATAAGCCGTTAAGAATGGATTTTACTGCCACATCTTAGTAATTATCAGTGGTAGTGATGATCATTGCTCTTTGTTCCAGTCAGTACGGCGATTTTGAAGTGATTGTTAGCATGTTTTGGAATACGTAGGTATATTAAAGATTAACTAATTTAGATGGGAAATGTAAAGATGGATATTTGCAATGTACATGATATGGATGTAAGAACGGAGATGAACTGCATTTCTGTAATTCGAAACGTCATTGAGGTCTCATTGAAGATATGGAGACAACGAAAAGAAGAAAAAACGCTAGTTGCAACATGTGATTCAAGAACGCATTTACAAGCACATGTGATAGAAAAACAACTGCCTTCACGGAGTGCAGTGGGAAGTCAGGAGACAGCAATGTAGGAAAATATGCTGTAGTAGTGTGGCATTTCTTCAAACGTAGGGTTACTGACATACATGTAGAGTAAACTGTTCAGTTCCTCACAGTTCATCTTGCGATAAATTTGCTAATTTACAGGCTCCAAATCGTTAGTTAGCCAGCTAGGTCTTTGAAACAAACAAAATCTCGTTGACAAAAGTTTTTTTGGAGCTTTACAACGAGATTTCATGGTTTGCAGGATCCAGAATGGTTCCACTCATCTCTCTTTAATCGTCGTGAAAAACGGCGTGAAAGACGCAGCTCCTTCCTATAAAATGCACACACGGTTACGCACGCGCCGCAACCAAGTGCGAGAGGTCCAAGATCAGTGATGTCTATTCACCAGCCTATTCAAGTGAAACCAATAGATAGGAGGCTGTAGGGACCGAAACGTGCACATAGAAGCCGATCTAACGTACCTCGTCGGAACTAAAGCGGTTCCTGTGACGTTTTTTTAGGACGATTAAGGAGGGGTGAGTGGAACCACAACCCATCTCTGGGTTTTCCCGTAGATTCTCCCATCACGTCAGATTCCTGGTATGCTCCCTTTAACAAGCCTGAATTGCTGTAGGAATTAGGGAATGACTAGCACAATGTATTTACAGTGTTTGTTGGCGTCTGTTTTGTAATTTCGCCAGACGTTTCATTCCCAGGACATTATTTAGGTTTGTCACTGTCATTCAATAATAGTTATGTCTCGCAGTAGTCATTAACGACTCTGACGAAGAGAAAAGGCCTTATAGGCATTTGTTTATTACTACTGCTTTTCTTAGACAGTTTTTCTCTATTTAGTAGATAGATTCTTTTTCAAAAACTGCAAGACTTACTCCAGGAACTAAAGACTTTGGGAACACCAATTGCCTCCGTTTACTCAACTAGGCAACTCGGTGCACCGTTAGGATTGACGGGGTGAATCCAATTACAAGCATAATCCCATTTATCTAACGTGGTATGAATTCCTGATGGCCAAGGACTTGACGGGATCACAGATTGTGGAAAAGGGTGGGATTCCGCTCATCTCTTCCTAATCGCCTAAAAACGACCCGGAAGATGCCGCTTCCGGGGCGCTGTTTTCCACGACGAGCTCTATTAGAGCGCCAGCCTTGTGCACGCGCCGCAACTTCCGGGCCGTTTTTTACGGTAGTTGGGAAGAAATGAGCGTGATCCCACCCGTTTCTACAATCTACCACCCCGTATATACTTTAGCCATCGGAAATCCATACCACGTCAGATTCGTGGGGTGTTGCCTTCAAATTGGGTCATTAGTGAAAACCAAGCACCTTTTGCTAATTACTCATAAGAATTTGAATAGAGAAGCTGTAAAAAGTTGCCTCGTAGGGGAAATTGAAGCCTCTGAATGGAAAGAAATGTATTCTAGAAGATTAATGTGTCACATTTCTTCTCTACAAAAAGACCAGAAAAGACATGAACTTTTTCTTCAAAAACCAAACAGAAATTATGACTAAGTAATATTGTAAAAGACTTAGTTCCCTCTAGTGGATGGATTTTGAATTACTACAATTTTCTAGGAGTAAATAGTAAAGACAAATTGGAAGAGCTTAAAAGAAACAATATGAAAAGTATTATTCATTGTGAGCATTCCCATTAATTTTCTACGAGTTCATTTGTTATGAATTTGCAGGTTGTATGTTAGAAAAGTGTTGGCTAGTCAATTAAACTACAAGGAAGTACAACAATAAAAACATACCAATGGATGCCTACTAGACAGGCAGTTAAGAAAAGACAAGCGACGCGCATATCGACCTCTCAGCGTGGTAATGCGCTTGATTAGAAGGCCGTTATCAGCCGAAACAAAATTGCGTATCTTGCAGGGATGCCTGTTCATGAAAAGTTCACTGCACTATGAAGAAATCGCAGCTTGAACAGGAGAATAACACAGGTGCATGGACGAAGTAAACGCTGTCTAGATGAGAGGCAGAGTCGCTGTGCCCATCTCACGTATCCAGCTTTACGTTTTCGCGGCGCCTACTGGACAATGCAGAACAAAATTTACACATCCAATCATTACTTTGACTAGGGTCTTAAATTTCAAGGATTCTTCTTTGCTCCATGTGGGCAGAGCTGGTCTTGGAATTCTCGAAAGATGAAGTACATGAACAATTGTCAAGTATTGGAAAGGATAGGATTTTAGATAGTTTATGTTTGCCCAACCCTACCATTTAAAATCAGATCACAGAACAGTCACTCTTCTCATATAGTACAACGGTTTCAGTTCATAACGTTTTTGTTCCTTGAAAATGGTCGCCGATGGATGAGTGTTGGGCCTTCTCTGTCTGTTGCGTTTAGGTTATGTTTTGCTGAAGCGCTGCGAAGCTTCCGGAGGTCTAACTCAAGGCAAAACTATCGATCCAGCGTTCGACCTTCGTTAGCACTGTAAATGAGCAAAATTGTGTGCAAACAGTAGAAAATGGTGTGAAAATGTTTTCAAAATGTGTTCTTTGTCATTCACAGCTGTTTTTCTTTCGTTTTGCAAAAATAATGGTTCCGGCGGGGATCAGACTTTGGCCCTTCTCCTTGTCACTGTAGAAGAGTAAAACTGCGTCTAGACAGAAGAAAATAGTGTGGAAATTGTTCTAAAACGTCTTCTCCTTAATTTCCAGCTGTTTTTTCCATTTTGCAAAAAATAATAATTCCAGCGGGGAACGAATTCTCGACCGTTCGTTCTCACTGTCAAAAAATAAGTTGTGTTGTCAGATACACGCTGAGAACTTAGTCATCTTTCCAACTTGTGCACATATGTGTGTGCTGACACGCTATTTTTATTTTACTTGCAACACTATACATTCGTATTCATTATAGTATTGTATATATATATATATATATATATATATATATATATATATAATATCCACCGCCACAGCGTATGATGAGAGATAAGATGTGGCGATGCGGAAAGAGCAAGTCCCTGTAGGCAATTCCTCCTGAGGCTCTCAATACTCTCCATAACCGCGTAGAGTAGCATCACCGCTTTTCTCTTTGCACGTTTAAATGCTCCAAAAGCGGGTAATGTGACCTCAAATCACTCTGAAAATTACCCATAAAGTCAATTAGGAACAGAAAAGTCGCCCTATATAACAAAATCCCAGCACATCGTACTTTGATATATCAGTTATCTCGTTCTTCTGCCATGGCGGCATCAGAAGCAGCCGTCCCGCGGTGTCCCGAGGTAGTCGAGCAATAATCACTTGGTGTCTGAGGCGCGCACACGCTACGCCATCTGTGAACTTTTTTTCGTGTCGAATGATCGAATAATCACACACAGCGGACAACTTAACACGACACTGGACAAACTTGCAGAATTGCATTATAAAGATTGCGGCTCACACTTGGCAAAAATTGTGCAAGCTCATTCTTTGCGCTTCATGGGTGCGGACCTCGTAATTACCACTCCGTTGTGCCGCGTCCCACTAGTAAGAGTTATTTTGATAGATTATTCATGAAGGACGAGGTTTTCGCTTAGATCGTGGAAAGCCCGAATTATAAAAGGCATTTGAGATGTGGAAGTTTGAGTAGATAAATATATAAAAGGATAACGTTTCTGGCGTTAATTAATCCTCTTAGGATGCACCTCCACGTTTACTTCAATTCAGAATCATTCGAGAATTACGAACGTGCTACTGTCCTGTACAATGACTTGCGGGGGCTAGCCGATGTGTCAAGTCGGAACCTCTAACCGCTACACTACACCCGTCCTAGATAAGTATATACTTGTTTGAAATCCGTGTGCAACCCCTTAGTTCACTCAGTGGTCCTGATAAAGTTGGATCAAAACGACCTGACGGTTAACATCCAGGTGACTCCATTGCTCCACCGAATTCTTTGGACGCTGCAGTTTACCTAGTCGTACCAAGTTCCAGTTCGTTTTGATCTAAACGTATTTGGGAAACACTAAGTTAGAACATTTCGTTCACTGGATACACTGTGAAACGTCTTGTCACATTGTTCATGAAGAGTGTGTTTTTCGAAATGTTAAGGAGCTCGATCACTGCAGTCTGCAGTAGTAATGTCTTACTTGTTTAACGTAATGAGCGGGCGTCTGAAATGATTCCCAGCATCTTCGGCGAGGTGCGTCATCCTCGAGCATAGCTTTGCCCGAGCTTCTTGATATTCAACAAGAGCTTGCACACAATCGATCTATTCGTCGCTATTCCACGTCCTGAGAAAACTACGCCTCGCCTGAACTGCTTTTTCACGACAAGTGTCCTAGGTTCTCTTTCACCTCAGTCCACAACTTCCGTTTTCGACCAGGTGGCCTCTAGCAGCTTGAACCCGACAAACAACTAAAAACACGTTTAAAAAGCCGGTTTGCTAGTCTCCTCAATGTATGAGGAAAAAAGCAAAGACGATTTTCTTTAGCCATTCTCGATGGCGGTGCAAGGTGTTGATACCTTCCTCGTGTCCGATACACCACATCTGCTTCCGCGTAAAGATCTTCATTGTGGCATACCCTAGGCCAAAAGTAGCCAAGCATCCGCCTATGCAGCTTCCTTCCCGCAGTGTAATGAATACTCTCCACCACTATAGACTCACGGTGCTACACTAGTCTCCGCTCTATACATCGTGCTGGGGCGAATTGCAAATTGCAGCTTGACTTCTTCGCTGATGGGGGCAATAATGCTGTTCACATTTCTAATTTTTGGAATTTCATCTTTGAAGTGTGTGAGCCACTGTTTTTATTTGTGATTTTGGCAATAGAAAAGTCGGATGTTTTTTTTTCGGATTCCGTTGATGCAAATAGTACACCAAATGGGTCATTTGGCAGAATGAAGCGTAAAATTTGGAATAGCAAGTTGTAAATGATGTTAATGACTGTTTTCACGAACTGCACCCTTCCGGTTAAATCCAGCCAGTGTAAGATTTCTTTGTTGAGAACTGAAGAAAAGTAAAATTTATTCTGCATAATCTCTAACATTGGGCAGAGGATACCTCATGAAGCTCTTTCTTAAAATTCGCACCAGTCCTCAAAGAGATCCCTTTCTCTCTGCATCGACGCCACTTCATCGGCTTTTTCTTCTAACGGTTGTAGATCGTTGATATCAAACGAAGCGGGCACGAATGGGGGCTGTAGTAGCTTGGGGACAGATAAAGTGGCAGCGGATCGAGACGACCTCAAGCCCAGTGCTGTCATGCGAGCGGCACCACTCAAAGCGGCGCAGTGCAGCTAGCGGTCGGAGTGCTACCATCGCTAACTCTACTCGCGCTGCGGAGATGAGCGAAGCTAACGAGGCTGCTCACGCAATTGTACCAGGCTTCAGGTTATTATTAACTATTACAACAAGTGGGACGCTCACCTTGATTGTTGCGTTTTTGACGTTGTCCCAATCGATTTCTGAGTACCACACAAGCGCAGTCACTTCGGGAGCGCGCAGCTGTGGGTTTCGGTCGAGCAGCTTTGTAACGACTTCTCTGTAATTTTTATCTCCAATCGTTCAAACATTTACTTAGAAAAATTTTGAGCCGTTCACACCTTTGATCAGAAACCTTTGATAGATGTGTTTTACAATGCTAATTCAGAAGTGTTCACGAGGGTCTAAAAGCACCAGAATCCGGGTTTACGATTTCAACAAAACGGATGTAAGATCATGCGATAACTAATCTGTAACCGGCTGCGTGTATTTTAGCAATGAAAAATTCACAATTCATGTAACAATTTTCTGTATTGAAGTGAATGAAATATTAGAAGAGTTAGAACCGCGAAACGAAAACTTTGTAAACTTGGATTGTAGAGTTGTGCTCGAAAACACCGATCAGTAGAAAGCAGGACGAAGAACGACATTAGAAGGAAAAGGTTTCAACTAAAAACGCGAACTGTGAAGAAGGAAGCTCTTCTTTTGCTCCTTCCCTATTCCAACAAGAAAAAAAAAAGAAAATGACAGAACGATGCAGTCTTTTACATGATTCATGACTCAGCAAATACTTTTACAAAGACATTATTTGCGCCTTTAAGAGAAGTAAATGATGGCAAATTATTAAATTGAAATCGATTTTGGTCCAAGCACTAATGATGTTCACGATTTGTTGCTGGGCAACTGCGTTCCAAACCGAAGTCTAAGATCGATACGTTGACAAACTGTGGAGATGTCGGACTAATCTAAGCCGTAGAAGTGCAATTTCCGTCATGCAATGGCTGGATGTATACAAACAAGTTTTTTTTTTCCTCACTCCTCGGACAAAAAGTCATGGAAACAAGCATATTTATCTATTAACTGAGGGTGAACAATCAGAGGTTAATCAAGGTATCTTTTTTAAGTAGGCTTTTTTTAAATCTTGACAGGGTTCGAGACGCCTGGTGGTACACAGTTGGGCTTAAGCAGTTTTACTCCACTCTCGCTAAAAGTTCCTCTAATGCAAATTCAAGGGCGGGTGTGTAGCGGTTAGAGGTTCCGCTTCCTGCATGATCGATCGGAGGTTCGAATCTGCCCTAGTGCTCACCAAGCCTTTCATCCCTCCGGGGTCGATAAATTGGTACCAGATTGTCTGGGAGGATAAAAGCACTGACTTGACACATCGGCCAGCCACCGCAAGTCATTGTATGGGCCACGTTACACGTTCGTAAACCTCAAACGATTCTGGATTGAAGTGAATGAATGCATCCCAAGCGTATTGATTAACGCCAGAAACTTTATCCTTTATCCTTTAATGCAAATTCAAACTTCTTAGGGCGAAAGGAAGCTGCTCCGGATAACTCCACGCAGGTTACTCCAGTAGATTGAGAGCGGGCAAACTGGGAAGCTGCAAGCTGTTTCTACAAGCAGATACCAGGAAAAGCGCTAATCAAAAGAGGGATCAACTCTGACCAATAAACGCAAACTTAATCCTTGTGCTGGAACGAAATTGCATCCTGGAAAGTAGTTATGAGTTCCTGTGGAAGCGTAGAATCCCCCATAATAACGTTCGGTTGACTTCTGTACTGATCTTCACGACGGGTACCGAAGAGGTTTTCCCTTTAGCGGTTACTCTAGCCCGGACTTCGGAAAGAGAATCCTCGTGTGAACCCAACGTTTTCTGGATGATTTGCCATCTGAAGACAGAGATGGCTGTGCGGTGATATTGCGAGATTTAGCGCATTCAACGCTGAAAGATGAAAATATTGACGTCAGGGCGAGAATATCAGTTTTATGTTGATTCAATTAATTCAGGAGATCCTTAGTCTTCTAAGCTTCAGGGAACTTTAAACTTTATTTGTTGGGCGGACAGGGCAGCGATCGGACAAATCACATTCGATTTCATCCTTTCTGGCTCTGAAGAAGGTGATATTGCTGAAACGTTGGCCATAAATGGAGGATAGTAACAACCTCGTGTAGGCTAAATTAAAGAAACCAACTACTGAAAAATCCTTTATGGTTCATGGTGTAGTCAACGTGTTCACAGTCTTCGAGCGGTCACCTTGAGCCATGAGGCGATGTCACCATGCACACCCCTTCGTTGAGTGGTTAGGCACGCAATTGTGGCTCGAAAAAGAAAACAGCTAAGCCAGCTGGACTTCGTTTTTTCGCTTTTTTTTCTGGAAGAGTATGCAGGGGACAACAGAACCACATTTTTGAGTCACTCTACCGTACCTGCAGACTTGTAGTCTCTTCAGTACAAGTGCACTAGAATGATACATGTTACTCAATGGAAACGGCGTTGATTGATATCAAGCCAGAAGACCAAGAAAGTGGGTTCTGAAGATTGCTCAAAAAGTTCCGAAACAAGTCGCCACTTGCTATATAAGTAAGCACAATCTATAAATGATAAAGACGTCGTAACTTCTTCTCTTGAATATCTTGAGAACATGGGAATGTTTGTTGACTGAGAGGTGAGCGAAGAATGCCCTCTATAAGTTTTATACCAATTATCATGTGTCCTTTTAGCAAAAAATCAACATGGTTGAATTTAGTTAAAGTTGAATGGACGAAGAATTTTTAGTGTAGTGGGTATAAAACTATAGTGGAACCTTTTTGGGAGAGTTAAAAAAGTTGATAACCTTGCTTCGCAGCTAAATCCATCGGGGTATTGCAGGCTTCCCTCCCGTATTTTCTCGAAAGTCTCGTCTACAGTATTTCCACAGAACGGAGGTTTCCCGGAGATCAGTTCGAATATCACAATACCGAGAGACCACCTGAGCTTGGCAATGCAATTTAACCACGAGATCGTGTACGTTGTACGTGCTCACCAATCCACTGCTGTTCCATATCCTGATTTTTGAAATATTTCAGGTGCCATGTACTCTGCAGTTCCGCAAATTGTGTATGTCCTAAAATACATCACTCTCTGCCCGAACAGCAGAAGTAGGACACAGATTTTCTTTTCGACGAAAAACCAGTCATTTTTCTTTCCTTTTCTTTCCTAACTGTACCTATGCATGAAATTAACACGAAAATGATCTTGGACTTTCAGGAAGAAGAACTCTGCGATGTCTTCACTTCCGCACGCGTTGACAATGGTTCAAAAGTGAAGGTTCTTGAAACTCTTGAGTTTTTCTAAATATGTCGCACCTTCTAAGCGTGAGACCTTTCTGACTGTTCTTGATTATTGCATTCTCTACAAGCAGTAAACAACAGTCACTCATTTATACTTGACTTACTTTGCTTTAAGTACTTTTGCCAGTCCAAAATCTGTAATCCTCACATGTCCATCTTTGGAGAGCAACAAATTCTCAGGTTTGAGATCGCGGTACACCTTGAATATGCAATGCTAGTTACTGAAACTCGCAGATGTGACTTTTCTTGCAAGATCCGCAAAAACTCTTAGAAATAGAACAAATTCGAAGGATTTGAAAGGTTACTCAGCGAATACCAACAACGTTCTTTGAATGAATGTGCTGTAGAGCGAAGATAACTTCAGCTGAGTAGAAACGAACAGCATCATAGAGTTCATCCCTTTAAAAGCAGCAGTTGGTCGGAGTTTTGTGGAAGCAAATTCCAATAATTGTTTTTCGTTTGACTTACTCACTCATACTGTAGAGGTAATCGCGCAACTCGCCGCCTTCCACATATTCCATGACTAAGTTTAAGTTCACTTTGTCCATGTGAGAGCCGAAGCTGAAATCAGCATCAGAGTTATTTTCAAGGAAAAAGGAGTGCGAACAGAACAAAATGAAGAACAAAAAAGAATGCAAAGCATACGAAAAACAAGCATTTGATCAAGTGAGAAATTTCAGGTGGAGTTTGGAGCAACAATAAAGCTTAAAAAAAAGTAGGTAGTGGCTTACAGTTTTACAATAAAAGGATTTTTCAAGGAACATAGGATTTGTTTTTCTCGATTCACATACTCAGCGTGGCCCTCTTGCACCACCTGAAAATATGGAACTTCAATATCGAAAAAACTCTAACAAAAGCCCGTTATCTCAATCTCGGGTTTGAGTCGACAAAGAAGGGACTTTTCAATGATCCCACTCCTATAATGGAATTCCATTACGAAGATGTAATAGTGTTATGTTTGATGAAGCGCCTTTAGAAAGCTCGCATACGTAATTTTCTGACAGAAACGTGCAAAAATAAATAGAGCCAGTCAACAAAGATATCACTCACCTCATGAATGTTGAGCTTCTTTACTGCGTAATACTGCTTTGTAGCATTGCTGAACGCTAGTTCCACACGACCGAAGGATCCTCGACCTGTCGATGGCCTGTACACGTTGCTGCTGAACTCACGGATGAACGCACTCACCAATAATCCCGTAGTAAATAAGCTGGGGATTCTCATAAGAACTCATGCTCAGATGTTGCGATCGAAACGTCTGTGTCCAGAAAATCTCATGTATGCGATCGAAGTGAGCCTGTGTAAAGAGGCGGCGCTTTCGCAAACACCTGAGATCAGGCTGCTTGACCTCGTCCTCCGATCTCTTGACGTCCTCTTCCTGCCTGCCGGAGATATGAGAGAATGTCTGCCTGTCTGTCTTCTTCTAACGCTGATAACACAAAAACCGTTAGCTACCCATCATTCGGAGTACACACAGGAGGTTGGCGTTATTCAGATGAACCGTTCCTTCTCTTTTTAAACGATTTCGGTTTCGTCACTTCCTACGCAACTACCACCTGTAATAGGGTAAAAGAAGACCTAATTAGCACTTGGGTCAGGTTTCCTTGAGGGCGCCAACGGAGGACTTTTAAAGTGAAACTGTTGAAAACAATAATATCCAAATCGCTTCGAATAACCGTGCATCTCGAAGTTCCTCTGGAAGGTGGAAGTCCGGGAATACAGGACTGTTCTTATGATGCTAGATATCACTGTTTCTTGAGCGAACAGTAAAGAAACAGTGATAGCTTGCACCGAAAATTGAGCGCAGCCCTAGCTGCAGAAGCGTCCTCGTGTTTCGAGCTCAGAATCACTGTATTGTGTCCTGAATGAAAACATGTTGAGCATATCTTCCAGTTTGTAGTTTATTTTTATTCGGTTTCGTTCTGATCCGATTCCCCTGATTTTCATTTTATTTCACTTTACTATTGGTTCAGTCTAACTTGAAGAGAAGAAGTTCCGAAGAATACGAATATTTAGGACAATTCTCACTCTAAAGCTGGTGTTTTCGCGCTGACAAAAGGGCTTCTCTTGTGTCATAAACGATATATTTTGTGAAAAACTTAAGCTTTTTAGCAATAATGAAGAATCTGTTGTCTTGCACATTGTATGCAATTTTAGGTAAAATAAAATTCAACAGTTGGTTTATTGAGGAAGATTCGAGAAAAGGCTTACACAAGATAATCTATCGTTATTGATCAGTGTCTGTGACATGTAGCAAACAACGGACGAGCAGACAAAGCATTGAAAGCATTGAATCTTCTTTACAGATTCACATAAGTGCGCACATTTTATTATATCAAGTTCTATTTTATTCGGTCAAATTCAGTGGAAGGCTTTTAAGCCACTTAATTTTGCGGAAAAAGCAGCGACTCTTCGGCCCCGCTGCTGTAAACGTCAATATCGTATTCAGTGAAACTAAGAAACTAAGAACTTCTCCACCGGCCCCCGCTTCTTCTTTGCTTTCGCGGGGATAAGACGGGTATTGAAGATAAGCTATGTCGTCTGGTTCCCGCTGTGAAACCGCAGTTCTCAGTGCTCTCAGGAAGAACCCAGATGGGAGCACAAACACTGATGCCGACATCTGAGAGGGACAACAATGCAGTCGTCCTCCTCGGAGTCTAGGTTATCGGCAAACTCCTTTCATATCCATCAAAGGATCTACAGGACTTGTTGACCGGCAGTGAAGGATCGATGCTTCACAATTTCAACACGCACGATGTCTGTTCTAACGAGAAAAGCTTAAAGACGTGGGGTTGTAACCCAAGGAAGAACTCTTCTACTGTGTTAAAGACCCGATCGAAATGCTCCGCTACAAGTTCTCTCCAAAATCACACAGGAGATTCTTCTGTCTACTTCGTTCAGTTTTAGAAGTGGAGGGATAATGACAGTGTTCGTGTACGAATTTAGCAGCGACGGGCTTCATATGGAGACACACCCCAACGCTCGGTTCTCTTAGCAGCCTATTCATCTGTGTCACTTGAGTGCACTGCTGGAGAGACCTCCTTGATTTTCGTCTCCCATGAGATGAGGATGGCGCATCGTAGAGTGCGGAAAAGTATTGAGAGAAGGACGCCTTTTTAGGAAGAGTAGGGAGAATCGCGTGTGCTCATGCTCGTAATCTACACCCGTGACCTTATCTTATCTTATCTTAGAGAGACCTAACATCAATTTTGTAGGGCGCTGTCATGCACAAAGACAAGCATGAGAGTGATGACAGCAAAAAAATGAACGAAGAGTGTCTGTAAACAACGACAGTGGAGTTTTGTGTACGATTCCTGGTTTTGGAAAACCAGCAAAAGCACAGCTTTATCCATCTGAACGTCATAAATTCATGTGTTTCATTGAAGCTTGTCAGAATGGACAAGCACCTATCGGTAATGAAGATATTTGGAAATTTTGCGGCCTGCCAGTGGCTAGGTCGATACCGAGCCTCTTTTTGAAATTATTGAAGCATTTTTTCTGCACGATATGACAGTAAGCTGATGGATGTAACGCAGTGGAAGAGTCTGCGCAGTCAGTACTTTGGTGGAAATCTAAGAAAAAAGAGATTTAATACAGGTTTGAGTAGCTCTGCAGACGGTATAATAATACCAAATCTATTGAGGAGAGTGAAGAATTGGCTTGATGCATTCGATCACATTCGAAGGTAGCTGCACAGCCAGTGTTCATTCATGAACAATCCCGTGTTCATGAACACTTGAGACTCTGATTTGAAGTGAAACGACGCATCTCTTTATTTCGAGCACTTTATCTTACATATTATGTGCTAAACCATTAATCAGAAGAAACCAATATAAAGTATAATTTCCTTGTGTTTCATCACTAATTTTCCCGCCTACACGTGCGTTTTTTGTAGTTCTGTGGTTTTTTTTTTGGCAGGAGAAAAGCAGCTTCTTTTTTCTTCAACAACAAATCATAAAGTAAGCAAAATGCTATGGAGAATAGGAAAAGGATCAAGAATGCTCCGCTTTGAATTCTTAACTGATTAAGAGACCAGTCCCTCTCTATAAATTTCTTGTTGTAGAGGAAGTAGATTATACTTATTTTTGGATTGATGTGATACAAATGCTTTTAAACAGAGTGATTTAAAGGCACCACCCCACGAATCTGAGGTGGTACGGATTTCAGGTGGAGTATTCGTATACGGGATCGTAGATTAAGGAGAGGGGGTGATTCCGTCCATTCCTTCCTAATTGCCGTAAAAAGCGGCCCGGAAGATACGCCTTCGAGCGTTCCGGCGTGCTATTTTCTACAACGAGCTCGATTAGAGCGCGCCAGTCCTGTGCACACGCCGCATATTCCGGCCGTTTTTTACGCCAATTAGCAAGAAATGGACGGCATCACCCTCCTCTGCATAATCTACGACCCCGTATACGAATACTCCACCTGAAATCCGTACCACCTCGAATTTGTGGGGTGATGCCTTTAATAGAGAGCATACGGGCGATGTGCACAGAGAAAGAAAATTCCAAGCATCCTTCGTAAAGCCAACTACACGTATGTTCATGCAAACATTTATCACAAGAAGAATTATTCAAAACATCACGACCAGAAAAAGCAATTTTCCAAAAGATAATGAAAGTCAACGGATTTACAGTGAGTTGGTTAAATGCTCACTCCTAACGAAAACATCACAAAACCCATTGCAGTACCCATGAATTTAGTTTTGTCCATTTACAATGATCTGAACACAAGCTCGTTGTCGTCGTGACCTCTGCACTTTTCCTTGAAGATCTCAAAAGAGCTGTCGAGATCATGTCTTTTACTATTTTTGACAGAGCCTTCTCGAAGAAGCGGCGTAACCGCTGAGGCATTCACGTAGTCATCAACGATGTCCTCTCCTTTCGCAGCATTGATCGTTTCACTAAATTCGCTTCTGAGCTGGTCATCGACCGCCTTTCTCTTTGTGGCGTAGCCGGCGTACTTTTGTCGCTGCTGCTCGAACTGCTGGTATTGTTCCTGTGTTTCACGCTGAGATACTTCGATATTCTCAGCAACTACTCCAAATTTTCCATCAGCTCCCTCATGCTTTGCAATACCAAGTGGGGGCTCTGTTGTCGTTAGAGATTGACTCGCAGGGGAAGCTACAACGTTGTTTGCATCTCTAACAAAACAAAAATGAGAATCAGGAGGAGTTGCACCCATTTGCTGCTCCATATTCATCACATTGAAAACAGTCCTTTCTGTTGCATAGCTCATCATCACCGGGTTCTGGTGAACGTAGCTGACACTTGTAGGCAAAAATGTCTGAAGCGGCTGCTGGAACCCTGCATGAGACACAAAATATTGGTGTGGACCTGCTCCCTGAGGTCCAGGAGGTGCACAGAGCTGACCTGTTCTCGGAATCTCGCCCGCTGTTTCAGACACTTTTGCTCTTCCATTCCTGCGGGCGCGAGTCTTCTGGATTTGAGAAGTGTTCCCATGACCTCCTCCTTGAGCCTCAAGGGCGCAAAGATCACAACGGGACAAGCGATACCGTCTTGCTATCGTGTCGCGACGCATTGACGCTGGCCGCTTCCGTCCGTTTTTGCGGAAGAACAGATTGCATGCACTGAAAATGCTAGATCTACCTATTGTTAGTATATGGGCAGTAGTATGTAAAGTGTATTCAATACACGATGAGTGAATAAAAGATAGCTGCTTCAGTAACTTGCATGCGCTGAGGTATAATAATTATACTATATTTAGAGGAAAAATTGAAGGATCAGAGACAGAACAAGGAACTAGTGCCTTTACGTTACCAATCAGCAGGACCTAGTCAAGACCACGTTCAAGACAAACTGTGCACTACTCGTTACGCTGAACTTTCTTTTTACAAAAATAAATGAAAGAAATCAGAAATCATGATTCTGCGAGTTGAAAGAGAACTATTTTGAAACAATATATATATATATATATATATATATCGCTATTCTACCAGTAGCCATTTTCTCAAACGTAAAAAAACTGACTTCCTTCCACAACCATGTTTCAATATAAGTAAACCTTCAGTGGAAAACAATACTGATGGTCTGTGCAGGATTAATTACAGCATACAGGATGAACTCTAGCACTTATTCAGAATCCATCAACCTGTAGCTATTACGTTGAGCCGAAACGGTGCAATTGGAGACTAGCACTTTTTGTTTCATCAATAAACTCAATTGTAATTACCATTTAACTATACTGCAATCACCGCCGCATTCGAGGATCTTCTCTTTTGATTTGCAACTCTTCGATGCGTTTTGTCCAAACTTTGAGGAGCTGTGAGACCAAGAGATCGGTGACTGTCAGTTTGAGGTCATCAGAAAAGGTTGTATTCAAATTGCACGAGATGGGAGAAAAGGAAGGATTGGAAACTATTTGCCAGTCAAGTTTTGCTGTTTTTTTTTTGTAACTAATGATGTGTGTTTCGAGTTACCATGCACGACGTGGGATGTTGAGAGTCCCCGACGCTCACCTACCGTCACGATGACCAAATTCTGGAGTTGTTGGGTGTAGCTGAGAACTGGGATTGTGCTGTCAGCCAGGAATACAATCACTGCTTTCACCCACAAAGAAACACTTGAAAATTTCTCCGCAAGCGCACTTTGTCGTTAAGGCCTCGTTGATACTGAATGTTGCCACACTAGCGTTGCTCAATTGACACCACTCGCAGAAGATAACAACTCGCAGGAGTCGTTCGTCAATCAAAGTCATTTATTTATTAATTGACTGCACAACATGCACCCTCAAAATTAAAGCTTCCTAAAGGTTTTTCCTATCCACTAAATATGAAGGAGACCGTAAATCGTCCTTTATGCAGAAATTAAAAAGGTTCTACAATTTCTGCCGCAAGAATTTCTGATCAATCTATTACTTTTATGAATTTCCTAAAGAGATTCTGGGCAGCCATCTCACTAAAGTCCACACGGTTGTTCGGCTAGAATGTCCTCCTAATAAATTATAGCTTTCTATCATCCCCAGTAGAATGTGTTTCACAAATGAAAACAGAGACATAGAAACGACAGGCGCATTTATCTAAGTTTAATAGTTGTACAAGCTCCTGGAACGGCGCATACAACTCTGAGTGCCACCTGCGAGTCGTCCCCTGCTTTTACGAAACGCAATCAGCCATCTGATCATACGCTTTGGGAGCGCATGAGCTACATAACGTGCAGTGTTATATGACAAGTCTCACAAGCATTGCAAAAAGGCACTGTCGTCCAGCACACTGCCAGAGCTTAAGCCCTCTGAAAAGCCGAGAGAGCATGGAATCTTTGCTAACAAACATCCGTTTCGTAAGGCTGATCTGTCGATACCTATATATATATATATATATATATATATATATATATATATATATATATATATATATATATATATATATATATATGTATTGGTTTTCCAAGATGATACTCTGATTGATTCTGTGGAAGCTTTCGCAGAATCAATCCATTCGTCGCCATCCCATATTATATTCACGCTATATCCACGCTGAGTGTCCTCAGGTCCTCTTTCACCGCCTCAGTCCAAAACTTCCGTTTTCGGCCAGGTGGCTTAGGTGGAGACAAACTCCTCAAAACTCGTTGAAAAAGGCGGTCTACCGGTGTCCTTATTCTATGACCAAAGAAGCGAAGACGATATACTTTGGCCACTTTTGAGGGCGGTGAAAGACGTTGATATCTTCCACCTGTCATCCGCCGGTATACCACATCAATTTCTGCGTAAATATCTTCATTGTGGCATACTCTAGGCCAAAAGTAGCCAAGTAGCCGTCTAAGCAGCTTTTGTTCTGCGCAATCAAGCCTCTCCATCACCGTAGATTTAGCTGCCCAAGTTTCTGATCCGTACATCATGATGGGGCGAGCTGCAGATAGGTAGACTCGCAGCTTGGCTTCGTTGGTGATGGGAGTCAATCACAGGCATTTCGTTAAGGAGTTGAATGCAAAAGTGGCCTTAGCGCATCTTTGCTGAATATCTTTCTCGTAGCTGCCGCTATTCTTCAGTGTACAGCCCAGGTAGGAGAACTCATCGACGAACTCGATCGATTGTTCCTCCACCCTGATTCCCGTTCGAGGTTTCGAAGAGACCCGCATCTGCTTGCATTTATCAGGGCGTGGACGTAGTCCTCAGGCTGTAGCCAGCTTCGATACAAGGTTGACAACATGTTGAAGTTTCGTACTTTACGCGAATATAATAACATCGTCAGCGTACTCAAGATCGCTCAAGAGGAGTCCTGATGGTGGTAGAATGATATTGGCAGGACACTGATCTACTGTTCTTCTCATAATGTCGTCGATGGCGAAGTTGAACAGGAAGGGTGTTGCCACTGCCCCTTGTCTTACTCCAGTTACCACCTCAAACGGTGTTGTACATCCGGCTGGTGTTCGAACTGAAGCAGCTGTTCGTTGATTCTTGTCATCAAACAAGCGAACGAACTTTCCTGGCACTCCATCGGCGCGGAGCTCATTGAGAAGACGGCCTCGATGAGGAGAGCCGAAAGCGGCTTCAAAGTCCGGAAGCGCTAATTGCACTGGCTTCGAATACCGCTGCCGGATTTCGATCACTCTCCTGACGATGAACACCTTGTCAGTTGTAGATCGGCCAGGATGGAAACTACTCTGTTCGTCGCGCGTTGTTTCTTCGCGATGTTTAATGAGTCGGTCCAGAATAATCCGCTACTACACCTTGTACATAACACGCAGCAAAGTGATTCCTCGATAATTCCTAGGGTCCGTGACGGACAACTTCTCGAAGGGGAATTATGATAGTGTGTCTTCACGAATCAGGTGTCGGTCTATCCATATTGAACGGATGATGTTTGTCATCTCACGAATCCCAGACTGAGAAAGATATCGCAGCATTTCTGCGCTGAACTCGTCGTCTCCACAGAATTTTCCATTCTTCATTTTTTGGATACAGACTAGAACCTCCGATTCAGTTGGTGGCTCCTCGTTAACCACTTATGTCGGCCTATGAACGTGCTCGAGCTCAGGAGCTGATGGTGCCTGCCGATTCAGCAAGGTCTTGAAGTGATTCCTCCAAATTGAAAGCGACACATACAGAATTGTACGTGGATTTTGTTTCTGCAGATGCAAAGGCAAACTTCTTCCGCGGCAATAGAAGCGGAGGCATTTCCCTTGCCCTGGGTGCACTTTGTGAAGGAATCCGCTAGGCTTATTCCTTCCTACTCCAACATGAATAAACACACGTTGGCAAAATTTCGTTCTGAATTCTTCGTCTTTCAGACCAGCCATGTCGATTTTCGGTTGAAGAGACACTCCTCGGTTTCTTTGTGGAACCGTATCTTGAAGCTGAGAAGAACCGGACGGTGGTCAGAGCCGAACGCGACGTCCCAAACAGCCCTATATTACCGGATATCTGACGGAGGAATGTTCTTTGTCAGAAAGTAGTCGAGTTTAAGAGTTCTCATCTCGTCTCTCTTTCGCTTGCGCTGCTCTTCATGCGTTAAAAGACTTTATCCCTGCCAATTGAGCTGATGGCGTCGATGATTCCTCTTCAATGTAGAAGCGAAGATGGGGCCCGTCTGTTCGTATAAGTCGACCAGACGGTCACCATTGTCCGACGTGCGCTCTGCTGGATAATACCATTTTCCTAGCACATCGGATTGCTGTCCGAGACATCTGCGCATTGAGTTCATTGTAGAAGGCGTCCTTACTGTTGTCCTCAGCGATTTCCGTAGGTGCGTGAGCACTTACGATCCAGAGTTTACGTACTCTGCGATCCCGCAGTCGTAAAAAGGCGCATCTAGACGACGTTGAGCCGAATTCCTCCACCAGGTTCTTGTAATCGTTTCTCGCAGTCACCTAATTTGTTCTCATCAGCATCGCCGCAGTATATGATGTTATTTTCGATGCTGATGACGGGCCCTCTCTCATGCGTGTTTCTGCAGTTCAATAAAAGGCATACAGAGATACAGAAGCCTAGACAGGACGGCTTCTTGGAGTTCACTTGATAGTGTTCGGCAGTTCAGCGTTACGAAATGAATGGTTCTTGCCAAAGATTTCATCTTCCTTCTTTCAGGCCCCCTTCAGGCAGTTGACCTTTCAGGTTATGGGCTTTGACGATGTGCTAGACGAGCACCTTTTTGTAATCTATGGGAATCTTTCGCCATGTACGAGTTATATAGCTCGTACGTTCCCAATGCGTACACTCGAACGCCTGATTGCGTTTATTTGAAGCAGGGCCACCACGTGAAGGGTAGCAAGCAATCAGACTCGTATACGCGGTTATATATATATATATATATATATATATACATATATATATGTATATATATATATATTGTCACGTGAACTCCAGAAAGCACCCTTGTCCTATGTTCCTATGTGCTACGATATCTGCATACGCCGTTTGCTGCATTGTAGGAGAAGCGCATCAGAGGATGTCCCGTCATCAGCATCGAAAACTTCAGCAACTACTAAGTGTTCACACACCTAGAGGGAGACCGCTAAAGACTGTCACAAGGACGCGTTTTATGAGGAACTCAATGCGCTAATCCTCAGAATACCCAACTAACTGACGGGTATTTTCGGAACTCATGCGAACACAAAAATAGATCTCGAATAAAACAATCCAATTTATTTGGGAAATTTTATTATCCCACGAATCCCTACCTCTAGCTTTCACCGCGGATTCCCTCACCACGTCAGATCCGTGGTTTGTTGGCTTTAAGAGGAATCATCAACGATTCACCTTATGTAGTGGGGATCGAGCCTTTTAATGTCTGAAAAACAACGCCAGCAGAAAATGACAACTCTTAAATTCAAAAACAACTACGTTTTGAATGGAATATCCTCTTGTCGGATGTCCTAAAATATGCAGCTGCGTGGGATGTCGCTTTCAATTCCACCGCTCAGTTCTTCTGAGCTCCTAGAAAAGGAGCCGAAGAGTTTGACATTGACCGAAAATTGATATAGCAGGTTGGAAGAATACATAAAGAAAATCCGCCAACAGGTGTCGATAAATATTGCAGTGCGAACCAAGGGGAAGCTTAATGACAGTTGTCTTTCAAGTTTTTAGGACGATCCAAAGGAAGCGCTCCCAGTTTTTATGCCAAAGAGGGAGTTCGCCTTTGCATTTTCTGAAACAAGATCCACGTACAATTCCGTATTTGTTGCTCGCACTACTAGCAATCTGGGTATGGAGGAGGGTCTGATAAGGAACCTGCGTCGAAATGTAGACCAATGAACATCAAGAGCGAGAGAATCTGAAAAGGTGTGGAAGGACATGAGTCCGAGAGAAGCCTATGTTCTACCGAGATAGTGCAAAAAAATAAAGAGATGTTCATCTGTTCTCAACATTCCCAATGAAGTCGTTGTCAGTGAGGAAACCTTACCATCCGTGTGGCAAGGTTCTGTGGAAGTATTTTAACGTTTTGCTGAACGAAAAGCGCTATCAGCCCCTGAACTCGAGCATGTGCAACAAACGATGCGCACCGGTCCGCGCGGAACCACCGACCAAATCGGAGGTTCTGGTCTGACTCCAGAAAATGAAGTATGGAATGTCTAGCAGAGACGATGAAATTGAAACAGAGACACAGAAAATTTTTCCTCCATTTGGAATCCGTGAGACGACGAGGGTCATCCATTTAATGTGGAATAACTAAAAGATACCTGACCCAAGGTATGTTATCATAATTTCTTCCCATGAGAAGATATTCGTCACGAAACCCAAGAACTACCGGAAAATATATTTGGTACCTATGTAAAGCGTCAGGAGTGGGTCTTTTTGCAGCGGCTTATCTATCATCGCGAAAAAACCACTTCTGATGAAGCGGCCGGCTTTCACCTTAGTTGGTCTACTGTTGGCAGGGTGTTTACTGTCAGCAGGGATGGGAAGGGTGTAGAGGCATTTTCCAGTATGAACTCCTGCTTTTACTAGAGGATCGTACCGTTGATTTAAAACAGCCCTTCTTCCATCCAAACCTTTCATCCTTCTGAGGTCGATGAATTGGTGCGAGGCTAGTCTTGGAGAGTAGACTTGATACAACAGTTAGCCCTTTTTGCATAGACTAGGCACACTTTCGTAAACTCCAAATGATTCTGAACTGAAGTACACGCGGCAACGCCTACTAAGCGGATAAAGGCCATACACTTTATTATTTATCCTACAACTTCTATAGTCAGTAGAGCGATGGGGATGTGGCAGCGGCACTCAGAGGCACAGTCATCCTTCTTTGACTTCAGAGCAGCTGCTGCCTTCCTGCTCGCCGATGGCATCCCAGGAAAGTTGCTTCGCCTAATCAAAATGAATCAAAACCCAAAAAAAACCATACTACCGAATGAATTTGAACTGTGGACAAGTTATTACTATTATTACTGACAAGTTCTGCTTTGAACTTTTCAAATATCTGCTTGCAGTCCAGCCCATCGTTAACAAATTCAGGCTGCAAGTCTATCTATCCGCAATTGGCCCCATCATGATGGGTTGGATAGCGCAGTCAACACTGATGGAGAAGCGCAAGTAATAACGAGCAATAATATACAAAGAAACTGCCACACTTAGGAGTTAGCAAGAGACGAAATATTTAATAGACTTGATGAGTTACCACGCAACTTCCGTAGAAATAATAACTGACGCGGTGTCGCCACAAATTGCGTTGACGTGTTACGTCCTCAGCGAAGCCTGTCAACGAACCTCTCTCATCTCACACAAAAAAGCAAAAAGCTACTTCAGAAAAACAGAAAAAAGGGTTGGAGGACGTCTGACTTGACTTACTTCACTTAATCGGCGGGCAGGCTTTGTTGTCTGATGCAATTGCCCATATCTTTCCAGACACATGTCGTCCTTGAGTACAATTTTCCCAACCTTCCAAATCTACAGCCAGAGCTCGCAAAGAATCCAATGGACTCCAAATGAGCTGCTCATCGACCCCGACCACCTCAGATCGAAGATGTCAAGTAACGAAGCGGAGAGTTGTTGCCATTGATTCCACGGCTTCTCTTGGAATTTGACCTAGTTGGATTGGGTTTTAGTAGTGCGCTAGACAAGAGCATCTTTTTGCAATATCCAGGTAACTTCCGCCATATGAATGTTCAAGCTTTATAGCTTGTACGTGCCTAGAGCGTAAGCTCGAATTCTTGATTGCAGTTGGTATAAGCAGGGCCACCGCAAGCAGGTAACAGGTACTCGTATACGCTCCCCAGGAGGCCGACACAGTTCATTCGGCGATGACTGCATGAGCACTCTTTTATTTTCGCAACAACAATAAAGTAAGCAACTTTGAAAACGTACTTGCACTCGCTCTTTCCTTCTGCGCTTCTTCTCCATGCACTCGTATTCTTCGTACCACAGTTCGTACACTCCATGTTATCATTTGCAGTGGGCTGAATAAAAAAGAATCACGGCTGAGTTTCCTCACTTAAGGGTTTTTTTTTTGAGATTCCATAAGTTGCCCTTCATGAGGTGTAGCTCCCACAAATACTACACTCACTCCATCGAAGAGCAACGTTCATTCTTTACATTTCTGTTAATTATCTCTGAGTAATGATGAGCAATTCTTGTATGTTTAATTTTGGTATCAGACAAAATAAGATCGACCGAATAATAAATTCAAGAACAGTGGAATCTGGGTACTAGTGAAGACAGGAATGCTAATCTCACAAAGTTAGATAGGCACAAAAATAGTGAGATGAGTGAGCATTCATGATGAAAGAGAATAAATCAGCGCTATGAAGTACAACCAATGTCGAAATAATAGTATAGAAATGCACAGAGCGCTGAAATATTAGGTTGCCGAATATCTGCTCTGAGGTAACACGATTACTTTTTGATGCTATCTATAGTGGTGATGTTCATATTTTTAAGTTAGGAGCTGGAAAAAAAGAAAAGCTCCATCCTTTACTTTCAACTCTGTAACCTGTAACTGCTTCTACCTTTATTCGATCTGTTGCAGGAGGTGGATTCCTAAGTGAAGTTTTTCGAAAACTCTCCTAACGTAAACCTTGCTGTTGAGGCTGCCAATAATGACTTTGTGGAAGGTATAATATTATTCGTAGAGCCATGTAGAAATCCATGTATGAACATCTGACATAGCTCTCTTTCTCATTAGCTTGATATTGGCGTATAAGCGATGTAGGCTATCAAAGTGTCAAAGAAAGCATCGATACATATCTTCTCATTCATAAACGTACTCTATTATTTGAGAAATTTGACGCTCTGTTGACGAAGATATCAATACCATCCCCACAAGCATTCTCGCATCCTCTTAGGAACAGTTCTATTAGTTCATGTCATAGGCGTTCAGTGAGTGTCGTACCGTCTCGATGGGCTTTCCTGGGCTTCATTATCAGCCCTTTACGGTTCGCGTCCGATGCACGCAAACCTGCTTCGCATGCTCTTTACCTTAGTCCCATTCCGTTTAGACGCCCCACATGAGCCTGCAACAAGTGAACTTTGGGGTGCACCCAGATAGCTGGAACTCACTTGTACGAGACCATTTCAAACTTCCTTCTCGCGTTTCAGTTATCTAATTACTTTTGGCCTTTGGTTTTGGGCCGCAAAGCTCAGCCGTATGATTCACGCAAGCAAATCTGTAAATATGTGGCTAACTACATGCCTGCTCTCTCACGGGCAGTTTGCCTCAATCCCTGTACACTACAAACATATATTCCCTCCTTCAAATCAAACTAACTAGGGCAGACGCAAAGAATTTTGCTTCCTGAGCTCGGCCTCCCGTAACATTGGCGTCACGTAGCCCTACACGGCTGCAGCCAAGATTAGTAGGAAGATTTCAGAAACACACCATCGCCAATACCAGGTTTTTCTTACGAATATCGCCGTTGTACAAACGTTCCTAAGCGAATCGGACTATTCATTCCTTAACACAAAGCACGACACTACTTCCTGCTGCTTCTTTCGCTGGCTCACGGAACGATATGTGCATTGATTAGGAAAATAATCGCTTTTTAGAACACCTTTATGACTATCGAGCAAAGGTAAGAGGTCAAAGGGCTTCGCAAAAAAGAAAAGAAAAGGACTGGAAGCGGGGAGAACATCAGTTGACAATTGACTGAAACTGTCTCCACTCAAGCCTACATAAACCTAGAATGACTGCTTCTCAAAACCAAAGTACAAAAACTGCTGCATTGAGGTTGATAGTGAAATCTACTTTCGATTTCAACTCTAATCTCTCGATAACCATATTATCATCTGAGAGAAAACGAGCACTTCATCACAGAGGTTCTGTGTTCCGATTCGTCAGTAAAGCACTGTGCAGTACCAAGTCTTCGCAAGCATGTGCCTACGCGTTCAACTTCAGAACACTTTGAGGTTTGTGAACATGTAAGCAACCTTACAATGACTAGCGGTGCTTAGCCGATGCGTCAAGTCAGTGTTTTTACCCTCGCTTACAAATCTGGTACCAGTACATCGACTAGTTTCAACCAAACTCTTCATTCCTGGAGGGATGAAGAGCTTGGTTGAAACTAGGAGCAGTTTCCAGCCATTGAGAGATTATGCAATGACAGCCGAAACTCTTGCCGGCTGCGCTGCACCCAACCTGTCCCAGCACTGTCGTATCTGAATACTTGAGGAACATACTGCCAGTTGTTGTGAAAACTCTGGCAATGCTCTTCGCACGCTAACACATTTCCTTTAGAATCTATAGACCACAAGTAGTGGGAAACCAGCAAAACCGTGTTGTTGTTCAAGAAGAACGATACACATGACATCGACAGCTATCTTCCAGTCTTTTTAGCGCCTGTCGTTTACAAGTTCTTTGTAAAAGGGATTGAAAAACTCCTAAACGGAATTGAAAGAGTATTAGGCGAAAGAGATCCGTGTTCTTGGGGAAGGATTCGAAAAAAGTTGTGCACTACGCATAGTTCTTCGAAAGTTGCAGTGAGATCACACGGTACAAGATGGAGCTTTATCTCACTTTTGAAACTTCACGATGGTCCCAATTACGACGAATTTAAATCTTCTCGCCTGTGAGAGCCACGTAGTCGCCCCACGCTGCCATTGTTTATGGTGGAGGCAAGTAACACTCACAAATCGTCCTTCATATTCATTACTTTGATAAAGTTAAAGGATAAAGTTTCTGGCGTTAATCAATCCGCTACGTGTGCGCCCCAACGTTAACTTTAAATCAGAATCGTTTGAGGTTTGCGAATGTGTAACTGGCCTATGCAATTATCGACCCCGGAGAGATGAAAAGCTTGGTGAGCACTAGAGCCGATTCGAACTTCCGATCGATCGTGCATGAAGCAGAATCTCTAACCGCTACACTACACCCACCCCTCATTACTTTGATAAGATGGACCATTTCGTAAGTTGCAGAAAAGTACTCGGCATCTCTACAGTTTCTACAGTTTTTTTTTCCTTACTGAGCTCTGCATTTTAAAAGATCGTTTTGAATAGTTTCGAAGAAGAGATTATGACCATTTGAGAGGGATTTGAGATGATTGGGCATTTTCTTGTTACAGAACACATCCATGACTCACTATTTTATCCATGCAAATTTACACGTGCAAGGCTGCTGACGGATCCAGTCGAACCGAGATGTTTGAAAGCGTCGGTTCTTGGAATTCGTTCATGACGTGAGTCTTGATTTTGCCATTCTCGACACGTCATGCATCAAGTACTTGGCCTTTCGACGTTAAAACATACCCCAAATACTGCACATCCATCCCGTCAGACTTGAAGTTTCCTGATCTAATTTTTCTTTGTCTCGAGTAGCCTTAATGAGTTCATACATGAGGAGAAGCATCTATAGCGTAGGCTCTAGAAGATCTCCCGTTGCGATATCTGTGATGACTTCGGCACAAAAGATGGAGGGAAAACTGAATCCTGACATAGTCCAACCGGAACCAAGAATTCCGCCGACGTATCAGAACTTCGTGAGTCGGCGTGGAGGATTTAAACCCAACAGATTAGTTCCTCTGGAGCAGCGTATTGTCGTAAAGTGTGATAAATAACTTAATGCAGACCACGGTTGAACACTTTTTTGAAGTAGAGAAATGCGAGATCCAGTTTTGGCATCTTGGCAAATTCCATGTCGTTCAATGCCCGAAATGCAAGTAATAAAACTGAAATAAGCAACAGAACTTTACCAACTACCCGTTCGTAGATCTGTTGTGAATTGTCATCGTTCTACTACCCTTATTAAGTTGGATGCGGGGCGAAGTAGCGCAGTCGGTGAAGGGTTCCACTGCGACTGCAGCATGACTCTATCGGATGTTTGATTCTGCCCTAGTGCCAGCCAGTACTTTCATCTATTTGGGATCGATAAATTGCTAGGTTTGTGGAAGGATATACCAATGATTTCACACATCGGCTAGCCTCCACAAATCTTTATACAGACTGCACATACGTTCATGAAGCCCAAACAATTTTGGATAGAAGTGAACGCATTCCGAGCAGACTGATTGCTCTCTTGCTTGTGAATAATACCCTACCCCTACCTATTGAAGGGTGGATCCAAACATAGTCAGTTTTGTGATTTGCTGTTCCTAAGTCACCATTGACTTTCCTAACAAAATCTCCATCACACACTCATCGGTCGCTTCTGCAGACAGCATGCTTATTTGTCTTAGCAGCCATAGCCAGCTAAAAGCAGTACACCACTTACTGATCTCTTTGGTTTCTCCTCTAGAACATATCGTGCGTGGTGACACAAAGGTCTGGCAGTTTTTGTCTGAAAACAAATTCTCTGAGAAAAACCGCATTCATATTTCTTCTTCTTGGTCGCAGAGGTCAACCTGTTTCCACTGTACATCTATGCAACTGCACGTGCTTTATGCAACTGTAGATGTATGTAACTACAATAAGTAACACAAGAAATGGGAATACTTGAAGAAAATCAATCTTTAACTTCCTAATAATGTCAAAATTTAAGCCGATCAGTCAGGGATATTGTTTGCATTGAAATGTGCGCAATATTGAAGTGAAAATTAGCAGTATCAAATATTCCCAGAAAGGCTAAATTAGAAATTAGTATAATAATTAATGCAATAATAATGTAATAACATAATTACTATTAGTATTAAATAAACTACTTTCTCTTAGGCATAGAGCGCAAGAATAGGATTATATTGATGCCTGTTGCTTTGTACGTTTTACTCAAGCCAAAATGAACACCTGTTTACCTTCTTTAGGCCTACTCAACAAACAAACGATATGTAAAATTTAAGCCCGAAAGATCGGAAACGATATTGCTGCATTTCTCAAAGACACTTTTTTGTTTTTGTTTGTTTTGTTCGTAGACGTTTGTTCAACAAGAGTGGGGAACTATGTTTCTGTAAACCTGACAGTAAAAATATGCTGATCTACCGTCTTTCCGCACCTACGGAAGCAAACCCGGAGCATATTCGAACATGTTCAAGACAGTCGTAGTGCATCTCTGCCACCCAAAAATATACCAACACCACCGACTTGGTCACGCAGCGCAAGCACTCCAGAGGGCCGACTCTGATGAGACTAATTTCTGTCGGCCTTTCGTTTCTAACGAAAAGAGTAGAAAAATCAAAGTTGCAAACGCGTAGTCTTCTGGATCGCATCAGGGTTGCAGAGATAGCGCCTACGGGTTCACAAAAACAGGTGGTAAGTCAAATCTACGATCGCATAAACCTAACTCCTTGTTATGCGGTAGCTAGAAACCGAGATTACATCTATGCTATCGATTTTCATGCATATGAAGATCCATCAGAGATAAAGGGACTCTACTTTGTATTCGGGATAGAGAACATCTATATGGCTTGGCAAAGTCGACGTGTTAAACATTGCCACTTGAGGCCAATCGCACAGAAGTTCATAAAAGCTAAGACCATCCATCTTACTGTCTCGATCTTTTCGCTCGAATCCAAAATACCGGAACGGAAATACCCAAAATAGTTACGGGAAGGGTAATGTTTGCGTTCCGGTAAACAACCAAAACCCCAAAAATGAAAACAAAGGAAGAATGAATCTCCGCGACAAACCAGCTGACCTTGTACCGCGTACAGCAACTTGTGTTGTGATGAGGTGTTTACGAGAACACATTATATATTTCTGTGAGATTCGAGCCTCTGAATAAAACGAATCCGCCGAAACAATTGGAATAAAATGTCCTTGCAATCTTCATTTTGCGCCCCAGTTGAGGCTAAGGGAATCGCAATACTCAAGCAAAGTCGAAGTTTCTCACCCCTAGTGAACAAAACATTTATCAAGTTGTTAGATCTAGCACCACTGTTCTAGCTCCTCATCTACAGCAAATATTTCGAGAGTTTTGAAAGACGACATTGTTCTTCTGGACGATGCTGAGTTGCGGGGAAAAGTCGATAGTCTCAGGCACCAACGGTCCCGGGAGGAGTAGACAGAAGTTTTCGCTCTTATGTCTGTATGTAAACGTTTTATTTAGTAACACTTGATAATAAGATGTACCAATTTTGAAAGGCCATACCAAAACTTTCTTTTACTAAAAACTAATTGATTGTAGTCTCATCTGATATTTGTTCCGAAACTGTAAGAAGAAAAACACAATGAAAGTGAGGCAGAAAAGAAACCAATTAAATCGGTCATGAACGAGATAAGTCCTGTCGTTAAGAAACCCATAGGCACCTAAGAACTTCCCACCTAGCTTTGTGGAAGTGCACCCATGCTTTTGTTCAGGACCCAGCCACCCATCAGGTTTAGGGTATTGAAACATGTGAAAATTTTTCCATAGTGTTTCATTCTGTATGAGTCCTATTTCGAATTGCAAGTCTAATCTCGTGCGCTTCTCTTGCAACTAATCAGAACTTTTGCACTGTAAACGAGCAATAATGTAAGCGTAAATTCTGGCTAGAATCCCAACAAGAAAGTGGAACTGGTCATGTCACTACGTACTCTCATAAGAAGTCGCATATTGATGTTATAATTATGAGGTTTTATAAACTTACTTTCGTACGCGTCGTCGGCACCTCGTGCAGTGGCGGAACTGAAGCCAATGTGATCGGATAAGTGGGCAGAAATGGAGGGCTGATTGCGATGTAGCTGGAAATCTATTTTTCGTGCGACTACGCTGGATTAGGTGGTAGTCGAACCTAGAACACAGTTTAACTTTTGGACTTAAAGGCAGCATACCACAAATCTGAGCTGGTGCGGATTTCAGGTAGAATATCCGTATACAGGATCGTACGTAATGGAAACGGAAGTAGTTCTACTCATCTCTCCCTGCATCACTGCAAACAGCCGCCTTCAGAATGCTGTTTTGTACGACGCCGTCTATTGCAACGCTCCATCCCTTGCGCCGCCTCCGCTCTGCGATTCGTCGAAAATCAATTCGGACTGCTCCGATAGGCAGTAAGGGCTATGCGTGCAAGGGTAGCGCGCTGCAATAGAAGGCAACGTACAAAACAGCATTCAGAGGCCGGCTGTTTGCAGTGATTCAGGAAAAGATGAGCGGAACCACTCCTGTCTCCATAATCTACGACTCCGTATATGGATACTCCACCTGAAATCCGTACTAACCCCAGATTCGTAGTATGCTGCCTTTAATTAAGCTTATGATGGTGTTTATTATGTTTAAAGATTACTGACAGAACCAATTTTCATCCCAGTCGCTTGAGGTCTATGCTCGAATATCCAGAGTATGTGGAACATTACTATACTCAAATGCATCAAGGGCTAAAATATTTGGATCTTAGGGATAAACACTGAATAGTCTAGTATAATCGCTGCGCATGGAAATTTTTAGACAGCAGTCAAGAAGGGAATACGTTCGATATGTACATCGATTGGTCATAGCAGGCTCCCTCCTGGTCAGTCCCTCAGTAAAGGTTCGAGTTCCACCTAAATCAACATATAAAAAGTCAGAATTTTCATTTATTCTGCAGTGATTCATGTTTAAAACTAATGTTAGAGTTCAAATTAAGGAGTTAACCTTACATTGTCGAAAAAACTGAACACCACTGAAGATTATGATAATCTCAACTGTTGATTGGCAGTTAGACGCTTTTCAGCACAAGTATGTAGTCAATTATTTTGTAAAGTCTCCTACTACTATTTAATATCAGCGATACTACGAAAAGATGGAAAATCTCTGTTAAGGTGTTAGCTGAATAACGTTAGCATTCCAGATACTCGACTAGCTCGATGATTCGAGAGTCCCAAATATGCTCGAGTGTTCGGAAAACTATGAGTTGTGAAATGTTCGGTGAACAACGAAGTCGGACATTCTGGCTTTGTGAAAAATTAAAATTTGGACACTATTTGAGTTTCCAAATATTTGAATAAAATCCTTGATTTTGACACTTTTCACAAAACAAAAAAGAACGTCTCTGAAAATTATCTGAATGATCTGACATACATTAGCAAAGTAACCAAAGTTTGTTAGTTCCCGTCCCTTTCTTTCTTCTGAACTGCAAATGTCTTGATTTATGACTTAATCGGCGGGCTGATATCATCGCCTGACGAGACTACCCGCATCTTCGCCGAGGTGTGCCGTACTTGAACACAGCTCTGCCCAACTTTCTCGATCTTCTGCGAGAGATCAATCCATTCGTCACTATTCCATATTTTGCGAAACCTTACGTCTCGCCTGAACTGCCTATCCACGCCGAGTGTCCTCAAGTCCTCTTTCACCGCCTCAGTCCAAAAATTCCGTTCTCGACCAGGTGGCTTAAGTGGCGACAAACTCCTCAGAACTAGTTGAACAACGCGATCTGCCGGTCTCCTAGTATATGACCAAAAAAGCGAAGACGATTCACTTTAGCCACTTTCGATGGCGGTGCAAAATGTTGATATCTTCCACGTGTCATCCGCCGGTATACCACATCAATTTCTGCGTAAATATCTTCATTGTGGCATACTCTAGGCCAAAAGTAGCCAAGTAGCCGTCTAAGCAGCTTTTGTTCTGCGCAATCAAGCCTCTCCATCACCGTAGATAGAGCTGCCCAAGTTTCCGATCCGTATATCATGATGGGGCGAGCTGCAGATAGGTAGACTCACAGCTTGACATCGTTGGTGATGGAAGTCAACCACAGGCATTTCGTTAAGGAGTTGAATGCAAAAGTGGCCTTAGCGCATCTTTGCTGAATATCTTTCTCGTAGCTGCCGCTATTCTTCAGTGTACAGCCCAGGTAGGAGAACTCATCGACGAACTCGATCGATTGTTCCTCCACCCTGATTCCCGTTCGAGGTTTCGAAGAGACCCGCATCTGCTTGCATTTATCAGGGCGTGGACGTAGTCCTCAGGCTGTAGCCAGCTTCGATACAAGGTTGACAACATGTTGAAGTTTCGTACTTTACGCGAATATAATAACATCGTCAGCGTACTCAAGATCGCTCAAGAGGAGTCCTGATGGTGGTAGAATGATATTGGCAGGACACTGATCTACTGTTCTTCTCATAATGTCGTCGATGGCGAAGTTGAACAGGAAGGGTGTTGCCATTGCCCCTTGTCTTACTCCAGTTACCACCTCAAACGGTGTTGTACATCCGGCTAGTGTTCGAACTGAAACAGCTCTTCGTTGATTCATGTCATCAGACAAGCGAACGAACTTTCCTGGTAATCCATCGGCGCAGGGCGCATTAAGAAGATGGCCTCGATGAGGAGAGTCGAAAGCGCCTTCAAAGTCCGGAAGCGCTAATTGCATTGGCTTTGAATACCGCTGCCGGATTTCGATCACTCTCCTGACGATGAACACTTGGTCAATTGTAGATAGGCCAGGATGAAAGCCAGCCTGCTCGTCGCGCGTTGTTTCTTCGCGATGCTTAATGAGTCGGTCCAGAATAATCCGCTACTACACCTTGTACATAACACGCAGCAAAGAGATTTCTCGATAATTCCTAGGGTCCGTGACGGATAACTTCTCGAAGGGGAATTATGATAGCGCGTGTCCACGAATCAGGTGTCGGTCTATCCATATTGAACGGATGATCTTTGTCATCTCACGAATATCAGACGGAAGAAGATATTTCAGCATTTCTGCGCTAATCTTTTCGTCTCCTCAGAGTTTTCAATTCTTGATTTTTTGGATACAGACCAGAACCTCCGACTCGGTCAATGGCTCCTCGTTAACCACTTATGTCGGCCAATGAACGTGCTCCAGCTCAGGAGCTGATGGTGCCTGCCGGTTCAGCAAGGTCTTGAAGTGATTCCTCCAAATTGAAAAGGTTGCTTTACCGGCAGCCACTCCATTGGCAGTGCTAAGAACAGGAGAACATCTTTTCATTTTACCGCTATGCTCTTCTAGTAAAACATAAGCTTTTTGCGGGTTCTTGTCCTCCCACGTCTTTTCAAACTTCATCGCTCTTGACGTCCACTAGTTATCGCGGTCTTGTTGCAGCTGACGAGTTGCAGCTGACGACGCAACTTCCTTCTAAGACGTTTTTCCTGGTTGAAGTCACCAGTGCTGCGCGCGACACATACATTTTGAATTTGGATTTTGTTTCCGCAGATGCAAAGGCAAACTTCTTCCGCGGCAATAGAACCGGGAGCATTTCCCTCGCGTCGTGGATGCACTTTGTGAAGGAATCCGCCAGGCTTCTTCCTGGTCCGTACTCCAACATGAATAAACACACGTTGGCGGAATTTCGTTCTGAATTCTTCGTCTTTCAGACCAGCCATGTCGATTTTCGGTTGAAGAGACACTCCTCGGTTTCTTTGTGGAACCGTATCTTGAAGCTGGGAAGAACTGGACGGTGGTCAGAGCCGAACGCGACGTCCCAAACAGCTCTATATTACCGGATATCTGACGGAGGAATGTTCTTTGCCAGAAAGTAGTTGAGTTTAAGAGTCCTCATCTCGTCTCTCTTTCGCTTGGGCTGCTCTTCATGCGTTAAAAGACTTTATCCCTGCCAATTGAGCTGATGGCGTCGATGATTCCTCTTCAATGTAGAAGCGAAGATGGGGCCCGTCTGTTCTTATAAGTCGACCAGACGGTCACCATTGTCCGACTGCTGAAAAAAAACCATTTCCCTAGCACATCGGATTGCTTTTCGAGTCCCATCTTCGTATTTGCGCCGATTTCAACAATGACCAACTGTTGACTTGATATTTTAGACATCAATGCATTGAGTTCATTATAGAAGGTGTCCTTACTGTTGTCCTCAGCGGTTTCCGTAGGTGCGTGAGCACTTACGATCCAGAGTTTACGTACTCTGCGATCCCGCAGTCGTACAAAGGCGCATCTAGACGACGTTGAGCCGAATCCTTCCACCAGATTCTTGTAATCGTTCATCACAGCTATCGCGCAGTCACCTACCTTGATCTTATCGGCATCGCCGCAGTATATAGCGTAATTTTCGATGCTGATGACGGGCCCATTTCTCTCATGCGTGTTTTCTGCAGTGCAACAGAAGGCACACAGGGATATCGCAGAAGACTAGATAGGACGGCTTGTTGGAGTTCACTCGATAGTGTTCGGCAGTTCAGCGTGACGAAATGAATGGTTGTTGCCAAAGATTTCATCTCCCTTCTCTCAGGCTCCCTTCAGGAAGTTCAACTTTCAGATTAAGGCCTTTGGCGATGTGCTGGACGAGCACCTTCTTGCAATGTATGCGAATATTTTGCCATGTAAAAGTGTAATAGCTCGTACGTTCCCAATACGTACACTCGAACGCCTGATTGCGTTTAGTTGATGCATGGCCACCACGTGAAGGGTAGCAATCAGACTAGTATACGCGACATCGAACTACACATGATAAAAAATGTATTTTCCCAAACTTCTTAAAATGATTCAGCATTTCTCGGACGTGGGGAAGGTGAATGTTTTTCTACCGTATCATCAACCTCCCAAACTGCGGCGACTTCAGTATTTTCTCATAAAGAAATAAAGAACAGTCAAATATTGCCCCTTTCAAGCAAGGAATACTAACCTGCGCGGAGTAGGTTTAGCTTCTTGAAAACGGCCATCACTAGGAACTGAAAACAAATTGATTTCGATAATTCTTTCATTTTCAACCTGTTTCAGTGTTGTTGTTGTTGTTCTAATTGTTTTCCTAAGCACTGATTTTGCCTCCTTTTCAAAGTTCCGCCGCTAAGCGTTGCTCCTTGTTCCAGCTTTTACTTCACATGCAAAACAATTTTTGTCATTCGTCAATATAAAGAAGAACCACAGCCGTTTAATCAAGATCTCAACAGCAAGAAGCGACTTATCCAACAGCCCCATCTAATCAAAATTAAGCACACAAGCCGGTCAAGGCGTTCTGATAGTGAAATATGGTGTAAGCAGTTGACGTATCGTTAGAGAGCTTAGGGGAGTGAAAGTCTGAAAAGTGAAATGTTGACTGTGGGATCACAGAGAGCGCAGTATAGAACAGCACGGAATCACGACATTTGACAGAACTATAAATACGCATTTATTTTAACAAATGCTCGAGGGAGCCTATATGAGGAAACTACTTCGAAATCAAAAGTTGTCGATTTTTCAGGCTGGAGATTGTTCCACTCCGAGATCATGATGGTACGATGTTGCTGACCACAGATGTACACTTACCAGCGATAATGATCTCGGGCAGCTGTCGAGCAGCTAGTTCTCTCTTTCTTCACTTACTTATCACAGTATATACATATGCCGACGAACTTCTGAATTTTTCCAGCTGTTTAAGATAATTTAAGCTATGTTTCCGTCTGTCAAATATCCGTCAAACGTCTGTCAAATCTCTTGCATCTTCGCATAGTTATGAAGAGCCGGCGAAGCTTTCAGCATGCACAATTAAAATAAAATTAAAGAATATGAAATAAAACATATACCACAAAAGTATATTGAATGAATTAAATTTAGCATCTTAAAACTACCCACCTCAGAAACATACTATGTCTAGCAGCTAAAGCTTTAAGCTTTGCTACTGATTTAAATTTATTAGAAACGCAAAAGGTAAAAGATAAAACATAAAGTGCATTGCGTCGATCAAGCAATATAGGGATGCGCCGGCGCGTTCGACTTCAACTCAGAGTTTTTTTGTTTATGAACGCATGTGACGTCTTTATAGTGATTTGTGGAGGTTAGCCCATGAGCGAGCTCATTTCTTTTATTCTCCCAGGTAAGCCTGGTACCAATTTGTCGACCCCAAAGGGATGGAAGGCTTGGCTGGGACTACTGCAGATTCGAACCTCTGATCGATCGTGCGGTCACAGCTGAACCTCTACCCGACTGCGCTACACTGCCCCAGACAAAAGATATGGGTTCACATATGCCACAATTTGAGAAGAGCAGAAACATACCTGTCATGCTATTCGGGGAAGTTCGAGCAGGTTTAACATCGGTGGACACAACCTCTTCAAATTCTTTCGACTCCACTAAAAAGAAAGGAGATTCAACCTTAACTGATTCATTGGCATGCCTTGTTATCTCCGCCAATTCCTCAGAACTAGTACCATGACTTCGAAAATTGCTGTTACTTCGTTTTCAAATGTGACTTTCGCATTGCATCGACGAGCTGCTTGTGTATAGAAAAGCACATTTTCATATTTTATTCAGGTACAACGCAGAGCGAAACGGCGTAGAGAACGAGTCGCCCTGACGCGTTTGGATTGGATGCACATCAACGAATAGTGAGTGAGTCGTAGTGTTTTCATGTGAACTTGGGAAATGACGCGAAGAGCTAGCGCGCGGCAAAAAGTATGTATCCACAACCTATATCCACAATCTAAATCTAAATCTTCCCTTGATCAAAAAGAGAGGATGGGAATTACTTGCATAGAAAATTTTTTTAAAATGCATTTATATATTTTGGAAATCATATCCGTTCGTTAATAAAATAATGTCTTTCTAAATCGGTTTCGATGTCCCCTGAACAATACCATATCATAAACCATACTATAAACCTTCAAGTTTCCGGTGCAGCTGCGACCTCCAACAATTCCCACATCATTGTCTTTATTTTGGTCTGCCGTTTCATCTTATCTACGAAAAATCGTTCAAATATGAAACTTCCGGAAAAAAAACGAAAGAAATTGAGACTCTACATAAAGTTTGCTTGTAAGCTAATATAAAAGAAGGGAAGAATGAAAGAGTTTCGTACAAGCGGTACGCGATTTAGAAATGCGAGTGAAAATGAAATTATCCTGCTTTGACTTGTTAGGTGGGAACCACTCCCTTGGAGATCCCCTCCCAGTGGTCTTCCCTTTCAAATATGAAACTTCCAATTTGAAAGAACATACAGTAAAAGTTCGTCTCAGCTGTGTCCGAACAATCCACGATACGACGTTCAAAAATTATTCAACTTACTGAATTATTCTACCTTCTTGCACACTTGTCATAAAAAGAGGCGTTATCGCACACACCAATTTAGTCTGCTTTCTGTACTAGTTCTAGCTAGAATTGCTCATATTGTTACCTATATTTGGAGCTCCTCACATCGCCTACTGATGCTCGACACTGAAAAACTCTCGATTTCAAACCAAATAATGTTGCTGCTGAGTTTCGCTGGTGATAACAATGAGTAGATACTTGCGACTGCGACTAACAACATGATATCATTGTTCATGGGTGCGTTTTTATCACTATCTATTCACGATTCAAATCTTGTCAGACATGAAGACACAACGCAAGTTGTCGTTGCCAACAGCGGCTAAGAATATCCACCTTTTATAGCAGCCGTTACGTAGCCTTCTATTTATTGGCGGTTGGCACGCAGCGATTTTGGAGATAATCGAAATCAGCGTTCACGGAAATTTTTGATTATGCATCTCTTGGGAAACAAATAAGAATCAGGATTATGTTTGCAAGTATTACAGCAGAAACGAGAAGAATCCCCACACATCCAGAAATCACATGGATCAGACAGACGAGACAACACAGCATTCAATACGCACTCACACGAATGACGAATTGAAAACTCTCAACGTAGGTGAATTATGAAAACATTCAAAGAAGCAATTCTTTAACTAGAATGAGTGAATCAGTCTGGTTTTCTCGCTTTCCTTCATCATTTGAAAGAATGTAAAAAGTTTCATCGTCGATTAAATTGATTAGCCTACTGGTCCTAATCTGTCTTGTTTTTCAATTTGTGGATGATGTTTACGTTTACCTGCAAAGCTTCTAAATTACGCTCTGCACCGTATGTGCTCCTGGAGAGAACAGAACGACAGTCGAAAATTTTTGCGAAAGCTGTTTTTGAGAAGTTGCATTTGCAGAGCTAGAAAATTTGGACATGCTGCCCCTCTGGTGACGCAGCATAATATACTGTGCAGTAAAAAATTGGATTGGCGCATTGGTTTAGTTAGCACAACGTTGATTTTTTTCTAGATATTTGGATCCAGTTGCCTCCTTGTCTAGGTAATGCTTGTGGGTTTTCGACAAGAAAATAGACAGCAAGTAGAAGCAAGCTTGGTGCTTTCATTTGTGTGAACACAAGAAGAAGGGAAAATTCTCACCTGCTTCTGATGACTTCATATCAATACGCAACAAGGCGACAACTGAGAGACGACCGAATTGAGTCGACGTAAGTGGCGGATAGAAGGAATGCAAAGCAACATCACTTTCTTTGATTTTCCGGAATAACAAGTACGAACATAGGAGAGTGAGGTGGAGATTCGCGTTAGACACGTCGACTTCGAAAGCTTTCCGTAGATCGCAGCCGATGCAGGTCATTCGCAAATCAAGGCAAGCCACCGGAAATTATTCGCACCATAATTCTTATAACCTTGATCCGAACAATTGGTTCTATCTCAGAACTGTACTTTTTTGCCTCTTTGAAATGATTAGAATTGTATTGTGCAATTTATTTTCATCCACGCGGTAACCGATGCAAAACTCACCAAGAACACCCTTTTAAATTCGTTTGAACGAAACGGATGCTACGCTTTTGCCTCACGCTTTTATTTCTATTAAATAAACGCTGAATTGTGAGTAGGACAAAGCCAAAGAGAAAGAGAGAAAGAGTAATCTTAATGCAAAAAATTAAAAGATTGCCGCTTTAAATGTCAACTTTAGATGACGAACATATCACTTACTGGTTGAAAGCGAGCTTCGCTGCCCACTAAGTTCTGGATGTATCGTTGCTATCAAAATTTAAACCGCACTGAAAGAGAGTATGGGACGCGGAGAATCCAAGTGAAATCGCAATTCATGACTACTCACTATGTGTAGTGTTTCTCTGCGGTGAGGTTTTGGTGGGAACGATGATAGGATGTTGCCAGCAGAACCGATAACCTACGGCGGCGCGCTATTATCTTTTCCAAACAAAAGCCTACGCCAGATTATATGATTTATTTGTACTCATATCCTATACATTTGGTATCTACAAACATCTACTCGATTTAGGAAAAATCCTGAATCTATGTTTTTTGCTCCAAACACTTATATTCCTATTACAATGAGGAGAAAGCGATAAAGGATAATGCGTTTGGCCTTACGTTGACGCTTGGGATGTGTTCATTTAATTCTTAATAGCTACAGGTTTACAAACCCATAATTAGGGTTTACAATCACTTGCGAGGCCTAGCCGATGAATCAAGACAGTATTTTTATCCTCCTAGACAAGTCTGGTACTCACTTATCGAGCCCGGAGGGATGAAAGGCTTGCTTGGGACTAGGGCAGTTTCAAACCATCGATCGATCGTGCAGACACAGCGGAACCCTTAAGCGACTGCGTTAGATCCGAATCGGACTCCTACTGATGACGAAATACGGCATAACACCAACCTTGAATATCTTCGTTGCTTACGCTTCAACATCAAGTTACGAAAAAGAAGAGATCGAAGCTTTCTACAAGTATTTGCAAAAGTTCCACACAGAAAACGACTTTTACATGATCACTGTAGGTGATTTCAATGCCTAAACTGGCCCCAAAAATGCCTGAGGAGTTTAATTCCGGAACCCACTGCCTACAATGCAATGTAGAGGGGTGACAAATTTCCGAAATTGATGTTGAAGCGCTTCTTCTCTACACTGGATGCGGGAAACGCCTGTAGGAGGGCACCATAACGAAGTAGACTGCATCGTCATTAGTAAAAGGTTTTGCCTGATGGATATCGCTGTAACAGCAAAGTCCTACACGGGATCGAGTTACTGCCACCCTCAAGGAAGATTTTTCTTTACACGAAGAAGAGAAAAGGTTGCAAGCTTTGCATCTCGAAACCCAGATGTTCCACAACTATCATTAACTTTTATCTCTTCGCTACACTAGCCGGCTTTTGGGCTGTGGCTATCTCTTCCATCCAATATGTTCTTAAATTTCGTGAGTGACATTGACGAGGTCCTTGAGCCGTATCCAGTTGAGCCCTCAGCTGGTCCATCCGTGGAGCGAACACATCATCCCATCTCGTCGGCTGTCTCCCTCGAGGGCATGTAGCATCTCTTGGGATGCACTCTAATGTTCTTTTAGGCCATCTATCGCCGATTCTTCTCATAGTGTGTGTTTTTCTCATCTATGATTTGCTTTCGATATATATTCCGATGGGTCGCTAAGACGGGACATTGCTCTTAAGTCGGAGCCGCGAAGACCGGCTAGGTGTTGTGTGTGCTGGTTAAACTTCAAAATACATCTCTCAAGGGCTCTATGGGTAGCAAGTAGCTTCCTAACGTGGCAGCGGTGTCTGCCATGGTCTGCGTAACAGAGCGCTGGAAGAACTTTGGAGTCAAACAGATGAGCACGGAGATCTTGATCCGTCAGTTGATTCGTAGCTTTCGTGACAGGTGCAAATGCTGCCCATGCTGCTCTATCCTTCCATTCAGTTCTTCCTTCAAATCGTTTTCCACGTTCATAGAACGTCCGAGGTATGTACATGTATGACAAAGTTTCCACGATTTGAGGCCTTCAAGTTGTACTCCTCCCTCCTCGCAGTAGGCATTCCCTATGAACTGTGTCTTCTTTCTGTTTAATCGCTGTCCTATCCACTTCCCTAATTCGTTCAATTCGTTGGGCATCGTTTCTGCTTCACTGGTACTTCTCGAAAAGAGAACTATGTCGTCTGCAAAATAAAGGTTGGAGAGGGATCTTCCATCAACATGTATGCCCCTTTCTTCCTACGAATTTAATTTCATTATCCATTGCTATGCAGCCGTAAACAGCTTCGACGATATAGTATCGCCTTGTCGCACTCCCTTCCTTCTTGTATGGTGAAGGGGTGGTGGGAGAAGCTGTATCCTCGTGGCGCATCGATCGTAGCAATTGCCAAATGTTTTAATATCATACGACGTGTATACCCCTTGATCGGCCAGCGCTGACCGTATTGCATTCGCTTCTACGCTGTCGAAGGCTTTCTCATAGTCGACGAAGATAAGAACAAGGGGCAAGTGGTGTTTCCGGCAAACCTCTTTGACCCGCGACACAGCTGTGGTCTAACCAGCTGAACTCCTGACGGAATCCATCTTTTTCTTGAGGTTGGGCTTCATCCAGCGTCCTACTTACAAAGGATGACTTTAGTGAATACTTTATATAAAACGCTCAGCAACCATATCAGATGGTAGTTCTGAACGTTTTGACATTCACCTTTCTTATTGATAAGAACGGCTTGCGAGGTCTTCCACTGGTCTGGGATCCTTTTTTTCTGGAGGTAGGATGTCATGTGCGCTGCTAAGATTACATTAAATGGATGGCCACCAGCGCGAAGAAAGCCTGTTGATATAAAATCAGGTCCGGGACTGTGCCAGCTTTCATGCTTTTGATAACGACTCGTACTTCCGAAGGGAGAATCCGTAGTAGAGCGTCACCAGTGGGGATGGTCAAGCGTGACACAGGAGTTGGTGAACGGAAAGATTTGAGTAGAACATCTCCGTGATAATTTCTATCTCACGACGAGAAGAGGTGCGAGTCCCGTCTTCGCTCACCACCGCTGCTGGCGGAATATAATATTCGCGGAAATCCCAGCGGCACTTCTTTAGACTCGTTCTTCTTTGTGCTGCTTCCAGAATCTTCTTCTGCCTGTATTTCAAAAAAATCCTCCTGCAACGCTTTTCTGCAGTTAGTGTTTGCTACTAACCGCTCAATATGTGATGCAAAGTCGCCTCAAAATCTCAAGGTCCTTCTCCTTCCCTACAATTCCCTAGTTGTCTTCGAAATTCGAACCAAGTTTGTTGTAAGCGCCTTCGAGGCACGTTCAGCAAAGGCTCGTAATCCTCTGAGTAGCATCTTGTAGCCCACCTTTGTGTCCTCCTCGATGCCAGCCACCTTGGAACAACAAACCCTCGTGTACACAATCGTCGTAGATGATTTCCTTTCTCCTTCGTTGCCGATAGCAGATGTTCTTTTCCATTGTGGCTAAGTCATATTTTTGCACGAAGAAGACAGTGATTAGAACCGCTGCACGAAGATGGTACTACAGAGACGTCGAGTAGACACCACCTCCGGTTGCTGAGTACGTGGTCGATTTCCGCACGAGTCGCGCCATTGTGCGATTCCCATGTCTACCGATGATGATCTTTCTTCATGAAAAGAGAATTCCCATGGAAGAGGCGAGCGGTGGACAACAGCCAGGAGCGACGATTGCCATTTTCATCCTGGTCCTCTAGTCCAAATCTTCCGATCCTGTATTCCTCTTCTGTAGCCTTTCCTAGTTTTGCGTTGAAGTCTCCGACAACGAATTTCTAGAAGGACTTCTCCTTGCGGATCACTTCCTGCAACCCTTCGTAAAACGCGTTCAATTTGGACTCATCTGCTGATGTTGGTGAGTAGCAGTTGATGATACTGATGTGTTTTTGGCGCAGAGGGCGGAGGCAAAAAATGGTCAGACGAGGTGACAGGATCTCGTGAGAATTGACAAGATGGACGACTGATGAGTGCACAAGAAAACCAACACCGCATACATTTCGCGACGGAAGCTTCTCTCCCCGAATGAAGAGTGTACCGTCGTTAATCTGTCGTACGTCGCTCCTTCTGCGCTTGGTCTCCTGCGGAGCAGTCACGTGAAATTTGATAGGTTCTGCTGCACCGAGAATGGCACGAGAAAGCCGCTGAAGCTGAAACTGGTATTGTTTAATGAGAAAGAATAACGCTTAGAGGCGGCATACCACGAATCTGACGTAGTGGGGGAAACCGGATGACTCCACTCATCTCTCCCTATTCTTTGTAAAAAAAAAACGGTTTGAAAGACTCCGTTTTTCACGACGACTTCAGTTGCAACGCGTCACCCTTGTACAAGCGCCGCGCCCATCTGCGCAGCGATCGAGAGCCAGTCAGTTCTCCTCGACTGCTTTTTTAAAGTGAAACCAGTGAAACGGTTGCTGAGGGACTAGAACGTACACATAGGAGTGCGTTCTAACTTTCCTCGTAGGAACTAAAGCGGTTCCTATGACGTTTTTTTAGGACAATTAAGGAGGGGTGAGCGGAACTTCCCCTGATCTCGCAGTCTAGATCCACATCTCTAGCTTCTCCCGCGGATTCCCTCACCAGGTCAAATTCGTGGTATGCTGTCTTTAAAAGTACAGAGCTGATTGATTTGATTAGATGTAAAAGATCCAAATTGTTGACCGCTCAACACTCAAATTTAATATTTCGAGAAAAAAAGCAGGTTTCAACAAAATTAAAAGGTAGGAACGGCACTGTCAAATGGAGCGAGAAATTCCATATCGAATAATATGTGTCATCTTGACACTACTCTTTATTTCCTTATACAGGTTTTGGTTTAGAAACGTTTAGATAGACCTCCAGAAGCTCTATCACTGCTGGTAACCACTTGCAGTAGGTCTTGCTTATTGCTTGTCACAGATGTTATGTACTCTGCTTATCCCCATATTGATCTCATAAAGCGGCGAGTATTTGATGGGGACTTTCGATGATACCGATAAGTGTTTGCTGAAGCAGTGCGCGATCGAGCAAATACGCAGTGCGATGATGTATTTGTGTACTGAATTCTTCGTTGTCCATATCGGTCACTCTCTGCTGTTTTATGATTTTCGCTGTGCACTTGCTACTCATTCACGTCGCATATGGTAGCGATCTCGGAGGTAAACGTTATTTTTTCTTCCTACTTTTTCTCATACATAGAACCTTAATGCACACAAATGAAGTTTGAAACTTACAAATTTAATTCGCTTTCTTGGCTCGCTGCACTATAGGTAAATTCCGAACTCAATTTACAACTGTGTATACATACCTCAGTTATCCAAAGAAAACTGCCAGTTGGATTTCATTCACCTGAAATTTGAAGATAGACCCTATTTCCTAAATGAACTCTTTTCTAAAACATATTTGTCGACGAGTAGCAGATAAAGTTTGCTGCAAGCATTTGTGAAAATTGAATTTATTGCCCTTTAGAATAGTCAGCTTAGGGTAGATGTTATTAGGACTACTGAGGGTAAGCTTTTTCAGCAAAAGTGAACACTTTTTTCAAAATACTTTTACCGCAACAATTGATGTAATTGCGTTATTATTAATGATCGACTGTAATCTGATGTAATGACTTTAGATCGATCGAAAAACTTTTTGATTCATACAAGAACGATTTTTCTTTCCAGTAATCCTAGCGCGCTACTCCTACAGTGACGGCATGCAATATCTTGTTGAATCACAGTTAATATGTGTGTAGTATACTTGTGGTGTGAAGAGGTGGATGGCAGGAAAAAATTTTGTCAAAAAGAGACAAGCAGGGATACGACAAAAGAGGGAGAGTGACAAAGAGGACAAGTTGGATAAACGAATACACTGAAGTCACTAAGGACAAATATTTTCTGAATTTTTCTGAAGATCTCAATTTACATTTTTATTAGTTAACAAAACCTTTCATAACCACCGGTTTTAAATTATTTTCATTATTTTGGAAATCACGAGCAATACCTCAGCGCACATTGTTGACGTCTCCAACGATGGTCGAATTTGCAAGCGGGGTAGATTTTTCACTATTTTCTTCTGCATTTTCTCTTGCATGAATTTTTTCACAGTAATAAGTCGCAGTTTTTTTCTTCAAAGATCGACTGCACTTTCCTTCTTGTTTTTTTTTGTAGAGATTTTTTTTTTCGTTTGTTTCGTTTATCGTTCTTTTGCGTGAAAACTTTTGCAATATTTACTTTAGAGGGCTCCTTTTAAGGATTTCGGCTTACATATTCCGTCTCATTTCTCTAATTCCTTACTGTGATAATTTTTCAGCAACGTATGTATGGTCTGTGATCAGTCCTGTTTTGTTTCCTAACGTTTCCACGGTGTAGGATGCGGAATGGTTCGTTTTGTTTCGTGTAAAAATGAACATTAAGGGCGTCAATTCTGTTCCGAATCAGTGTAAAAATTAGACTCCTCCGGATAAGGGTTCATAAACCCACGATTTCAACGCCATGACGGTTATACTTAACAGTTCAATCGGCTCTGCTTATACGTATCATTTCGATTTAACAGAAATACTGATCATCGTAAAGAAGTCAGTTGGAAGAAGTTAGTTGACAAGACCAAAAGATAGAAGAAGCCATTAATGTCATATTCCCGTTAAATTATGCTAAATACTATCCTGGTAAAGTATATGGGGAAAATCTGCTTTGAAAGACTATGATTGGACTACTTGCCTAAATTAGGTAAAATAGAGCAAAATACAGAAGCAGGGAAAGCAAACTACACGATGTCTATGGGAGTAAATGCATACCTCAATCGAGTAAGCGTTGCAGACACCATGAGAAAAATAAGTACTCTATGTAAGTATGTAACCGTTTTGTGAAACAATCTCCGACTTCTCTCTTCTTGAATCCTCGGGAATGGAGCATAATCTGAGTTTTCTCGTTGTGCCAACGAGGTTGCGTTGAAAACTTATCAATGACCTGACGTTTCGAAAAAAGTCTTTGTTAAGGGCCTGAAAATGGCTTGAAGTTTTTGACGCTATGCAAATCCCATCAAACTTCTCCTTTTTCCTTGCCAAGCCTCGATATCGTTCTAATTGCACTACGCAAGAACTCCAAAAGGAAAACAAACTGACGAGTCTCACCGAATAGCACCACGGCTGGTGAACCACCGCGTCAGATTGTCACCCAATGCGAATTGGATCTATGTGCGTAGTGTGCGGTGTAATTAAGAAATGATGTCTGGATAATGCAAAATTTTGTGAAAATTTTGAAAAATCTAGTCTCAGTGGAAGAGTTTCATTGGAAGAAAAATGAAGGGGGTTTTGTTTCTTATACTGTTGCAATACTCCATTACTGCTTCGCTTATGACGATGTTTTCCTACTACAACATTTCTGTAATCTTCCGTGTCGTTCCGTGAATTTCCCAATCAGGTACTTGAAGGTCTGTTTTTTACTTTGCTTAATCTTCTTTCGCTCTTCGTGTGCAATATACCTGTACTTTTGAAAGTGTACTTTTGAAACAACAACGTTTCCTTTTTGTGGATGGCGTTGTAATTTTTCTTATCTTTTAGTTTATTTAATTGAATACATTTCATATAACTACCATTTCAAAGACAAAGTGAGATTCTGGCAGAAGATGCTACAAATTTTGATATTTGGACCTCCAAATAATAACGGCTTGAGGTAATTAAATCGGTGACAAAAAATCGAAGCCGTTGCCAGATTCACGTGAGATCTGGCTGATTAAAAATGTGAGTAATGTGACCATTATTGTTTTATTCAGCCTCACTGGAATCAAAAGAAATTTAAGTCGTGCACTGCTTTTCTTTTACCATATTGTTCTGTTCGATTATCCAGTTTTAGATTGTCCACTTAAAGACAGCGTACTACGAAATTGAGGTAGTCGGGAAACCAGTGGGAGAATGGAGAGTTGAGAATGTAGACTCACGAATATGACCGTGACTCCTCTAAATTTCCCCTAATCGTCCTTCAAAAAGAAAAGAAACAACCACGCGCACGCGTCGCAATCATGTGCAAGCGGTCGAAAGACGGTAAACTTTCCTCGGCAGCTTACTCACGTAAAACCAACGAACAAGCCGCTAAGGGAATCGGAGCGAGTACAAGTATGACACAAAAACCACGAGTTTTATAACACCATCAGTTTCGCGGTTCTCTGCCTTTCCCCTACGAAAGAGCGGAATTTCGGGAAATGTGGTACATATCATAAAGCTATGCTGAAACGTAGAACTGGGGTTTTTAGGTTTAGCGAAAGAAATTTTGCGGTAGTTTTTTCGTTTAATTCGTTGTTAGGACTGGTCTGAGATCTTTAGGGGTATTCCTCTTTTTCTCGCCAATTTATTGTGACTGTAGCTGCAATTCTGCATGATCGATATTCATAATTAATCTAGCAACATCAGCATTGTTAAGCTATCAAGATGCAGGGAAAAAAGCGCTGCGAGGACTTATTAGCGCCGTCGAGCTCATCGACAACTAATCATTACATAACCAGTCGGAATCAACCAATCGGACCGAGGAGCTCGGGAGACGGGATGACCTCGAGTCATCTTTGATGCCTAACTGAAAGAACCACTTTACTCTGTTGCCATTCAAGCATACATCTTACTTCAAAACGTTTGTGTGGATTTCTAGCGGTTCTCATACCTTTTTAAATTTGGAGCAAACACAAAACACTTAAATACTGGCTTTTCTATAGTGTCTATACCGTTTAGTTGAAGTTAAGTCTCTAACGATGGGTCGACGTCATTGCACACTTTCTCAAACGTTTTCCTAACATTTGACAATTCTATCTATTGCAATGGGAAAGTAATGCCCTAGACGAATTACAACAAAATTCATTGGGGGTAACTCTAAACGTCCCATTACCTCCCGACAAAAAAAAAACCAAAGGGTTGAATCAAACTTGTGAAATGAACTTTCCTCGGACAACTAGCATAATGTCATCACGTTAGCAAGATAAAATTGTTCATAATTATGAATGAGATTTTACTGTTAAAGAATGTTTGTGCCGTGTAATTACGTTGTGCGAAAAAAAGAAAAAAAAAAGCGATAATGATGATTTTCCTGTTCTTCCTGCCCAATGATGGGCAAAGGTGAAATGGAAGAAGATGTTTCGTTATAAATAAATATGAGTTTACCTTAAGAAGTTCAGATCACTTTATACATCCTGTTCTTTCCGAAAAAAGCTATTTTTTTCATTCCGCGTAGCCTTTCCTTCACCAATCAAGCTTTCATTTTCTTTCCCAGCGTGCTTCAAACTTTTTATTCAGGTGTCCTTTGCCGACTTCCGAAGGATGAGGGCTACCAGTGTGGAACTGTCGGGGCTGCGCATTCCGCTTTCTACTTTGATTCAGACTTTGGTGAGCGAACGAAGATCCAAACGTAAACATTGTTAACAGAAACGCTTGTTGTTTCTTCGCTCCGGAATAGGTCAACATCAAACGTCGAGCTGCAAGATCTACTATAGGTATGGGTGGAAGCGCTCACTTGTGCAATTGCGTGGACGGTTGCACTCGTGGTGGGATCCTTACTATCAATAGTCCTCTGGCATCTCACTTCGATCGCAAGCGTTTACGTACGTTCAAAGGCATCACTCCACGAATCTGGAGTGGTACGAATTCCCGGTAGAGTATTCGTATACGGGACGGTAGATTATTGAGAGAAGGGTGATCCCGTTCATTTCTTCCTAATTGTCGCAGAAAACGGCCCGGAAGATACGGCTTTGAGCGTTGTGGCACACTATTTTCTACAAGAAGTTCGATTGGAGCGCGCCAGTTTTGTGCACGCGTCGCATCCTCCGGGCCGTTTTTTTACGGCAGTTAGGAAGAGATGGACAGAATCACCCTTCTCTCCATAATCTACGATTCCGTATGGCATACTCCACCTGAAATCCGCACCACCTCAGATCCGTGGTATGCTGCCTTTAAGTTGAAGCGACCTAGCTTCCGGGTGGGGGGTGGGCGGAGGGGAGGGACGTTAAAGGCAACACCCCACGAATCTGAGGTGGTATGGATTTCAGGTGGAGAATGCGTATACGGAATCGTAGATAATGGAGAGAAGGTGCGGATTTCAGGTGAGGTATCCGTACATGGGGTCGTAGATTATGGAGATGGAGGAAGTTTCGCTCATCTCTCCCTGCATCACTGCAAACAGCCGCCTCCAGAATGCTGTTTTGTACGAAGCCATCTATTGCAACGCTCCACCTTTGCGCCGCCTCCGCTCTGCGATTCCTCGAAAATCAATTCGGATTGCCCCGATAGGCAGTAAGGGACGCTACGCGTGCAAGGGTGGCGCGCTGCAACAGAAGGCATTGTACAAAACAGCATTCAGAGGCCGGCTGTTTGCAGTGATTCAGGAAGAGATAAGCGGAACCACTCTGGTCTCCATAATCTACGATCCCCTATACGGATACTCCATGTGAAATCCGCACCAACCCATATTCGTGGTATGCTGCCTTTAACCTTGTAGGTGATGAAATGACGTTCGTCTATTTCGGTTCTAAGTCAGCGTACCACTAAGTTGATGATGTTAATATCTGTCTCCCGATAGATGAGAGGCAGTAGTTCTAGAATATGGGAGTCATCACTCTCAGTCCTACCTAGTGATCCAGAAATAGGTGTAGGAAAGCGCGATCCTGTTCTCCCAACTATGCAATATATCACGAAAAAGAACGCAAGCAACTTTGCCGTTGTTCAACGCCCGCAGTCCAACTATAGTCGAATCAAAGTGACCTGGATGCCGGCGCAGCAGCGTGAAGCTGCGGTTGAAGTGGCGCGGTGGAACTGGCGATTGCGGACGAGGCGGGACCCTCCACTTTTACAATATCCACAGTATGCATTAAGCAGCATGTGTATCGACAGTTTAACTACTAGGTTTTCAACTGCTACATACGTCACTATCCGATGACTGCATTTAGGAGAGTGTATCGAGTTCTTTTTCAAAGGATGTGGCGGCAATCAGAATCGTTTCACTTCAAAGCAAGACTGCCTCCAAGGCTGCAGAACTCTGAGTAAGTCTGCCTTTGTTTTCTTTTCGTTGAATGAGCGGGTTTTATACAATTACTCAGAAATTTACGTAGCGAAACTGGTTTCAGAACTAATAAATAATATGTAGTCAAAATTAGTTACGAGTAGTATTCTGTACTTTGGTAGTTTTACCACGCATCGTGGAACTAATTTTGAGTGTAATAATAATAGTAATTATACCTAAACAAATAGAATTTTCCATACAAGTTTGTTTACAAGCACATCTGATGAAGTGCCATATACTGCTCTAGATTCCCAATCGCACACAGTTGTTGAAAAAATAGGCAGGAAATAACTATACTAACTAAGAGCAATAACAAAAAAATGGCAATAACTACAAACCGAAATTTTTGGAAGCGCCTTAGCAATGAAAGGAACGAAAAGTAAAATTTATGATTAAAAAAACTACTACATGGTACTAATTATGCAGAAGAACGAAGAAACAGAGAATGAAGGATTGTTAGAATAAACGAAGAACGGCAAAGTGTATTCGACGTCAACGGTGTACACTCTCCATTACTCCAGCACTATACCGAAGCAAGCAAATTGAAGGAGGAATTTCAAAGGCAGTCTATCACGAAATTGAGGTGTTGTGAAAGCTGCAGAGAAGACCGTAGAGGTCGGCGTGGGATCCAACTTAGTTCCTAGGATAGAACGAGCACCATTGTACGCGTTCCGGTCCGCTCAGCAACCTATTCATTTGTTTTACTTGAATAGGCTGATGATGGGACATCATTAATTTCACTCTTAAAATGGAGCGTGCACAAAAGTGATTTCGTAGGAAAGAACGGCTTCTTCCATACAACTTTTTACGACTATCAGGAAAAGATAAGCGAAGCCACGCTCGTCTCGATAATCTAAGACCCAAACTCTACTCTCAAATTTTCCACGCTGCTTTTAATTGGTGAAACTGACGAGACTAGTCCTCTATAGCTGATTAGATTTTGGATATTCAAAACCTAGTAAGAATGCAGGAACGAATTTCTTCAGGTGACATGTAACACCAACAATTTGCCACACAGCTGCTGCATGTTTCAGACAGCGTTTCATATGCTACCTCTTGTTCAGAAACTCCCATACCTGGTAACTAGTTCTGTCTCAAAAGTCCTTACTAATTCTTTTCATGAATGTTCCGAAGGAATTTATTTCATTCCCCATGTCCTGACTTTTTTGTTCTCACTTAAAAATTATTGATATTGATTATAGAACAAAGGGTTTTCTGTTTGATGCTTAGAAACTTTGCAAAAGCATTCATCCAGTTCTAAAATTTACACGGTCTACAAGCTACTCTTCTCGATAAAACATCGCACGTACCTAAATGCACAGTATTGGCCTTTCAAGGGGAATGGACAGCTAGCTACTTTAAATTCCAGAAACTAGCTCTCCATAAGAACTGATATTTGCAAAACGAAATGATGCAAACTAAACGATTAAGTGTTGCACTGCAATGGATTACAATGTCTGTCAAACAGCTCCCGGCGTATGTCGGTATTATTGAATATATTTCTACATACATCGTATCTCTCGTTGTAGTTTGTACTTTTGCACAGATAATGTGATGACATAGCGTTTTGCAAAAATCAAGGTTCTCAACCGTTTGTTTCCGTTGTCGATCAGTAAAATTGTTTGTAAACAGTCGGAAATAGTGTGAAAATGGTTTTAAAACGTGTTCTCCGTCGTTCCGGCTGTTTTTCTTCTCGCACTTATTCATGGAACCTCAACCAAAATATGTGTAAACCACTCAAGGCTTTCTTGGAATATTTGCTCGCATCTACCCTGCAATGGTAATTCTTAAGCACTTTGCGGCAAAAGTCTTCCGCTTATGGATTTCGCTGGGAACATCAAGCGTTGTGAACCCAAACTTGTTCCTTGTCCACTGTCGCACGAATGCGTTGGTCACGGAATGGAATCAGTGTGTTGTCTGAAAGCAGGTGCGATACAATGCTTTTTTTTTTGTCTTTTCTCCTATGCATACATGAAACGAATCCCAAAAACTAGGCTTTTATTATGAACTACGATACCAGCATAACGGTTACATGTATAAAACTCTACACAATACTCACACCCAGGCTATCTGCGGTAAATTTTGCTGGTTATTGTACCAGTAATACTGACCAGTAATTTATGTTAAGAAGAAAATCATGAATCATGGAAAAAAGTGAAGAGTGGAACTGTACGTACTATGTATTCTAAGACCATGTATTAAATAAGCATGTCTGTGTAAGAATGAGTTTCCACATTTAGCCGGTAACTTCCAACTATGGGAAAAATCAGAAGTTTTGCACTTATTTAGTAAAATTATCTCTCGAAGCACCTCGGTGTTTATATACACCACGAGAAAATCCTCGATCACTATCAGTTCCAGTTTGATGAAATTCCTCGAAACATACGCGAGCTGATGAGGAAGGTTTAAGGAAACTATAGCCCGTGAAGACCAGCCGATGCATCAAATAGCTGTTTTTATCCTCTGACAAGTCTGCTACCAATTTATCGATTCCGAAAAGTGAGAGTCTTGGCTGGCCTACGGCGATTTCGAATTCGGATGGATCCCAGTATCACAAAGTACTAAAGGGTGCTGACATGTGCTTACTTCGAGGATATTAACGAAAAAGGATCTGCTCTACTGAGTAGTCTCTTTTCCGTACACCGGACTTTTTTGCCAGTAGCTTAAATTGCTCCAAATTCGGAATAGTTCCAAGACAACATCGGCGTCCCGAATGCAGTTTTCAAAGCATCTTTTACGGAAATCATTTTGAGTTTAACTGTGTTCCTTTCTTGATTCTCTTCTTTCGATGCTACTTGTATGTTCTTTCTACACCTCCAATGGGATAGGATCTGCTCATCTTTCACTAAATCACTAATGCTTGACTAAATTTTGTGGCAACATATTGTGCCGGTTCAACCATTTATGCTGAACTTTTCGGAGGTTCAGTTTAATCTTTTCTGATCCACTTTCATAATGCCAAATCTCCTTACCAATAAACTGTGGGGGATCTGTTCATCTATTTGCAGCCAATTCTTTACTCAATTCATGCAAAATCAACATCAGCGCTTGTCTTCACTCATTACCCGCGAAGTGTAGTCGGGTCAAAGCGATAGGAAGCTCGGTGCAGTTGCGTAAGCAGCTACGCTGGCGAAATACAGTGAGGAATGGTGTCAACAATGGTTCCTACCACTTCGAGCGCAGCAGCTTACGCAACTGCACCGAGCTCCATGTCGCTTTGACAAGTACTCATCTGTACTCATCTCAATTTGCTCTTGCTCTCAATTCAATTGTCAGCTAAGAAAATGCAAGTCTCTGGTTATAGCGACACATTGTTTCTGTACCTCTTCTCATCGTGTTCTGTGCAGCCTATTATATACAAAACATTACCATGTATACGTTCTAAAAAGGAGGATTTATAGTATTTTCTGCATTCTGATCTGCTCGTTAACTTAAAAAGTACTGCTGCAGATCAAATATGTCAGGCTTCTCTGAACGCTGGGTCCTCCTGTGGGATACCTCCTCAAACAAGGTAGTTTTATTCATTCAATCTTTTTTTTTTCAAACTAAGAGGTTGTTACAGATACTACTACGATGCTCCTTCAAGATTATGTCGATCATTCACTTTCACTGGATGCGGCGGAAACGAGAATAACTTCAAGACGAAGGGAGAATGCACACAATTTTGCAATGCTGAAAGTAATTTTAAATGCTGATTAGTGCGTGAATCACACACATAGGCGTGATGCTATGTAGGAATTTTCCCACAAACTTTTTGCTTTTATCGCTTAAAGGCAGCATACCACGAATCTGGGGCGGTACGGATTTCAGGTGGGGTATCCGTATACAGAGTCGTAGATTATGGAGACCTGGGGTGGTTCCGCCCATCTCTCCCTGAATCACTGCAAGCAGCCGGCCTCTGAACGCTATTTTGCACGACGCCTTCTATTGGAGCGCGCCAACCCTTGCACGCGTAGCGTCCCTTACTGCCTATCGGGGCAATCCGAATTGATTTTCGACGAATCGCAGAGCGGAGGCGGCGCAAGGGGTGGAGCGTTGCAGTGGATGGCGTCGTGCACAACAGCATTCTGGAGGCGGCTGTTTGCAGTGATGCGGGAGAGATGAGCGGAACTACCCCCGCCTCCATAATCTACGACCCCGTATACGGATACTCCACCTGAAATACGCACCACCTCAGATTCGTGGTATGCTGCCTTTAACTACTAATTGATTTAGTCGTATGCCTACGTGGCGATCCACATCCTGACAGATATTCGATCAACAAAGTTGCGACGTGCCATGAGGACAAGCACTGTCCTAGAAACTACACATGCACAGCTGCATATGGAAGGAAAGGAGCCTGCTGCCCTAGTAGAGGTATATTTCCATAGCTCATCTACTTTTACTTAGCCTTTTGTCTTTGAGGGAAGAAAAGTCAACAATAACTAGTGTAAATAGTAAATACTAAATAACTAATTCTGATGTTGGAAAGGGGTCTTTCATGCATTTCATGAAATATCTTTGCGAAATCTTCAACTTGGACGGAGGTGTACGGTCAGTCATTACCCTAAAATACTGGAGACTGCGTTTAGCAAGCGCTCACATTTTACTAGTAAAGTGCCATATCTACGAAACATCGCACGGTAATCATCTTAGCCAGTATGTCTAGAAAACAGAGTTCGTATGCAGGAAGTGAGACAAAGATTGTCTAGTTGGCTGCGGAGTGGTAAATTACAGATTTCGTTTGTGGTACTCCTTTGAATGAGCGCAGCACTCGCAGATCAGTTCTCAAGGAAAAAACATGGAGTTTCAACTACAGAAAAGGGGAATGTGAGATGGTGAGTGGTTAGAGCCCATCACTTAGTAAGGTCCAAAGGTTTCCTGCCCATGAGTTGTGGTGATAAAATAAAATAAAATAAATAGAATAGAGAAAAATAAATTAATCATTTTCGTTTCTCGAGATACTATTCATTCCGATGCCTTTGCCACAAATGCAATGTAATTCGGAACATACTGCACTAGTAGCGATTGAGCCACAATAGGCAGACAGCGGGTTTAGACCTCTCGGTTAAAGGCATCACCCCACGAATCTGAGGTGGATGGATTTCAGGTGGAGTATTCTTATAAGGGCTAGTAGATTATGGAGAGGATGGTGAATCCGTCCATTTCTTCCTAATTGCCGTAAAAAACGGCCCGGAGGATGCGACGCGTGCACGAAACTGGCGCGCTCCAACCAAACTCCTCGTAGAAAATAGTGCGCCGGAACGCTCGAAGCCCTATCTTTCGGGCCATTTCTTACGGCAACTAGGAAGAAATGAACAAGGAAGAAATGCGTGATCATCCCTCTCTCCATAATATACCACCCCGTATACGGATACTCCACCTGAAATCCGTACCACCTCAGATTTTTTTTAACCCATTGCCGACAATGTCCGACGATGTCGTCCCCTTTTTGGCCGCGTGGGACAATGTCCTACGATGTTTGGGGGCAACATCAAAGGAGAATAATTTATGTGGAGTTACCAGATATTTAGTGGATCTGTTTCTTGGGACATTGTCCCAAAAGATGCATATCGATGCAGTCGGGCATTGGGCACCCAAAAAAAGTGCAAAAAAAATATACAGCAAATATGCAAAAACCGCTTAGTAATCAATGTGTTAAGGCCGGAAGTTTTTGGGCTGGTCCTTTCAATGTGATTGACAACAATTATCCTCAATATTTAGAATGAGCACACAGTTGGAGATGAACAATGGAATAAATTCGCAAGCCAAGAGCAATGTGTCGATTTCTGTATTGGTTCGTGTGTCAAACATAGCCCACTTTCCCTTAAACATTTTTAGTTTTAAGTGGTAGTGTTTAGTGTTAGAGTTAAGTGGTTTATTTCTTATCAAAGATAAAATAAAACCGTTTCCGTCGCTTCAATTAAAACAACTAAATCCTGGAATCAGGAAAATGCCCAAATCATCTTGATGTACACTACAATCCACTGACTGGTCAACCACAACTATGCGATGCCAGGAGTAACAGTGGTTGCCCTCTTGGATTCGAATGCGTAAGAACGTTAGTACATTCATAATCCTAGTGAAGAGCACTAAAACTAAAGTTCTTTAAAATTTTGGAACATCCTCGAGTCTTTCATTCTGTCTTCTTCAAGATCGTCATTCGCAGCAGTCTGTTGCCGCACGAATCCTCTTTGTCCTTCTTCAGAGTCTCTTCTTTTGCTACAGGTGAGCTAATATTCAACATCATTTATAATTACTCCTTGTCAGTCATCTTTTAGTCATTGGATATGTGCAGTGTAACTATTCAGTTCTATGGATCTAATTTCGCTATTTCGCTTTGCATCGCCGCTTTCCAAGGTTTCATCATTTCTCATCGCAACGCAGCAAAAAGAAAACACCAGATGTAGGATCGTTGAGCGACATCTAACTTTTCAAAAGAGCGAGGCCTGCAGATTGATTCCAAACTGCTTTTTTTCTATGTCGATGCAGCCACAGCTTAGTTTCGAGACCACTTCTTTTCGCGCCAAAATAGAAGCGAACTCGTGTCGCTGCTTTCGTGGTTGTTTATGTCTACAAACTTGGGAACATCTTTGAAGATTTGAGTGCAGATGATGTGAAAGGTGCTGGTCACGAATATCGTCCTCCATGGTGCCATTAGCTGTTTTCCAAGTTAATCTACAGGTTCAGGTCTCTGGGAACTTCTAGATAGAATTTATTCGAGCAAGTAGTCACATTCATTCAAAAACGTCTTTTCCGCACTCAATTTAGCCTCTTTTTTCGTCCTACTTACTTTTTTTGCACTGGTCTGCTTATCACGAAAGAGACGATGTAGAGATCCCTACATGAGCAGATAGGAGTAGGCGTGTAGTCCGTGAGTATGGCGTGTTCAAGCACTGTTTTCTCCGCAGAAGAGGTCGCGTAAAAGAGCTTTGGGTGATCTCGTTTTCCCAACGATGCAACTTATCCTCGTTCTCCAGCGTCCACAATGTAATTATAGTACCCAAATAAGTAGCAAGATGTTTTCTCACCCGTGCAATAGTAAAAGAGATACAGATTATGCTTGCCCCATTACTTGTAATAACTTGTATCGTATGAAATATGGGAGCACAGAAGGCTGTTTCACAAGCACTCTTCTGGATCATTAGAAGAAATTGGGCGTGACCATGCTCCCTACCATGTGAAGATATCTCAGAATCGTCAATTTCGTGATACGGTGCCTTGAAAATGCTGTGTTTGAATCCATGATACGCAGCATGCAAGAAATCAGCTCTACCTAACAGTTTTCTTATTCAAAGGTGTTATTTGCTACCACTCTTGATTGTACTGGAATAGATTGTAATTTGTAGAACGAATTATCTCTTTCAGTCAAACATTCCGCAACTTTATTAAGATCCAGATCACTTCAAAAATAAAAGATAGACGCAATAAGATTCAATTTTGTTCACGGACCCAACATTACCACTTTGGTTCTTCAAAAAGGCATTATAGTGAAGCTAGAATCTCATTCATGTCTCGAAAATTATCGTGTCGAAAGTGTTTTTAGAACACAAATGGGGTCCTTCGAATTAGAAATCGTGCGGAACGGTCGCAATTTTCGTAATCAGCATTTCGAAGCACCTCTTGCGCGTTTCCATAATTCTTTTTTTCGAATTTGAAAGAACTATTGGGGCCATTAAAATACACTACTGCAAAAAATCATCCTCCAGGTATCTTCTGAGCCACTCGCTAAGAAATTGCAGACAATTCTTCCCTGGAGGTCAGAGGTTTATTAAGGGGTTCTAGCACTATGAAATTTTGGTTGGATCCAATTTCAGTCTAATTTCATAGTTAGATGTCATTGCTGTGCATGCCTTATCACATTGAAAAAACGCAATGCTCTTAACCACGTACACTGTTTTCGGAGTAATGGTCATTCTTTTTGCCAGTGTTATTCTTTCTTCTTCAGAATGGCGCTGGAAAACGTTGTGATCCTGATACTTCAGACTCTTGTCCAGAACACTATTCTTGTCAGCAAGCGAAGAATTTGGTAAGAGTTTGATTTTGTGTTCTCTTCAATTTCTTGCATAGATCTATTAGCACTTTTTGAAATTCTGATGTCTATGTATGCAACAGGGGCGGGTGTAGTGTAGCGGTTAGAGGTTCCGCTTCCTGCACGATCGATCGGAGGTTCAAATCCGCCCTAGTGCTCACAAAGCCTTTCATCCCTCCGGGGTCGATAAATTGGTACCAGACTTCTCTGGGAGGATAAAAACACTGAATTGACACATCGGCTAGCCACCGCAGGTCATTGTATGGGCCAGTTACACGTTCGTAAACCTCAAACGATTCTGAATTTAAGTGAACGTGGGGGCGCATCCCAAGCGGATTGATTAACGCCAGAGACTTTTAGATTTTTTATGTACCGCAACTGCTTTTTGCGACAACAAGCGTTTTTGAAGCGTACAGATCCCTGACGAGCACAAATACTCTCGGTATCCGGAAATACGCAAAAGAAACGTTCATGTTTCTCACTCTGCTATCCTTGTGACTTATAAATAAGAAAAATTGTACCAGTGTGGCGAAATCTGTTCAATTTCCTGAGAATCGTCTACTTAGATGCATAGGATCCGCACCTCGGCAAGCAGATTGCCTGGATTCTAGCAAGGCATTTTCTGCATTTGTTCGGCCACGCCTACCTGCAAGCAGCTTCCCCAAAAAAATTTAATCATAAAAAAAATCTCTAAAACGATAATAGAGCTATGAATTAGAAGCCATAATGTGTCTAGAGACATAGAATCGATAAAACTCCAGAAAAAATAATTTACTTTTCAGCTTGAGCTATGCAACAATCGAACGTAGAGATACCGCAGAAGAATTCTAGCAGTGATGGTAAAAACGGTAAACTACACCAATGCATAAAATTCATGTGTTCCAACTGGGAAAAAAACAATCCCCTTCTTGTTTTCGTAAATATAGAATAATCGGAGTATAACGTGAAGATCCACTGATGTGGGTTCTAGTTTCTCAGGCCCAATGCAACGGTTTCTGTGTCGTGTAATACTCAATTTCCTAACAAATGTGCATACGGCTCTACACCTGCGCTTCTTTGAAGAAGCCCAATGAAAGGTCAAAAAATTCCTCCTTTCTCCAAATGGAGTGGATTCCTAAATTTCTTGTAAAGGATAATAGAGAAAAGGCACGGCGTAGTTCATCTTCTCTGGGATGAGCATACGGATACGTCTTCAATTCAGAATTGTTTGAGGTTTGTGCACGCATGTGTAGCCTAAACAATAACTTTCGGGACGAGCATGGGATTTCGGGATGCAGGGATGAGCCGATGTTTGGATTCAGCGTTGCTATCCTTCTAGAGAAGTGTATTACTAATTCGACGAACAAGGAGGGAAGGAAGGCTTGGTTGACTTTAGAGTGATTTCGAACCGTTGCCAGTAGAAGCAATTAAACGTCTTTCTGATTGCGCCACATCTATCCAAAGAATCTTGTAAAAGTTCTAATTTTGAGTTATGGAAGTACAACACATCACACGACATCGTCAGTGGTCATTTTACAAAGTTTAAGCTACATAAAACACATAATGAAATGATCTATCCATGTACACCGCTAGTAGGCTTCCCGTCAGTTTCGCGATACGCTGCGGTTAATAAGTGAAGAGACATCCGATATCTTATTAATCGCTCAATACTCAGACTATCTTAAAGGCAGCATATCACGAATCTGACGATGTGGGAATCAGCGGGAAAAGCTAAAGATGGAGATGGAGATTGCGAGATAAGGGGAAGTTCCGCTCACCCCTTCGTCTCGAAACTAAAGCCGGTTAAGCTAGTTTGAGAATTGGGCGATTAGAATGTCATCGATTGTTGAATTTGTCATCGCTAATTAAATCAACGTTTAACGAAATGGACGGTGTTGGGATCTCTACACGATAGGGAGGTATAGAGAGGATGTATTCAACGAGTATGAGCGTAAGCATGCTCATTTCCGCCTAGTAATGAGGAAGAAAGGGGTGAGAAAGACTTCGTTGCACCACTGCTACCTACAATGCAATTTTTTACGCGATGGAAAACGAGCATTTTTCAGCGTCGTTCAACAAACGACTGATGTAACTCAGGCGAGCAGCAGGAGCTGTCCCATCTGCGCAGTCGCAGACTCGTGGCGGTTTCCATCTCTCTACAACAATACCACAATACAATAAGTTGCACTTTTAGAGACACAGATGCAACCAAGGCCGTTTAGGACTATTTTCAGGATTACTAGGTAGAATCAACCCTCAACACACTCATATTCGTGAACCACACCCCCACCTGTTTACCTCTATAATTCCAGTATAGAACCGCTCGCGTTGCATCGTGGAAAGATCCGAACATCGCCAATTTCGTGATACGCTGCCTTAAGGGGCTTAGCCATCAGCTCAAAGCACGACCTTCACAAAAGTGAATAGATCTGAATCAAACTCGTTGCAATTTCTTGTCTATGTCTTACAAAAACTGAATAACACAAATAGGGACAAAATTATGCGTTTTCATTCCGTTTTGCGTTTTTATTGCATGACACAACACAATGGTCCTCTTCATATATTGAATACAATTTTTTAGGAGCATATTTGCTGTACTCGCCCGTTGATGTGCCCGGAAGGAATGGATGCGTTGAGAGAGGACGGTGAGACTGATCATCTATAGTGCAACTTTCCACGAATTATTGAATCAAGGAGAAGGAAAACACAATCTTCGTTTAACGCAGGAAATTTTTCGGTATTTCCTCTGTGAGAAGTGAATAAGCACATAGCCTTCAAACAACTGAGATGCAGCATCATCTTGGAAAGAAATTACGCTAACAATTTTGCCGCATTCTGAGATATCTATGGTAAAGAAAGCATTTGAAAATTAATGGCGAATTTTCGCATTCCCTCTTTTGTATGGTCCAAGGTGACTACTTGCAACTGCCTTATTCGGGCGTGCAGTATTACCCATGAAGATGTAGCATGGGAATGTGATTTTGCACAGTAAAAAACCGGGTGCGGGACAAGAGGTACCCGTGAAAACCGGCTGACCGCTCCTGTCCTCCCTTCGGCACCGCGCGCCTCCGCGTAATTACGGCTGCCGCTCCACCAGCTAGATATCCTCCACGACCGCCTGAGATCACCTACACCCCGCCTCCCTATTGCTCTCTAATCAACGCCGCGCGCGACTTTCGTGCCGCAACGAAGCGGTGGATAGTGCGAATTTTGAAGGGGGGAGTGAAGAACGAATTGCCGAGGCGAATTCTGATGTACGGATATAGTAAACTAAGCGCATATTATTGGGAATAAAGGAGAAGAATAAGTAAAAATTATTTCAAAAGATGCTCCCGGGAAAAGAATAACACGCATATATTTTCAAACATCTCATAATTTAACACATTTCATGCCCTAAGTTTTCTATATAAACTAGCAGTGCATATGTGTTTGTCACGATGCCATTCAATGAATTCGTGTTCAACTTTCAACTGCGGCAGTTATAATAACAGCAACATTATGCGCTTATTACTTTGTATACATTCTTTAACTCCTTTCTACATTTTACCTTTTCAAAATTTTACATAGATATAATGTTTATGTAGAGCAAGTATTGAAATATGCCAATATTTGACATATTTCAATACTTGCTTGTACGTTTTATACAGTTTTATATAATAAAACTTTGTATGGTTCTTCAAACCTCTTTCAACAGCGTTTCATCACTTCATTTCTATCTGTTTTCTGCATTACATCAATATGAAAGGTTAGGTGTATTAGTGGCGAACAGAGACCTTTGCATCTTCAAGACCCTATACCTTTAGGTACAGTGTATGTCTGCGAGGCATTATTCGCGCCTCCTTAATCGTTGGATGCCAGTTTTACCCAGCTAGATAAGCAAAAAGAAATCCATAGAAAGCGAAAAATAGTAAAGAGGATAGCATAACATTGATCAGTGGGACATTTTTTGAAACATCTCTTGCATTCCCAGAGATGAATGAGTGCTTTCCATCTAACAACTCGAAACTGGGTAATTTCATTTTCACTCGCATTTCTAAATGGCATGTCACTTGTACAAACCTATTTCATTCTTTCCTTCTTTTATATTAACTAACAAGCACATTTTATGTAGACCTTCGAACAACATCTAACACCAGGTACTTTCCTTTCCGTTTGATTTTAAAAGCGCATCATAAGAGCTGTAAGCGCGGCGGAAAAAAAATCGCCGTAAAAGTGCCAGACGCGGCGAAATGGGTGGGGAGGGTGGCGTGGGCGGGGCGTCTTGAAGACATAGCACAAGAGGAGCAACCAGGCTACTGTAGCGATCATGACGGTATCAGGAGACGCGCGGTGCAATTAACGACGCTCATCAGCCTCCTGGATACGCAGCGGCACATCATACGGGTACCTCTTGACCGTTCCCCTAAAAAAACCGACCAACTATTTTCTTTGTGAAAGAAGTTGTTTCTACGTGTAGAACTTGTCTTGACTTGCGGATCTTGTCTTGGGCTTGCGTTCGGGGAATTGGCGAACTCACAACTGGATAATATAATATCAGGAACAGCTCCTAAGGTTCATCCTTCAAGCACCGCGGAAGACTGGTCGGTTCACCTGCAGAAGCAACTCTTCATAATCGCATGGTTGATGAAATGAATGCACGGAGGTGGATTTCATATTCTGGATTCTGGACCGCTTCGTAGCCAACACGTTCTCCCGTACCGCGAGCCTTGACGTGGTGTTTCTATTCGAACATCTAGGATCGCTATGCAGTTCCTTCTCGTCCACTGTTTTCTTATTCGAACGGACCATTCGAATAAGCTATAGAGAGAGAGAGAGACTCACCCTATAATGGCATCTCGAAATCCTTTGGTCTCTGCTTTGCGTATAGCGCCTCGGCGAGTCTGGTGGAGATGTGCTACTGCATAGAACTTTTTTCCCACACTCACTCTTCCGTTTGGAAGAACTAAACATTCTTCCTGCTTAAACGTCTCTTAAAGGGATGTGAGGTTTAAGAGGCAACCGGCAGATCGTTTTTTTTATATCTTCTGAAGTTACCAATGTTTCCAAAAGGATTCAAGTGGAATAATTCAATGCTCACAATTTCCTAAATCCGGACGGCACAGTAGAAATTTCTTTTATGAATGCATAAACGACGAGCTATCCTCCTTCAACTGGAAAACGGTGCTTGTTTAACGATTGCCAGACTACGTGTAATGGTTTGACTTGTATTGGACTTCGGTAGTTGACAGTCTCGTTATATGTGCCACGCGGGATACAACTTAGCAGCTTTATTGGCGCTCCCCCAAACTTGGGTAATATATGAAAGCAAAGAAGAAAGAGCAAATGATAAACAACATGAAGAAGCAAGAAAAATGGCACAATGAACTTTCTACAGCTATTTATACGGTACATTGAGGGCGGAGTAGACTGTTATGATGTCCTGCATTGCTATAAGACACGAGAAGCAACTATTGAGCTAATTAAGTAGTATCACGTTCGTGATTCTACGTCAACTGTAGAAATATGATCCCAGTGATCATTGTGGTGTAGAATGATGATCCAATCTACATATGGAACACAATTTAGTACGTTACATGTAGTCGGAAATAATACCACAAGTTTGCGTCATTACACCTCAGCGGCGCCGACAGTTTTGGCTATAGTTAAGAAAAGAGTGTACTGCCTGAAAACTTGCATTGTAGATTTATTGATGTTTCGACCTGAAGTCATACCCAAGCTGTAAGACGATTCGGTTTAAAACCATCAGTTTTCTTTTCAACTGCAGAACTACAATCTCTGATTATTCGAAAATGTAAAGATTCGAGCACCACTAAGATCGGATTGTAGTAGAGAGCTCCTTTCTCAGTTGAAGAGTATAGGACATATTGAGATGACGATCGGAGGATTTAGTTCCAAGTTCTCTTGAATTATAAATCCTATGTGATAAATTTATTTTGTCAATAGGTCACCAGTTTTTGGAAAGTAAAAACGAAAAGTGAATCTGATCTATTGGCTAGTGATGAAGCCAGGAGGGTCAAACTGTCCAACTATTCTTACTAAATGAACGTACATACAAACTAAAGGAATGTTCGACAATTTTAGGAGTTGATAATGTTCACATCTACAAACCTACAAGCCCCTAAAAACCTGATCTACAAGCCTATAACCTTTTAATTATATTAGCCAAAATATTGGGTCCACTCGCATGTCCACTAATAACGAGCGGATATCTTTTCATAAACTTCTGGTAAAGTGTGGTCATAATCAATAACTTCAAACTTCCAATTCCCCAAGTGGAGTATTCATCATTTCAATGAAATGAGTGTTGCTATACGAATAGTGTTTTATCTTGTCATTGTGATTTGTATAATAATAGGTGATCGTCTACGAATTTGTACACCTGGAGTCGAAGGAAACTGTCCAACTGATCATGTATGCGCAGGTGAGGCTAAAAACAATGTACTTTTTTCTTTTAAAAAACAAAGTATTTCGCAGATGTATCTGGACATAGTGGTACGCGACATCTGTGCTGCAGACCAGAGAAAAAATGTATCGTCCCTTACGTAGACTTCGTAAAAAAACGACCAAAAAGATGTTTTCCAGGTATGAGGCAGATTTCATTGTTGATTTTTTACAGCATGATTTTTAACCTGAATTTTTTTTGTATGGATTTTGGAGTACTATTAAGGAGACTCCTCATGTCCATCGTCGACCTCTTGCCTTCCGGTGAGGGAAGAGAACGAAAACGCGACAAATACTGTGGATTTGTTGTTCTTCTGCTGCCACAGTGTAGATGTCTTCACTTGCCCAGACTCCCAAATGCCCGTAATGGATAAAGCAACCAACAGACCTATGCGGTAGCTATTTTTTGTGCAGTAAATAATCTTATTTATATCTAGGCCATGGCGGAGGGGTAGCTGCGTGCCTGAGCGCATAAATTGCTGAGGACTCCATAGTCACCAGGAACTATTAAGCAAAGAAGCACGGAATGCAGTTTACATTCAAATCCACCACATCGATGATAAAATGGAAATTAAAGGAAACATTCCGTGCCAACGGAATATAAATTAACCTCAAAGGCTTCATCAGAATAAAGAAAGCGCCACGGACTTCCCTCATTAGAGGGAACACAGTAGTCGCGAAGCTACGTGGCTAAGTGACTGGGAGGTGCAAAGGAGGCGGTTTGGAGTCAAAGAGAAGACCATACCTTCTGCAAGTTCACAATTGGTGATTTCAGCACCAAAATTGGCCCCAGAAGAATGCCTGGAGAACTTCACATTGGGACCCACGGCTTTCAATGGAAAGGGCAGGGAGAGAGGCTTTCCAAGTTCATCATGACGGCTAAGACCATCCATGGGAACTCGCAATTCTAGAAGCCCTCCTCTCTACGCTGGACGTGGGAGTCACCCGATGGAGGGTAACGAAATAGACCACAACATCGTCAGTAAAAGGTTCTGTCTGACGGACGTCGCTGTTGTGCCAAAGTTCTATAAAGGGTCGGAGAATCGCCTCCTCCGAGGAAGATTTTTCTTCACAAAGAGAGATGAAAAAACCGCCAAGTTCAGAGAGCGAAATCCCAGAACTGTCATTAACTGGGATCTCTTCGCTACGTTAGCCGGCTTTTGGGAAGACTGAACAACATCGACGAGGAATATGATCGGCTCGTTGAATACCTTCACGACTGCACGAAGAAGGCTGAGAGTTTTAAAACCACCAAGAGACGCCTGTCTCTTGAAACTCTTGAGCTGGTACGTCAGCGTGGAACAGCACCAGCCGCAGAGAACCAAAAACTCACGTCCGAGCTCGCAATGCTTTGCAGAGAGGCGATAAAGGAAGACCTTAAAGAGAGAAAAGCAAAGCGCTGGCTGAAGCTGCAGAGGCGAGAAAAATGCCCATCGAGACTTCGCCAGTCGCAAGATGAGGATGACTGCTCTCCGAAACTCGAAGGGAACAACCATTGCATCAAGAAGGGGAAGGGAGAAAATCTTCTACGACTTCTGCTCTGATCTCTTCAACAGCCATGTCCACTTGCCTCCACACCATCTGAGGAAAGACGAACATATCATTCCAGCTTCGCCCGTCCGAAATATGACATGTTATCATGTCGGTAAAAAAATAGTACGGCACCTGATCCCGAGAGAATAAGACCAGAACACCTGAAGAACCTTCCGCCAGTACTCATCAACACCCTGGCGAGGCTATTCACACGGTACCTGTCGGAATGCAAGGTTCCTAAACAGTGGAAAACCAGCAAGACCGTGTTGTTGTATAAAAAGGGAGATCCACATGACATCGGCAACTATCGCCCAATCTGCTTACTGTCCGTCATCTACAACCTCTTTATAAGAGTGATCCTCAATAACTTTGAAAAAGTCTTGGATGAAGGACAGCCATGCGAGCAAGAGGGTTTCGAAAAGATTCATCACGATTGACTACACTCACTCTACCCCGTGTTTTGAAACTCATCGAGGTATCACGAGAGTACAAGATGCCACTCTGTCTCACCTTCATCGACTTGAAGAAGGCCTTCGACACAGTTGAGACGGAAGCGCTCATGGAAGTCTTGGAACCAACCAAGGCGTTCCTACTCAGTACATAATGGCACTTCGAGAGTTGTACAGCAACTTCTCGACCGGAATTTCGCCATTCTACACGAATATCATCACTGACGTGAAGAGAGGGGTCCGACAGGATGTTACAATCTCACCCATAATATTCACAGCCACCATCGAGAACGCAATGCGAAAGTTGGAATGGGACGGCATGGGAGTGAAGGTTGATGGTTGGAACTACACCATTTGCGCTTTGCTGATGACATCGTACTGGTGACACCTGGCATCAGCCAAGCGGAACGAATGCTGACCGAATTGGACGAAACATGTGGATGCACCGGTCTTCAACTGAGTCTGCAAGAGACGATGTTCATGCGGAACGGATGGGTCTCGGATGCCTCATTCACGCTCAACGAACATATCCGAATGCTTTAGCTATGTATATCTAGGTCGGGAAACCAACATGATGAACTACTGAAAAACTACCTGACCTCCGAGCTGGGCAGAAGGAAACGAGCGGCTTAGGGCGCGTATAAGAGCATCGAGGATGTCGTGAAATAGACCAAGAACACCCGGCTCCATGCTCACCTCTTTAACACCACCGTACTTCCTGCTTTGACCTATGCTTTGGAAATCTGGGCATTTCCCAAGCAGAAAAAAAAACGCGGTGAGCGTCATTGAGAGAGTGATGCTAGGAGTGTCCCGCTTCACGCAAGTGAGGGACGGGATTCGAAGTTCTCTCCAACGTCAGCGATCGAGGATGAGAGACTCCGCTGCGTTTGCTAAGGAAAGTAAAATAAAGCGAAAGTAAAATAAAGCGAAAAATATAAGGTTATTCTGATATATAGTGGCGTTTATCTATTTGCTGCATGCTGTATTGCTTCAAAGTCCTGCTGGCTGAGCTGATATTATTTTGAACTAGTGGTAATATATAGTAACAATAATAAATTAATATATATATCTATGCAAATTTGTAATGAAAGCTGAAAACACTGAAAAATGTGGTATAAGATGAACTACCACATTCCATCAAATATGACTATGATGAAGGTAATAGCAACTTTGAGTCCTTGTAATTTAAGGTGTTTGCGATCAAACCCTTTGTCATGTCCTTCCGACTTCGTGTGTAAGACGCTCTTCGATGGATCAAATGCTTGTTGTCCGAATCCATTTTCTGTCCGCCTTTGCGCCGAAGCAGTGACTAATGCTGAGAGTTTGCCGATTCCCTGCACAGTAAGTTCTTAAGTTCGACTTTAAATCTTCAGTGGTGTTTCTGGCCACAAAACAAAGAATGCTCTTAATGCTCTATTTCGGCGTATTGACGTCTTTATCAGTGCTTGGAAAATCAAAACATATGTAATCCTTCTTTTCAAGCCCCCTCTCACCTCACAGAATATGGTTTAAGAAACGGATAGCTCAAAAACAACAGAAAATGTGGTCAGAGAAGTAGGCCGCATTAACGGTCACCTTGATAGCCGCAAAGTCAAGAGTTACCGCTAGTACCAGTTTGAGTTTCGCTGTTTCTGGTAACTAAGGGAGAGGGAGAAGGGCTAATTCCAACCTATTCCGTGAGTCAAAACCCACAATAGCTTTGGTTCACCTCGTTAGCCACAGTGATTCTTTCCCCTCGCATCGTTGATCCTGGCACTTCTGGCTGTGGTCCAAAATGTTTATAAAGTTTTACTGCCCACTAGAACGTGGAGTTCACAGGAATTGTGTCTGCGTTCATAAAATACGTGTTTTCTTGCATTAAATAAGTGTTTCATAGTATGAACTATGAAGTCTTTGCAACGAATAGCAGGTGTGGTTGTTTTGTTTTTTGATGTGTTACGAACTAATCCACAAGGTCCTTTACTGTTAATACATAAAACACTTCTTGCCAATATGCTCGCCTAGACATAGTTGGCAAGTGATCAGATAAATAGGCCGATATATGCGCCGGCGACACATCCCACACTTGGTCAGTATTAGCAATGCTCGGAAAATTTATCAGCTCGATACTGATGGGACCCTAAGGTTACCGGATTGGTGTTTTCTCCCTAAATACCTAGCCCAATTGACAATGTACGAATTTTCAATAGGCATGAGTTCGACATTGATTTTTCAAACAGTTCTTGTACTATTTTCAGTTCTTATACCTAGATGTACATACACATAGTGCAAGATTTGTTAGATTTTATTCATTTTACTTTTTCATTAAAAACTAAGTAAAGGGTAGGACAGGCTGGAACGGATTACTGCAAAAGGTCTCTATCACGAGAAGGTGCCCTTTTTAGGGATGGGATGACAATTCTTGTCAAGAAGGTGAATGTAGGCGTGCTCTCGACGGTACGAACTACTGCTGCCGATCTACAACAGGACCGATTTCTGACACCTATGAGCCGCAGTTAACGCAGATGAGGACAGAACTATTGCTTGCTGCCATCAGTCGAAAGACTGACGATGATGCCAATCGGATCGAATCAAGTACTTTCTCCGATGTTTCACGTAACAGGTTACAACATTCTACGCCACTTCCGAACAGAAAGCTGAAGTTCTCGAATCCTTTTCGCAGACGCTTGCCTTACTACCTAAGAATGCTTAAGCGATCTAAGAACATTGTATACTGAACAGAAAAGAGGTACTAATGTACAGATCAAAGCCTTTCGTGCAGAGTTGCCTTTTGCTGTGGAATGCAAACTCATGTCATATCCACCAAGAATACTCATACAGGCTTTCAGACAGCTGCAACAATGGTGGTGTCGTTTCTCAATTTAAAAACAACAACGTTTTTCTTGTCTTCCATTTGTCCTGCATATGTTGTGAGTCTGTTGCAAACGTTATCTTTCACTATTTTTCCGAACGATATTTTTCTTGTTTGTCCTGTCACCGATTCTTTAGCTCATGCCTGCATCGATGGATTTGTTCTCATTTTTTTTTGTTCGTCAAAGTGTCTTTGCTCTGTTGAAGAAAATAAATGTTGGTACCTCACGGATCTCTCTGAAGGAATAAAAAATTATTTTAATCCTCCAACTGATTAATGCTGTCTAGCTGCATTCTTATAGGAACAGTAGTAGTATGTGTTCTTGCCTATGGTGCTAACGCGTGATACATAATAAATAAACTGAAAGCTCCACCTGCGATGTTGCCGAATGCATCACGATGTTGATACTGTTGGAATCCTGTATGAATAGATAAGAGTACGCACGTAGTTCACCAGTATGAGCTGTACACGCGCAGTTCCGCCTTCTGCTTCAGAGAAAAAAAATCGCGTGGAAAACAACTTTGTTTGCGCTAGTACCCAACCATGCAGCTTGTAACGATATAGCCTTGTGTGATCCCATTTTCCCAACGATGCAACTTATTACGCGGGCAAATCCCGTTGTCCAACGTTTGCAATCCAACTAATAAGACTCAAATAAGCAGCAGAAGCTCCTCTACCTGTTCTATTGCCCTGATCGGTTGCATCTTCGAGGCCCATCGATGGAACAAAGGCTGATTCAGATGCTTTTTTCTGGGTTACTAGCACGATAACATCCGCGTTTACTAGTGCGATCACATTCAAATTCGTGAATTACACTTACACCTATTCACTACACTTATATCTCCTCAATTACAGAGTTGTTAATCGTCAGTTTCGTCATGCGGTGCTTTCAACTCAAACGCGACACTTATTGATTATTCTAAGTGTTGCATTATTTGTTAATTACTAAATACTCAAATTTTCTCAAAAGTAAATATCAGCGTCACGTTTCGCTTCTGACAAATACTTCAAAGATTTGCTGACACTTGATGCGCAGAACTCGGACAGTTTATTGCAAAAAGGCGACAATAAATGAAAGCCTTCCATTATATATGCCTGTTCATTGCTAAAAAGATATAATCTTTCAACAAAACGGCTAGCACACATTCAAAAAGACTGCAAAGTTCGACATCTAAGCATAACAAACCGCTGTGATCGTGGTCGACAGCCGATAAAAAGTATAACTGTAGTTTATATTGAATATGTAATTTCATTTCTTTTTGGGTGGCATTAACCGCACTCAGCTGCATTTCTTCCTGCAAACTACTAGATAATAGTGTAGAATGCTGACTATAGCATTCTAATAGCTGATTCCATTCAAGACACTTTTCGGCTGGAAAAAATCTTGGTATTACGTTGGTGCAAAAATAATGCGTATTTTTCATTGCCTTCACGACAAATTTTATCCGGTTACAATCATCTTTAATATGAGAAGCCAGCCGTATAGCGTTTTGTAGCGCATATCGTTGTGATCATTAGTGCAGAAGTGATTTTGAACGAGAATGACGAGAACGATGACTGTGTGGTGGTGTGCTACAGGTGCAATCCACTACAGCTCCATGGAGCCTCGCGAGACCATCACAGCAGAGAAGCACTAGAAAGAAGTGGACGAAATGCACCCGAAACTCCAACTTCTTTGCCCGGCAGTGAACAGAAAGGGCCCAATTCTCTTACACGACAATGCCCGGCCACACATTTCAAAGTGACGCTACTGAAGTTGAACGAGTCAGGCTATGAGACTCTGCCATAGCCACCATATTCAGTCCTTTCGCCAACCGACTGTCACTTCTCAAACATCTCGACAGCTGCCTAAGAGGTAAGATCTTTCACAACCAAGGTGATTTTGAAAATGACTTCCGTTCGTGGACTCCAAAAGCTAGAACTTTTAAGAAGCAGAAATGAGCAAACTTGTGTCTCATTGACGAAGACGCGTGGACTGTAGAAGTTCTTATTTCGATTGATAAAGTTGATTTTGAGGCGAATTATAGCGTTTCAAAATGAATGCTTGAAAACGCGCGTTATTTTTGCACCAACCTATTGATTTCTCCATGTGCTTTTATGTTTAAACTTCTAGAACTCTTAGAACCTATGCTTTTTCGTTAAAAAATTGATTTTGGAAACGCCTTCTCTACTAGTAGAAACGCCTGTGCTTTTCCTTGCTAAAATCCAAAAAACAGGAAATGTTTAAAAATTAAAAGAAAAACATTTGTGCATCGTAGTTAACGACTCTGGAATTTTGGAGATCTCACCAAAAAAGTAGCTAGAATATACATATATATATATATATATATATATATATATATATATATATATATATACCACAGAAAGTCTGAACGTCCGGCTAAAGTGGGACTTCAGACTTTCTGTGGCTCGCCATAACTGATTAATGAAAATAAATTAATAATAGCGACATTTTCTGTAAAATTAGAATTGTGATTTTCTAACAACGTTTTCTTCTTTTTCTTAAAGGAAATTTAGGCTAAAGAGTCATAGTTTTCTTTGAAAACGCGTCAGTTCTACATTTGGAGAACATACAAACTTCACCTTTAAGCACTCTTTCGATACCAATGTAATACAGACACGACATGGAATTATTACTCAAAGTATAGGTTTTCCTCTTGGTTTCCCCAACAGTTATCAAAGAATGATGTTTCACATAGAATGAAGAGAATGACATCATCGTACTGATAAGGATAACGTTCCACATCACATCAAGTAAACAGTTGGCTATTATCTAAGCGGCAGTTAGCATTCATGTTTCCACTTTCTGAAGAACGGAGGAGTCGTAGAGGTGAAAAGCAACGCGGAAAGTGGATACGACTATAAACCGTCCCATTCACCTTTTGCGACATGCACACGAAGTTACTGTGCGATACTTCTGCACCACGACATAGGAATTCGACGCTGTGCGACCCGTCGTATCCCATTTTCTGGATATCCGGCTCCGGCGCACCAACCCGACGCTGCGGGAACCGTTGCAGCCCCTTCTACAGGTATTTGGCGTCGGCGCACCAAACCAACGCCGGTGGACCCATCTCACTCCATTTTGTATCTACCTGGCGCCGGCGCACCAATCCGACGCCGCGGGACCCGTCGCAACCCCTTCTATAGGTGTCTGGCGCTGAGGCAACAACTCGACGCCGGCAGACCCGTCGCACCCCCTTTTCGAATTTAATGACTGACACACACACGTGACAGAATAAGCCCGTTATTATATACCAGTCTAAATGTCCGGCTAAAGCCGGACTTCAGACTTTCTGGGCTGTTCGCTGCGCTCGCCATCACTGATCAACGAAAATCAATATTTGTGCTCTTTTCCGTGAAATTAGACCTGTGTACCTCTAACAATCTTTCTTCATCTTTTTAATTATAAACAAAGGCGAAAGATTTTATAGTTTTCATTCTAAACGCGCCAGTTCTACATTTGGAGAACACTCAAACTTCACATTTAAGCACTCCTTTGATACCAATGTAATGTAGACATAATTTAAAGGAATTCTCGAAATTTGGGTTTTCCTCCTGTTTCCACTTAAGAGTTATCAAAGAATGATGTTTCAGCACAAAATGAAGTGAAAGATATCATCCTTCTGATAAAGATAACGTTCTACGTCAGATCATGTAAACTGTTCGCTACTATTTAAGCAGCCATTTGCATGCGTGTTTCCACTTTCTGAGGAAGGAATGTTAGCAACTTGTGGCAGACGTGCAAGGAATTACACGGCCGAAGGAGTCATGAAGGTGTAAAGCAACCCAGTGGGCACGGCTATGAAGCGTCCCATTTACCTTCTCCGACATGTACACGAAGCTATTGCGCAACCATTACAATGTCGCGGGACCCGTCGCACTCCATTTTGTAGCTGTCCGGCGCCGGCGCTCCAACCAGACGCCGGTGGACCCGTCGCACCCCTTTTTATGAATATCTGGCGCCGGCGCACCAATCCGACGTCGTGGGACCCTTCGCAATCCACTTCATAGCTATCTGACGCCGGCACACCAATCCGTCGCCGGTAGACCAACTCGACGCCGGTGAACCCGTCGCACCCCGTTTTGTAGCTATACGGCGCTGTCGCATATTACAGCTATCTGGCGCCAGTGGTCCCGTCGCACCCCATATTGCAGCTATCTGGGGCCGGCGGACCAACTCGACGCCGGTAAACCCGTCGCACCCCCTTTTTCTAATTGACACACAGACAAGCACACACACATACACACACATACATACGGACTTAGCTCGTTATTATATACTAGAGTGAACGTCCGGCTAAAGCCGGACTTCAAGGTTTTTTTTGCTGTTCGCTTCGCTCACGTTCATCGATCAATGGAAAATAACAGTAGCGACATTTCTGTAAAATTAGAATTGTTTTTTTCTATCAACTCTTCCTTCAATTTTTTTAGAACGAAAATTTAAGCATAGATGGAAGATTTTCCCTAAATGTTCAGTTCTATATTTGGAGAATGTGGTTTTCTCAAACCTGCACAATTTGGAAACGTCACTTGAAGTAGTTCGAGTTTTCTCCGTCCTCAGCTGTTAGCAAAGAATAACATGAAGACCTGAATATCACTATCGTAGTGATAAAAATAACGTTCTACGTCAGATCGCGTAAAATTTAAGCAGCCGTTCGTACGTGCGTTTCTTTTTTTTTTAAAGAAAGAATGTTAGCAGCATCAAGAAACATGCTGGGAAGAAGATATCTGAAGGAACCATAGAAATGCATTCTACCGCGTTGGAACTCCCGCGCACCAATTCGACGCGGCGGAAACCATTTCTCCCCGCTCTATAGCTTCCTGGCAACATTCCGACACCATGGGACCCGTCCCACCCCATTTTACAGCTATCCGGCTTCTGGGCACGAATTCGACGCCGTAGAACCCGTCTCACCAAATTTTACCGCGTTGGGGCTCCAGTGCACCAAACCGACGCCATGGTATAAGTCTCCCTCTCTTTTTGGGATTTCTTGACCGAGACACGCGCATACACGGACGTAAACACGTGACAGAATACTCCCGTTATTATACAGGATGATAGTTTGCAAATTTGGAGGTAAACATTCACATAATAGTTTATTTACCCTCACTAACATATGAGAAAAATCAACTTGCCTTATCAAAGACAACAGACATTTTGTATGTCTTTGGGCAATGGTGAAGAGGTAGAGTGCTCACCTGTCAAGTGCATGGCGATGGTTCGGCACCTCACCGGCGCAGAGTTTTGCATCGTTATGGAGTATTTTCGTAGTATTTCGTAGTATCTCGCAAATCTCGAAGTATATTTCTTTTAATGGCGCAAAAGGGATACATGCTTCCTATTAATGCAGGTTTGCACTCTGAATTGACGCGTATAAGCACAATGCAAACCGATCAGTGTATAGTACGATATTCTTCCGAGTAAATCTTGTGTTGTGGATGCCGACACAGCCGAAGACGAGTAGCTTTATTGAAGGCGAATAAAGAGAACAGAAAGTCAACATAAGAACAACAGGGTAGTCATACAAGAATGCAACTTATCCAAAGTGGTTTCACTCTAACCGCATAACACGGTGAAATTCCATCCTACAACACCTCCCCTTTCAAGCTATCTCGTATCGAGTTCTTCGTGGGTCCACCTGTAGTCAGCAGCGGGATCGCTGTCGTTGAGACGAGTCGGCAGTCGGCGTTGCACCATCGTCCTTGCTCACGGAGTCGAGTAGTGGTAGGTCGAACACATCCAAGAAAGTGTTAGTCGCTGTTGTGCCGATCCTGGATCGTAACTGGTCTACGTGCCGAGTCCATACTTAGTTTCCACAGCGAACAGTGTTGTGTTTCCAACACGGCATGTGATGAACCCGAGAGTACAAGTTTCTGTCCTCGATAATCCTTAGCAAAACAATCCTCAAAGCTGCGGCGTCGTGCTCCATTTCGACGATTGAATTGAGATTCCATTTTGACACCTCGTGTACCGTTTGTGAGATCCCTAGAAGATAACATTAGATCGAGTTCCGTTTGCAGTCGGCGTCCCAAGAAGGCTTCGGCAGGTGAACACTGGTTAGGTGCGGACGGGCAGGAAGTGGAGCGATATGCTTGTCAGAAACTATAGTGGGTCTACTGTTGGTTCCTCCCCCTTCGGCTTGGAAAGTTTTCTATTGAAGATATCCACGAAGCGTTTTGCTTGTCCTTTGTTTTGTGGATGGAACGGCGGCGTGCAAATGTGCAAGATTCCTCGGGAACGGCAGAATGACGTGAACTGAGACGATGTGAACTGCGTTCCGTTGATGAGCATCTCTGGATTTCCGGCAAAAATGCACCTCATTGCTTGGATAGTAGTCGCTGAGGAGATCGATGACATCAGGACGATTTCCGGCCGCTTGAAGTAGGCGTCCACGATGGGTAAATAGTATCGTCCTTCCATCGGTCCAGCGAAATCAGCTCGAGTCTACGGCGAGTGTGGTTTCGGCCTTGACTGTAGTTCAGCTTTGATTGAATCCTTTGCCACGGATGCACATCTTGGGGAGGTCCTGGCAAGTTTTTCGATGTCGGAACCCATCGTGGGCCAATAGACAAAGCTTCTTGCAAGCATTTTCATCCTTGGCATTTGTTTGGCCTGGATGAGTATTCTGTAGTGCTGAAAGAATGTCGAAGTGATTTTGGAATCACTATGCGGGATCAGGCATCCTTTGACTGTCGTCATGGTATTTCTGCGATTGTAGTAGTGCCACAGAGGAGAATGGCGGTTGACTTTGGACCAGTTTCCTGACTTCGTATAGTCGATCACAGGCTGAATAAGACGATCGGCTTGTGAAGCAGTCCGAATGGATTCGGCGGAAAGACTGGAAGATGACGACAGTTCTCTGAGAATTCAGAAGTGACATGAGCATCTATCGAGGCGATCACGTAGTCCCCCGATATCGATGATTTTGACGAGACAAGGCGTGGAAGAGTGCCCACTTAGACGAAATCCTTTGTGTTGATGTACTCGATAGTGAAGTTGTAGTTGGGCAGCATCGTGGCCTATCGCTGAAGACGGTTGGCAATGTAGACCGGAACTCCTTCCTTGCTTCCGAAGATTGCCAACAGTGGTTTGTGGTCACTCCTCAGCGTGAAATGTCGTCCATGAATGAAACGATGGAACTTCTGCATGGCGAAAATAAGAGCAAGTTATTCCTTTTCAATCGGGCTGTAGTTCTTCTGTCGTCGTGTCAGCCAACGGCTTGCGTGGTAAATGACCTTCTCGCATCCATCTGCTATGCGTTGTGAGAGGGTTGCTCCCATCCCGAAATTTGAAGCATCAGCGGCAACGATGATCGGGAGACTTGAGTCATATTGGGTCAACAGGAGATCGTACCTTAGGATTGCCTTAACCTTGTCGAAGGAAGGCTGCCACTCCGGTGTCCATGTGTAGATGTCATTTTTCGTCCAAAGGAGGGCGTAGACTGTGGATATCCTAGACGAAGTTTCCGTTGAAACTGATGAGTCTCAGAAAAGAGCGAAGTTGGCTGACGAAGCGGGCATCTTCTGGATAGGTATGTGATCCCCGTATGCAGGAAAGCGCAGTTGTCGAGTCGAACGCGGAATCCGTGGTCTTGAATCGGCTTGAATATGGCGTAGTCGGGCATTGTGTTTACCGATCGTTCTACTAGTAACCAATATGTCGTCGAGAACTATCTAATCCAGCAATAAGAGCATTAAGCATTAATAAGACGATAAATTATTGGAATATACCAGGAGCTGGTTTCACTCCAGTTGGTTGAAGCGATGCAGTGCATGGTGCGTGTTAATAGTGAGTAGATGCTTTGAGACGTCGTCCACTTCCAATTGGAGATATGTTTCGGCTAAGTCGAGTTGTGAAAAGTAGCGTCCACCGTTGGTGTTCTCTGGGGTTGAAAGCGGATGCTGGTTTTATTCCAGTGCATCGTCCAGTCCGGTTGAGTTGCCCGTGCAGAGCGGATCGATCCATTTTCCGCGGAACGACGACGATGGGTGCGATCGATCTCGATTGAAATCCTTGGGATAGCAGCATAGAGCAAAGGGCGAGCCTTCAGAAAGACAGGCTTGGAGTCAGGCTTCAGAGCGAGTTTAGCCTTCGACTTGATACAACATCTCATTAAAGGAGCGAAGACTGCTGGAAACTTCTACCTCAGGTGCACTGTGAGAGAAAAATTCTAGGTGCTGAGCGTCCTTGAAGAGGTGTTGCACAGATGGAGTCCTCTGTCAAGTGACGAAACAGTGTCTCGTGCTGGACGATCCAATCTAACCCCAACAGCGACGGCGTGTCAGCTACATGGCAAGTACCATAACCTCAATGACCATCAATGATGAAGTTGCATTCGTAGCATCCCCGAACGTTGATCGCTTCGTTGTTGGCAGACTTCAGTGTCAGACGGGGTGGTTGCAGCTTCGGTCGACCCATGGCGGTCCAGTCTGCTGTGTTCAGCAATGCTACGTCTGCTCCAGTATCAAGACACATGCGTACTGTCTTCCCATCAATCTGTACTCTATGCGATTTACAGCGACATCAGCACGAGCGTCAGTCGAAGCGATAGTGATGGTGTTGGCAGATTTCCGCTAATGCTCCGGATTCCGCCTCTTTTTCTCCGGGGAATTTTTGTAGAATCCTCGCTTGTGTCCAGAGCGTCTGCAGTCGTGGCATCTCTTTTTCACTAATATGCAGCCTCTAGACCAGTGATTGGTTCGATTCCACGACTTTGACGTGCGGTAGACTTGATTGTTCGAGGAGTGCGGCATCCTGACGAATGTCGAGAAAGTGCTGAACTTCGGCAAAAAGCTCCATTAGCGTGTTTTGAGGGTTGTCCTCCATCTTGCGAAGGGCACGAGCACGAACGTCGGCATCATGCGGGCGACAAGTCTACATATCCATACGAGGCATTTCATCTGCTCAGGTGTGACGTCGTTGAACTCAGCATGGCGATTGATTGAACTGATTGACCAATACGGTCAAGTCGCGGAGACTTTTCTCATTTCGCTGTGTCCTGAGGTAGGCGTAGCGTCCCGCGAATACCGACGTATTATGTCCAAACAATTCCTTCAGAGCAGCCACGGTGTCTGTTAAGGGAACATTCCATGCTCTTTTAGGAAGAATGTGGTTCGTGAAACTGGCATATGTGATGGCGTCGAGTTTGGAGACTGTTTGATTAGTAGAGCTTTTGTTGCATCATCCAAGGTAGCGCCGTCCTTTGAGATGACGTCCTCGTAGCGGTTGTACCAGACCTCGAATGCACAACCGTTGTCCGGATCGGACAATGGGGTACAACAAATGTTCACTGACAGCTCAATGAACATTTGTTGTACACGAACTCAGGCAGGGATGCCGACAGAGAATTTGTGACAAATTCGGGTCACTGGCGACGGGTGTTGTTGGAACGGCTGCGTATGAAGCGGAGGTCATCCTTTCCATGCGCTTCATCAACTCAGTTAAAATTTGTTGTTGTGCCTCAGTTTTGGCTTCCAGGATGGTACGCAGAGTTTCAGCATCCAATTTGGAGCTCCTGTTCAGTGCGCGGCGCGACCGCAATAACAGCAAATCGACCGGGCTCACTGTTTGGGCCGAGTGGGTGTTCGCTCAGCAACTCGGCCAGGCAAAAAGCGTGGTGCTATTTTGAAACTTGACCCTCGGTTAGATCCGCTTGGAGGCCGACCTAGAGTCCTTGTACCAGAAATCGACTTCACCAGCAGTTCGACCGGACTTGGAGCAGGGCTGGAGTCGACTCGACCAGCAGTTACACAAGGATTAGAGCTCGGCTGGAGTTCTTGAGCAAAAATCCTCCTCAGCCGTCCGCGTTGCAGTCCGCTGAACGTCAGTTTTTGTGGATGCCGACATAGCCGAAGACGAGAAGCTTTATTGAAGTCGAACACGGAGAAGAGAACATTAAAGACATTCCGTTAAAGACAGCGTAGTGCTAAACATAGTACATACATTGAAATAGTATGGAAACCACAGCGAAGCCGTAGCGTTCGGGTTGTAGGTTACGGAAGCCAGCATAGCCCCACTCATCTTCCCCTAATCGTCCTAGAAAAACGGCGTGTGAACGGAATTGGTTCCTACGAGATACGTTAGAGAACGTTCCCATGTTCACGCCTCGATCCCTGCTGTGTCCCATTGGTTTTACTTAAAGGCATCACACCACGAATCTGGGGTGGTGCGGGTTTGACGTGGGTTATACCTATACAGGGTCATAGATTGCGGAGAGGAAGGTATTCCGCCCGTTTCTTCCTATATTGCGCATTGCAACGGAAGCCGTCATAAGAAACAGCTTTCTTGGGTCGTCCGTTTCCACCGATACAGGGAGAAACGGATGGAATTATCCTCTCTCCACGATTTACCACCCCGTATAGGCATAACCCACCTGAAACCCATAACACACCAGATTCGAGGGATGATGCCTTTAAAGAAGCTAGCGAGAGCATTAACCCCAACCGCTCACTCTTTTGAGTGGTACCTGCACACAGGCAGTGCGTTCTAACTTAGATAGTGGGAAAAATGCCGTCTTCCACACAGTGCTTTACGACGATTAGGGGAAGTTGAGCGGAGCCACCCTGGGTTCCGTAATCTACAAACCAAGCTCTACGGATTACCTGGTGTTTCCGTACTTTGTGAAATTCGTAGTACGCTGCCCTTAAGCTGCTATTTGTATTTCCAACAGAATGAGGTGGTATTCACCGTTGGTACTAGTTCAAAAGAAGATGTCAGCCTTTGATAGCATAGCATGCCATGCCATCGTGCTCGGAGTACATCCCGAATCGAAAATTGCGATTTTAACTTTGCATTTTCTTACGTACCTGCTCTCTACGGTATATCAGAACACTCGTCCAACTGCGCCCTCCGGCTATAAAGTAGGCGTCAGTGTGCCTTGCAAATGACTGCGAGTGCAAATGACTCGCAGTAATTTGCAAGGAGTTGAGATCCGTATCGTAAAGGTACCGCTGTATTGCATAGTAAAGCCGTTGTGACTGGAATCTAGTTGATTTGAATTTTGATGACGACAATTGCGTACTGGGTTGCAGGATCGAGGCAGAGAAGCTGAAAGTTAAGCGCGCGACATGTTTGACCCTTTTGCCAATACGTCATCGGCTCCTCAGTGTTTCTAGTCATGCAACATGTAGCTTCCTCACATGGCTAGTTCGAGACGGTTAATGTCGTCGGGAAATTCTAGTGTGATGCGTTCCCTTACGGGGAAAAGATCAAACAATTACTCCTAGTAAACTACCAACAACTATTGATCTGTTGATCTGCCGCATATTTTAGGTGGGTGAACAGTTCTAACTAACCTTGATTGGATTTGATCTAGAGTTTTAGATGTGTTTAAGAATAAGGACAATTTGAGCGCATATAGCTCCACAGCGGGGGCATAGACAATACTCAAGGTGTTTGAAGCAGTTATTACAGTAATCTCTAGATTTCTTTTTCGACACGCCAATTCCCGCAAAGTGGTAGCATTCCACAGGATCAGAGAAAAACCCAAAACTTGAAGAATAACGGCTGCTAGGGTCCCATCAGTCAATCCACCTTATAACTGAACTTAGTCTCCACAGAAGGTGTAGGAACTCCGAGTCTTCGGGAGAAAATTGGACCAGTCATACCCATCGCAAAACACACCAAATCCCCTTCCAGCCAGTCCCTCTTGATGCGTCCGCTGAAATCCTCGTCCTCACTACCCTAATTCCACGGGTGTGCGCTTCGCGAACCCCGACGACCCCCTCCACTTGTTCGTCGTGGCGGCGCTCAGCTGTAGGTGGCGACTGGCCGGTCGCGACGCGACCGCCATCATCGCGAGACACTTGACGCCGCCCCCTGTGCAGGCCCCTCACAACGGGCGGACACACGATAAGTGGGCAGCCTAGCAGCGTGCAGTGATGTGTGACTACAGAGGTGGCTGAGAAAAGCTTTGGCAACATGCCCTTGATCGATAGCCGAATTTTCTCTCTGTATTTCCGTCGATATTCGGTTCACGACCTGTTAATGAGTCCAGGCCGCTCGGTCTCCGGGCCACTGGCTGCTTTTTTTCTCTTAATGTGAGATTTCCCTAAGTAGAAAGTTTGTACGGCAGCGTTCTTTCTTTTCAGATTTTTTTTTAGTTCGAACCACCTTCAGAAATCCCGCTCATTCTTGTATGTCGCAATGGTTGTCCTTAGCTGCTGCATTCTTGGGACGGTTTTATGCTTGCTCTACTTGTCATATATTATTGAAAAAAACCGCCAAGTTTCCGCTTTCAGCCTTCCCTTGTTCTAAATCACTTTAAATATTTCTATCGTTATTTTCGAACTATGTTTTCACTAAGCGTACACTTTGAGCACTCTGAAGATTTTACAGTGAACACGTCATGCCGTAAATACGACGTCTAGGTGGTTCCTGTAGGCTAATTTTAAGCAATATTTTGTTCTGGGGTCTGCGCAATTCTTGAGAAATCATGGAAGAGTGTAGATTTCCTGGCTCTTCTCTCGTCATCTTATTTTTGTTATTGTTTGGATTTCTGAGTTGGGATGTCGAACACATTGTTGGGATCTTTAAATAGAAAGCTTTGACCCGTGTCGACATTTTCAAATTCAGTTGTTGAAGACAAGTTTATTGAGGCGACACTGTTTCCAGATAAATTAACTAACAGGAAGAGAACACAAGTGGCATAATGGTGTGTTAGCGAGCGGCTGGTTATGAACGGAGATCATTCTCTCGTTTTATCGAAGCATCAAAAGTCTTTGCGACTCGACGCTTTTGCCACAAGATTAGCGTATGTTGCATACCTTGACAACATTTTCTTTGTCATGTCTAGATTTAGTTTCAATCCAAATTTGGAACTTTTTTACCATCATTCTAGAAAGTCAAGTTTTTGGGGTCAGCTTTTTTACCTACATTTTTTTAAAATGGAAAATTCTACCTTAATCATTGGATTTGATCATTTGTAAGTGAAGGTTGTCCTAGACATCACCTTCTTCAATTACCAGCTTTTTCTAGAAAGGACAATCTCGCAAAAATATCCGCGAATGGTTGTGTTGATAACAATTCTGAGAACTGTGATGTAAAGATGTTGGAGACAAAACTCGAAACTCGAATGGTTCGTCAATCGAGATTTTCCTACCTTAATGTCTCTATAAGCATTATTATAGATCTCTAGTACATGATCTTTTCTTTTAAATTGTAATTGGTAAACTTCTGTCTAAAAAACCACTCATCGTGTGGTCTCCAGTGCATCGAGTGTGGGAGCGGCTTCCTGGGTGGTGGTGCTGCTGAGGTGTGCGATACATGTTCTGGTGTTGGAGGAGCTATGCAGATGGGAGTCGGGCTTGTCTGTCCGTTGTGCTCCGGCACCGTACACAGTCACAACGCTGCTCGGGTCTGCAGTTCCTGCAAAAAGTAGGTTCTCTACAAAGTTCCTTCGTAGCGTGTTTTCTTTTTCTTACGCTGGAAATGCTGAAGCTCAGGAACAGTGGAAACATAAGTAATGTTGCGAACTAGCTATCTGCTCTGGAATTGAATCAAGTTGAATTGCATTGTTGGTATTGGAATTGCTTGAAAATGTTCAAAAACATCTAGTATGCCGATTATACAGTTCTAGCCATGACCCATTATGACATTATATTGTACTGTTATTGGAAGGGTCGCAGCCTTCTCTTGAGGTTCTTTTTGTTTTTAAAAATAAGTTATTCATGCTGAGAAAGAAGTGGCTTACAACTATGTCCGGTATGTTACTGATTATGCCTCCTACCTAGCAGGGAGTTGAACTAATTCGGAATTGAGACCTAACTATACCTTCAAGTTGTACATACCAACTTGATTCAAAGACTGAGCAGGTCGCCGATAGTAGGTATTGAAATCCAACTTTCTAGACATTTCGCAAAGTTGCGAGCTAATTTCCTTTGTTATACTTCTACTAATTGCAAGCTTGGTTGGAATTTTATCTGACAAATATGACAAGTTCCTAACCAAAAATGTGAAGCTAAAAGATGAACAAATAAGCCAAGGCTCTCTGCGCAAAACAACGGATAGTATGGTCAAAACGACGTGAAGCTCGGTACAGTTGCGCAAGTGGGTCGGCTCAAAGAGTGAAGTTAGCTGTCGGGATCGAGGCGGGACCATCTGGATAATTAATCTGATGGATAATTCAATTCCAAGCACCGCGCCCAACTGCTTCGAGTGGAGCCGCTTACGAAACTGTACTGAGCTACAAGTCGTTTTGACTCGACTATGTCTTTTGTAGTATTTCCCCGAACGCGATGCATTTGAAGAACTAAGTGCTGCAGTAACTTACAATTCAGTGCCTCTAGCGTTCCACTCATCTTAATTCTTTTCTATCAACTGCACCGTTTTCTCTATTTCTATCATTTAGGTTCGTGCATCGAGAATGCGACAGGTCAGATGTGAACTCATCTGAGTTCGTTTGTGCGTCGTGTCGGCGGTCACCCTTAGTGGGTGATATCATGTTGTCTGCAGCTATTGGTCCCGCATCACCACTGGGTGCTGAGTCTGGTACGCTTTGAGTCTTTCCAAATTTTTTAGATTTTGTTTCTTGGTTCTGGCAGCTCTCTTGTGACATTATAAAAAGAATTATTATTAGTGTCAGACTCGATTGCGGCACCATCATCCACATCTGTTTCCGATATGACCCTCAATCCATTTCGGTCAAGTTCACCGGTTAACCCTGCCGCAGTGGTGCCCGACTTTAACGTCGACGTGTACAACATGTCGGAAGGCATTTCGTCACCTGCTACAACAAGCGATTCAGCTCGTAATTCTCCTTTTTATCCCGAGAACTCTCCGTCTGACGTCGACGAGGATTTTGTCCCGGGAAGGTTTGTGAACACTACTGCTAACTTCTGCTGCTTGATCTACGAATGAATCTCTGAATCCTTCCTATATAATTACACGTTCAGCTCACGCGGTGGTTATGCATCTCGTGGTCGTGGAGGGGCAAAGAAAAAACCTGGTCGTGGGAGCTCTTCCAAGACTAGAGGAGCCAAACCACCTGGCGTTGATCCGAGCCTTTTCGCCCCGTCTACACGAGGAAAGCGCGGAAAACGTGGTTCAAAGTTGAATGGAGCTGGAAAAGCGCCCGGCAGTGGACGTGGTCGAGGACGTGGCCGGTATGTTATTTGTATATCATTTTAAGTCTTCCCACAGAATCACTAAAATCACTTCATTATTTATCTTTTGGGGAGTTTTCTCCGCTTTGATCTCTCTGCTACTGCTACTATTTTTTGAGCTTTTACACCAGCTCGTAAACAGTATCTATGGAATCAAAAAAAAAATGGTGAAAACTATGCACTGTTTTGTGTTTGCTGTTTGAATTATAAAATACTTTAGTGGAGCTGCTGCTCATGCACAGCAAAGCGTCGTTTTGCAACAAATTATTATGCAACAACAACAACAACAACAACAATTTCATCAACCACAACCTCAAATACGAGAAGTGTGTTTTCTTCTCTTTTTCTTTCTTTGTTTTTCTTTTTCACTTATTGCTAAGAAATTTTTTTATCTAACCTCTTTAAGTTTTCTATAGAAACCATTCAGGTTGATGAAACTATGTTGGAAGACGACGAAGAACGAAACACTCGCGCAGAGGACGTAGAGTATGTACGCACAGCAGTCATCTGTGATGCTCAAGATCCGTATATGGCACAGGTTCGCGTTCTCAGTTATATTCTGCTTCTGACCTTGTTCTATCTCAAGTAATCTATATCTTATTTAAAAAAATCTAGGCGAGCTTGTGCCTAGTATGTGGAGCAATCGGTAAACCTCATACTCAAGAAAGTTCCATGGTTGCATGCTGCAACTGCGCACAAACTTTCCACACCTATTGTGTTGGTCTTCACGACAAGGTGTTTCCTAAATACATTTAAACCTTATTTTTGACCAATTAGATTCTGATTTTCTCTTCCGTGTCTCTTTTTAGGAAAATTACGAATCCTTTTTTAAGTTAAATCAGGCTGTTGTAACGAGAGGTTGGCGTTGTCTTGACTGCACAGTATGCGAGGGATGTGGAGAAGGCAAAGACGAGTCAAAGCTTCTTTTATGCGAAGAATGCGACGTTTCTTATCACATCTATTGTCTTTCTCCACCTTTGGAGCGCATTCCCAATGGACCCTGGAGGTGCCACTGGTACGTTTGTGCTTTCTTGCCTCAGCAATGTGTACATGGCAAAAATTCGAATATCATCAGTCGTGTGTATCTGTTAGAATTGCTCTGCATGTAGAATTTATTTTATGACACCTCTTTCATATGGGTTTCTGCGCTACTCATTGCTGCTTCTATGACAATTCCACAGTTACCCAGCGCAGTTTTGTTTTTATTTGTAAAGAAAGTGCGCAGTGTTATAGTCACTATTGAAAATAAACTTGTTAAAGGGAATCATCACTGAATAGACAAATTGCAGAATGGTACACGGAGAAAAATTCCTAACTGTAGTACCACTCTTCTGCATCAAATTGATGGCATTTTTCTGAGCATTGGTTGCTTCCAGGTGCATGTTCACAACTCTCCTGATCCATTTCTTGGAGGGTTGCAACCACATAGACTTAATTTTGATCAATCTCACTGACTCTGTCTTTCATCGCAGCAGTGCTTTTATCTTGCTGCATCCTTCGTAATAATCACTCATTCCAAAGATTAGTTTAACATAAAATGATTACTGTGCTGCGAACCTCCTTCAGCGGAGAATTGTCACTGGCCTGTGGTGCAATGTTTTTCGCTAAAATAATCTCTTTACAATTGGGAATGCCGTCCAGTATCTTTTGTAAATTGTTTTGTTCCTTTCCCCATGCTTTTTTTTTACACGTTCTGGGTTATCATAACAACGCTTTCAATTCAACCTCCAGAATCTTTTCTTCCCGTTTTCTACTTCACTAAGCGTTCGGGAACAAATTTCTGAAGTAGTGACGAAAGTATGAAAGAACTAGTGCGAATACTGTTTCTTTGAGGGGGTTGTACTGACTTGTTGTGCGATAATACGTGTGCTATGTTGTAGATATAATAGATGCAATCCAATGCCAAAGAAAGTTTACGTGTTGATCTGTCTGAGTAAAAGTAGCATGAGCGTAATTATTTTTCCCACTTAATCTCTCCCAATCTTCTTTGGCTGTTCTACAAAGGTTTATGCGCTTGTATATCTAACATATTTCGGACACTCATGACTTTAGGTGTGCACGATGTCGGCGATGCAACGTGAGAGTAACTTCCGGAACAGATCTGAACCGCGAAGGCTTGTGCAGTACTTGCAGTTCTCTTCGAAAATGCCCAAAATGCTCAAAGAACTACAATCTTGGCGACAAGATAATCAAGTGCAGTGCATGCGCACGGTAGGCTATATATAGCTATATTACCTAGCTTCTCAATTCCTGTTTTTCTAAGGAAATCAGTAAAATTTGATGTTATTTTTATGATAGTTTCCAATGAAATACAGTGTACATTTTATCACATTTAGCTGGTACCATGGAACGTGCGAGGATCTATACAACGACGAAATGTTAGAATCTGCTTCAGCGAATAAAATGCGTTGCTCTGCATGCCGTCCGAATAGTCGAAACGCTTCAACACTCATGGGTATAGGTGATTGTTAGTTTGTACCGGAATTTACTCGTATTTTCATTCCTTTGGTGCAAAATCTGGGTATCTAATTTGCGTTTTTGCGACAACCACTGTTACCAGTCACCAACGCTGTTTTTTTTTTCGAGTTTTCTTCATAGTAAAGTAGGTCACTGAGGACTTCTTCCCAAATTTTCCCTTATCCTTAATGTGAGATTAAGGATTCTCTTGAGACTTGAGAAATTACATTACCTCTGCTATCGAGGACGTTATGTTATTGTTTCAGGCGACCATTCAAATCTCCTCATATGTGATAATGTGGCGCTAAACAAATCTGCTGAAGAGGTCCTTCAGTCGCGTTTTATGCCTGGTTTATTCCGTCCAAATCCTGTGGATACCTATGGATACCGTTCCGAAAGTTTTGACCACTGTAAGAGCCCCACTTTTTGAACTTAAAAAGAACTAGAACTTTTTGAACTCAGATGTACTTTGTTATGCATATGTAGAAAATTGGTTGTTCTTATTCCAAAATATTAGAATGCTGTTGCAGGGAACGTTTTACGTTAGTTTTTATAGTGAAGTTACTATTTTATGGCTGTCTTGTTCAGACAGCGTAGAAGATGACTATTTACAAGAAGAACTAGAGATACTTTCCTCAAGTAGCCGTGGCCGAGGTATGGGTCGAGGAGGAGGACCCGGACGACGAGTTCCGAAACTTGGTTTGTTTTTAAATGTAACGTTGCTTAAGGATATTACGCTTAGTAGTTATTTGTAAACAGGGGTTGGTGGTTTCTTCGTAAAAATACCTCGTCATCGGCTAATGACTATGGAGGAAGAAACACTAGATGAAGACGGGAACAAAAAACAAAAACGACCGAGAAAACCGCGCCGAAGCCAACTGGAAGATGCGTATCCTCCTGCCATACAGGTAACTTTTGTCAATTGCAAAAATAAGTTTTTCCATTGTAAAAATTCGCCTTGTATGGCTTTCAGGAAGGCTTCTTTGGAATGCGACCGGTCGAGGGCAAAGCTCTCATCGATGCTGTAGTCGAGGAACCGTCGCTAGCAGAGTATGGTAAAGGGCGCACTACCACTGCAGCAGAGGCAGGCGGTCGTGGTCACGAACTCTCTCATGAAGCAACGGAACAGCTTAAAAATGATTTGACAGAGGTATGAAATAGTCATAATGGCTACTTCGGGTAACCTGACGAGTTGGCTCACATGTAGGTCGACATTCTGGAAAATCTCGACATTGGCGAAGTAGACCTTGACAATATGGATATGGATTTCACCAACTGGATGGAAGATGATGAGGACGATGATTTTGATGATAGCTTGAATGGTGAGAACGTTGTGTCTTAGGTTTTATCTCTGTTTTCAAGTGAAAATTACATTCCCAACTTCGCCCACTTCGTCGATGGTTGTTTTGTTAGTCAGATGTATCCTTCGGATCCTTCGCCTATTTACATGATTGCGTTCACTCTTTTTATGGATTCTAGTTGCGCCTGGATTTCACATTGAAACAAGAGGGCACTATCATTACCATTTTTAATACTTAGTTTTTCGTCATCAATCGAATGAAAAGAACTATCGGGGCTGCCTTAGAAACTCACTTTGTGACCCTATGTGATAAAGAAAAGGTTCGGTTGGCGGAAAAAAACGGGAAGATGACAACATTTTCTAGGCTAGATTTAACTATTTCTATTCGAGAGGGTTTAGCAAGGTTAGAGACGAGGGAGTTGTAGAAAGTAGGTTGAGGAGATGGTCCTTTCCATTTCGTTGAAATCATTTTCGTAATGTGAATATTTTTCAAGGAAGAAATAGTGAATTAACCTGTTGTACATTCTCTATTGTTTTTTAAACCTTTTTTTAATAGTCCAAACAGTCCACTGACTTCTCTTATACAAGTAACAGAATCGGGAATTGAAAAATCTGTCGCACGCATTCAGTTCTCTGATTAATTGCATTGATTATTTACTTCTCACTATACTGCGCAAATGCTTCCAGTGCTTTTAAAGAAAAACGAAAGAAGTTATGTCGAAAATGTTCACCCTCTGAATCTGGTACTGTATTATTTCGACTTGTAATCTAGGTGCAATTAATATTCATAAAAACGAAGAATGCATTCATATAGAAGAACAAAAGTTTAGACTAGTATATGGCAGTTGGCCGGAACCAAGCAAACTGTCAGGAAAAGTTTCGTCTGAAAAAGAGTACGATTTACTCAACCCAAAACACTTTCACATTTTTCCTGCAACATGCTTTCGTTTAGTTGTTGTTCACAAGGATACGACAAGACTTTCCGATTAAAGGTGAGCTATAATTACAGGTCAAAATGATCTGAGTTGCAGCGCAGTGGTGGCGCATGGATGACGCTTAAGCAGTTGTGGTCGCAGTGTGATCACAATTGCTTAGGTTGCGCGTCATCACGTTGGGAAGCCGAGTAGAGGTCTCAGCTCGCCGCTTCGCTTAGCAAATGCACCAACTGCGAGTCAGATCGTTTTATCTGGTTGTATGTACTCGTGAGTATTAGGATTAATGTAGGAGTAAGGATTAGTGTTAGTCCTTCTTAATACCTCGCTTAAAGGCAGCATACCACGAATCTGGGGTGGTACGCATTTCAGGTTGAGTATCCGTACACGGGGTCGTAGATTATGGAGACCGGGGTGGTTCCGCTCATTTTTCCCTGAATCACTATATGCAGCCGGCCCCTGAATGCTGTTTTGTACAATGCCTTCTATTGCAGCACGCCACCCTTGCACGCGCGCCGTCCCTTACTGTCTATCGGGGCAGTCCGAATTGATTTCCGACGAATCGCAGGGCGGAGGCGGCGCAAGAGGTGGGGCGTTGCAATAGATGGCGTCGTACAAAACAGCACTCTGGAGGCGGCCGTTTGCAGTGATGCAAGCAGAGATGAGCGGAACTACCCCCGTCTCCATAATCTACGACCCTGTATATGGATACTCCACCTGAATTCCGCACCACCTCAGATTTGTGGTATGCTGTCTTTAATCTGGAGTGAAAACGTTAATTTATTATGACCCTATTCGCGTTCGATATTTGCTTAAAAGTGAGGGTTCGTGAGCGACGAATAAATTTGAGACATCGTTCTGAAAGAATTCGTAGGAAACGAATGTTCACCGCACTGCAACAATCTTGCAAAGGTCACGCTAAAATAAACTGGGAACACTGGATTTACATATAGAAGCCAAATGATAATTTAACTATAATTTATCCGTTTTGATTTTTGTGAAGTTATGCACTGTGAGCCAACGTGGCAAGTTTGATTTGCGGCTAAATTAAAACAAAGTGAACTAAGGGAGTGAGTGGCCATAGATGCGATAGTCGGAGCCGGTGCTCTGGCTCCCTTCGCTTTTGAACGGTTGGTGAAAGGACCTCCCTCAGTTTCAAACTGTTGGCGAAATTATCCCCTTCACTTTTGGACGGTAGGCGAATGGACCCCCTTCACTTGAGCTGCATCCCATGAGCTAAACCCCCTTCACCTGAGGAGGGTCCGGCTTCTCCTTATCGCACCTATGTGAGTGACTGTGTCTTCGATACCTTCTACACTACAGTGTTATTAAAACTCCCAGTTTCCTTATGAGAGAGGAGAGAAAGTTATTGGTTATAGATAAGACTTCTAGTTAGAGGAAGAGATCTTCTCAATATTTTATTGGTTTATATTGCTGCACAACTCACCACTTAGGAACCTCATGGATTTTTTTAGATGCGTTTGATATCGTAAAGGCGGATGGCTTTGAACCAACAACCAACAGCGACTCAGCATTAACACCATCTTCTTCTGCCCCAACAGGACCAACTAGTGGGTCGTGTGTGATTTGAGCTTTTATCTATATTTTGCGATGATTTCTCTTTTTCTCACACTTCCTCCTCGTTTATTTTCTTTTCTGCAGCATTCCCCAATGATGTGACAAATATCGCTCCTGCACCGGCAACACCATCTTTTTTGATGACAAATACTACAAAGTCAATTTCACGAAGCAGCAGCCAAATGGATGGTGTGGAGAAGAACAATCCTACTACGGAACGGTATGTTGGGATTATAGATTAGATTTTTTCTACTGTTCTGTCAGTCATGCTGGATTTTGATATCTATACTTTGACAGTAGTAACCTTTTTGTTGCAGATGGGAAGAAGATGAGCCTCTCGGTAGTCAAGCAACAAAAGCAGCTGTACTTTATGCGAATGAGCGGCACGCCTATTTAAAGGTGAATTTTCGCTTAATTATTAGTTTTCTGGGCGAATGTGGTGAAGTTGGTAAGAGGTTCCACTGCGACTACACAGTTCGAAAGTGCTCCAGAGTCATCTAAGCCGTTCATCTATCCGGGGTCGACAAACTGGTTGCAGATTTGTCTGGGTGGACAGAACTCCGATTTGATCCATCGACTAGATCCACATTGTAGGTGAACGCACGTTCGTAACCCCCAACAATTCCAGATTGCAGTTCAACGCGTTGCACATCCCAAACATATTGAACCGCCAGGGACTCTATCCTTCTTATCGGTTTTCTGCTTGGCCTACTTGAATATCCACAGCGGTGCTGTCTTGTGGTTTGGTGATTATTGAACGTTTAATTATGAGCGTTCAATAACTACCGAAACGCCGAACCACGTCGAAGCGCCGTTCTAGTCACTGTGAATTCTGCTTGCAGCTTTATTGAATACATCCAAGATTAGGTGTAAAAACCTTCAATTTTTTTGAAGTTTAATATTATTTTTAAACTAATCAGGTTAGTACTTCAACCCTTTTTCTTGTTCCACTCGTTGCTGGTATTTATGTTTTTAAGAAGCAAAATTGCTTTTTTCGATTTCAGGAAAAGTATCCTGACTGGAATGATCGCGTGAAGCATATTCAGCGTCTGTGGCGAGTGTTAGACACCGAAAATAGGCAAGATTTTGTGAGTAGAGCTAGAGAAAATCGTGCTAACCGCGGCAAGCAACCGAGAGCAAAACGTGTGATGGTGAGTTCGGTTTTTTTAAATTGGATATTTATGTATTCAAATGTACGTGCATTCGCACCTGTACTTTTTTTTGCATATATTACATATTTTACATATATTTTTATCTACTTCTTTGTACTCATTTTCAGCAGCAACATGCGGCGTCTAACGTCGACGAACGCTTTAAAGTCCCGAATGTGCCTCCTGGTGCTCAGATACGACCGGAGTATTTTCAACATGAAATTGGGGGACAACCAAATCAGGAAGTTGCAGTCCAACAAATTCGTTCGACAGCTCATTTAACTCAACCGGTTAGTACCTCCAACAATTGCATTGGTTTTCTCCACATTGAAGATTGAGGTATCTGTTGGTAGCCAGCGTAAGCTATTTGAATCATTTATCGAAAACTGTCTCACTTGTAGGTTCTCGAACAGTATGAACTAATGCGGACGAGAACCCTTGATCTCCAGAAACATCAACAAGTAAAGATATTTTTATTTCAGCATTTGTTTCTCCTTTTTTCTGTTCAGTGAATTGTTTGGTTTTCGGTGTTGAGCTTTTCATTATTGCAGTTTTATATTCTTTCTTTCTTAACAGGTTATCGAGTCGGATTTGAACAGAATGCGAAAGCAGAAAAAAAATCTTGCTGCAAAGCGTCGTCAGATGATGAAAAGTGCTGGAACGGATGCAGAAGGGAAGCAGATACCGGTAAATGCTTAAATTTTCTTTAGAGATGACTCTTATTCTATTCTCTTACTGTCCCCTCACATTCATCTAGTTTAGGTTGATTTGAATGAACAAGATAGAATGGCCCTGCAAACACTACTGGATCAAATTCCTGCAAGGCAAAAGGTGTGTATCCTACTATATATCATTTTTCACTCTTATAAATCTATGGTTATTGTCGTTTCTTATGTCTGCACTATATCTCGAGAGATTATCAATTCCTGTTTTTCATTGTATGATCCAGTATACGAATTTCACTCAGGATTTGGAATCATGTAAACGAGACCTGAAGTCGCATTTGGCCACCGTTTACGAATTCGAACACAAATGGAACATTATCCGCAACGTGGAGTCAGGAGATGCCATGCGAATGGCTATGGTACAGAGGGCTGTAGTTAGCGGCGCAGCTCCACCCAGTGCTTCTGTAGGAGCTCCAGGCCCTGCCCTTTCGTCACCCGCGGCTATGCAGGGGACTGCCCCTATGTTTCACCCACAGTTGGCAGGAACTTCTCCTCAATTTCAACAGATGCGTGTGCCTCAACAAGTTCCATATGGTACTGTTTGTGGACCTCCCCAGGAATTACTGCAACGAACACCAGTACAGGTTAGTCCATGAGTACTAACAATTGCGCAGTTTTTCCCCATTTTTGTTTATAAGCTTATTGTTTGCTTGATTTTGTCAAGCCAACTACATATCTATTGTTCGCCTTCTGGTATGCAAGTAGAAGACGCTATTAAATATGCCGATGCTCTTTAAAATAATTTCCAAATTTTGAATTTCCTGTTACGGGTTGGATTTATAACAGAAAACGTATTTGTTCATACTGAGTTTGTGTTCTCGCATCAGAATCAGAAAGGTGACATTTTTTTTTTGGTTTATTGCTTTATAAGGTCTAACTACGACATTTTTGATTTTGATTTTTAAACAATAGGGTGTATAGATGAGAATAAAACACCTGTTGTTAGCAAACCAAGAACTAAATTAGCTTGCAAGATGTTCATCCCTGTCTAGGTCCCTCGCGGGCCTGTGTGGACACGTGTACCAGCTCCGGTACTCGGCGGAATTTTATATGAACGGCTCCAAACGTCATTTGAGAAAGAGGTTCTTACTGTTATGCATCTTGAATGTTTTGGAGTTATTATTGTGTTCTGTTGCTCTTGCTTCAGGTTTATGAATGTCTTGATGATGTGGTCAGTAGAATTTCTATGCACTTCGACGGACGCGACCCTGCTCGGGAAGGCAGTGGTATGCTCAAACGTTTGCTTGAGCCCACACTCGGGCAGCAGATGCCGTCTATGAGTGCTCCGTCATCGCAGTTAGCAACAAGTCATCTGATGGACCAGTTGGAGCCTCCCAGACCGAAGAAGAAACGCACTCAACAAAAGAAGGTAGTTGACTTCCCTCGTCATGTGCCTGAATTCTTCTAAACAAGTTGTGATTATTTCAGTTTGAAACTTTGGGCATGGGCAACGAATACGATTTGATGGTGGAGCGTGTGAACACTCAGTTACGTCTCTGTGAGCAGCTCCCCAAGCGAGCATTAGAACCTGCACCTCGTAATCAAGGTGCAGCATTTGCTACCATGGGAATAAGTGACCTTCCAGATCGTCGTGGTAGGTTTGACTTTCAAATTGTCAGTTCGACGTTCACGTAACAGGTTTATTGTTTCAAAGATGGCCAAGCTTTTTTTTTGTAGATAAGCGAGCTTTGATTGGGAACGAATTCGGTAATCTATCATTATCGTTCGTAGACGATTACTACACCGGCCCGGGACGAGGTATTGGGTGTTTGGAAATGACGTGTCTTTCAATGTCTGACCTTGCACCTCAGGCGAATCTTCCCGCATTGTTGGGGTAGGCTGCCGAAATCTATTTCACAAAAGTTTAAGTTCAAATTCTGAGTGTTGCAGCATGCCACCGCCACCAATTTACGAAATGATAGTTGATGCAGAAGATGCTGCTTTTGGCACTTTCGATCAGTGGGTTGTATTCGCTCACGCACTGGATCGGCAGCCATCTGGAGACCATATAAGGGTTGCGAGCAAACTACCTGAATTCACAATTCCACTCGAACCTCGTAGAAAAGTGTTTGACATGGTGCTTTTCTCTTCCTTTTTGATTCCTTTCACTTCTTTTGTGTTTCTTGTTGAAAATAATTCTTTACAAACATATTGAATAATAATCTTCATTCAGAAACCAGAAACCGTTGAAGAGGTTGAAGTTTCTTTGGTTGTCAAAGAAGAGTCAAGTGCACCTCCAGGGGTGGGCGTAGCTGCTCTGTTGGAGCAGTTACGATCTATTCTTGGTGTGGATCAACACATTGATTATCAGCTGGATACTCCACCTTTGTCACCAGAGCCACCTATAAAAAGTGTGTTTCTTTTGCTCCCATCGCTATTTTTATTAGTATTATGTTGCTAATATGACATAGTCATTATCGTAGCTATGCTATTTTTGAAATACATAATATTTTTGAAATAGGTTGTGAAATAGGCTTCAAAAATCTTTATTTTTCATTTTAAGCTGAGAGCGCTGACAATGTGAAACGCGAGCCTGTGGAACCATCACCATCAGCTTCAGGTGGCAAGTGTCGTGCTTGCGATAGGAGCATGGAGGCAGTACTGATTCAACAAACAATGAGCCAGTTGGGTTTGACACCTAGTGACGATGAGGTACCCAATTTTTTTTCTGAAGAATGCTTAACTTATATTTTGGCGTTGCAACATTTTATTTCTTTAGAAGGATGATACAGTTTGTTTCTGCTCGATGAAATGCTACTATCAATTTGTTGCTGCCAGTAAGGTTTGTTGTTCATTTCTTTCAGGTTCCCATGACAGGACAACTATTTGTAATCACTGAAGTTGTATAATCGGTACGGTTTCTCCATGACAGGTTATTCAGGTTGCATTATCTCCTGATCAGCTCACAGCTGCTGAATCACACGTTGATGAAGAAACCCTTGCAAAATTGCGACAAATAAGTGCTGAAAGCTTTGCGAAATGCATAAATCAGGGCAAGGTAACCATTATTAATTTTCTATTATAATATCTACGCCTCAGTTATGTGAGACATGAAAATAGACTCGATTATCGATGTGGTTTGGTTTTGAATTACATGGGCGAATGGACTACTCGTGAACGGTTTTAAAAATAAGCTGAAAATATGGGCAAGCCACTCTATTTTTATTATATTCTTTGAAATACAAGTAAATATCATAACTCGATTCATTTTGTCTTTTTATCGACTTTTCGAAGACCGAATTCCTTTCTTATTTCTTTCTTGTCATGCGCCTCCCTGAGAAAATTTGGCGCGACCAGCATAGGAATGAGGTGACGACTTTGAAATGTTTGAGTCATGCCTGAACGGCAGCGCATCACGAAGCCGACGATGTTCGGATCTCCCCGAGAGTATATAGGAGCAGGGGTGGTGGGGCGGTCGTTGGGTACCCGCAGCCGAATAAGTGCCTGCAGAAGTGGCTGTCGGTAGCCCAGAGCAGGCATATCTTAGGCTATCTCTGATCACTAAGCCACGCCCGTCAATCACCAGGTCATTGAGGTCATGTGCCGTGTTTTTATTGCAATAACGTGATAGAGTTGACTTCTAGGAAGCTTCAAATAGCAAAAAGGCTGCAACATAGCCAGAAGAAAGTGGGGAAAACGTAGAAAATGAAAGTGCTAAAAATGAAGCAAAAACGTAGAGGATTTGTACAAGAATAAAACAAAATCAGAAAACATAAATGAAGCTGAAAATTGAAAACGTTCCAAAATAAAAGTTAAAAGATGTAGAAGCGAGAACCTGGTCTTTGAAAGACGTAGATTTGTGATTGAAAAAAAAAACTATATAGAAGATATAGAATTATATTTGTATTTATACAGACTATTTAATCCACATAAGATACTGCAATAGTTTGGTTTGTACAAGTTTCGATTTGTTTGTTTTACATAAATAAAACACTTTTTTTTTTATTTCTGCCATTTCGTGTGCAACCATTCGATGTATCTCTATACGTAAGCGGTCGATACTCCATACAGAAGCATGTTTTGCACCTCATTAGATGATGAAGGACGAGGTGATGGGCGAGGCATAAGGCAAACGCAACGCAGTGCTCTGCTGACGCTATTAACTGCTGCGCAGAGCAATTAAGGATAGCCGTTGCCAGTCGTTTCCCCTAAGGATAGGTTGTTGCGAAGGCTGCGGGTACCTAACGATACGCACCCGCAGGGGTGTAGTTCATAAGTGAGCACCCTCACTCACATTCTCTCTATTCTTTAAAAAGACCTGTAAAACAGCCTTGAGCCATCTCACTTCTCCAGCGATTAATTCATTTATTACGCGATAGGATGAGCAACACCACCCTCGACTAACGTGCGCAATCCAACTAATACAGCTTAAATAAGCAGCAAGAGGTGATAGTAGACTCGTGACAGTAGACGCGTTGCGATTTGCCATTGCTCAGGCAGCCTTAGAAGCTTTTTTTTTTTTGGATTTCTAGATGGAGTTGGCTGTATCACGTACATGCTCTTGAACTAGACCTCTTTTCTGATCTCTTCACTGAGAGACGTCGTCAATTTCGTGATACGGTGCTTTAAAGGCATCACGAATTTGAGGTGACCGTCCATTTCTTCCTAATTGCCGTAAAGAACGGCCCGGAAGATGCGGCGCCGCACAAAGCTATCGCGCTCCAGTCGAACTCCTTTTAGAAAATAGTGCGCCAGAACGCCCGAAGCCGTATCTTCCGGGCCGTTTTTTACGGTAATTAGGAAGAAATGGACGGAATCATCCCTCTCTCCATACTCTCCCATCCCGTATACGAATACTCCATCTGGAATTCGTACCACCTCAGATTCGTGAAGTGATGCCTTTAATTAGCCGTACGTAAATAGGTAAGATTTAGTATAGCGTGTAATTTTACGTTTTCTCTGGTTTCTGGATGTGAGAGGTTTCAGTAACCATTACCTCTTAGTGTAACCCTCTCACAAACCTTGTTTTTTTTTTCCAAAATCTGGATATTTAGAGATTTGCTATATGTGGGTTATAATATAAGGTAGGTAGGCTCATTATAATAACTTTCATCAGTTTCTACAGTGCTTCTCACACCTAAGAGTGATAAAGGATAAAGTGTCTATCGTTAATCAGCCTGCTTGGGATGCGCCGCCGCGTTCACTTCAATTCAGAATCGTTTGAGGTTTACGAACGCGTGACTAGCCTGAGTATTGACTTGCTGGGGCTAACCGATCTATCAACAGTGTTTTTATCCTCCCAGACAAGTCTGGTACCAATTTATCGAAAGCTGAAAGACTTGGTCGGCTTTCGACGGGAGTCGAACCTTTGATCGATGCTGCAGCCACAGCCGAACCTCTTACCAATTGCGCTACGGCACCATAAAGATCGATACAAGGAATGAAAAAGAAGAGCGTTCTATCATAACAACAGCGTTTTGCTTTTAGCGCTCTGCTTTGCGTACTGTAAATTGCCCTTATATTTCTTCCTATATTCCGCTCTTTTCAAAGTTATTTCGCTAGTGTGGTGAGAATTGAGAAGAACTAGATTAACAAGAAATAACCAGTTTTTTAAAGGCCCTCCCTCACGAATCTGGAATTCCGTTCATTTCTTCCTAATTGCCGTAGAAAACGGCCCGCAAGATACGGCTTCGAGCGGCGCACTATTTTCTACAAGGAGTTCGATTGGAGCGCGCCAGCCGTGTGCGGCGCCGCTTCTTCCCGGCCGTTTTTTACGGCAATTAGGAAGAAATGAACGGAATCACACTCCTCTCCACAATCTACTCTCCCGTATACGAATACTCCACCTGAACTCCGTACCATCTCAGATTCGTGGGGTGCCTTTAATTTCATCCCATAAGTGTCGATTCTCATCATACTTCATTTCTTGATAGAAAGAGATGAGTATGGAGCAGTTGCTATAACTTATCACATTTCAGACATCGTTAGTCCTCAATTCATATTTATAGTGTTCAAGTGGGTAGGACCCTTATTGTTGAAGTTAATTTAAATGTTAATTTCAGATGCGAATGGATCTTCCAGCGGCTCCGGCTCTTCCACCGGACGCGTTCTTGACATCGCCACGCGACACTCGCTACGTAATGGACGAGGGTCGCAGAGATAATGTGCAGGTGCAGTTTGAAGCAGTTATTAAATTGGGCTTTCAGATCTTTAATCTTTTTGTGGTATAGATTATTCGCGTCGCCGACTTGGCTAGCATACACGATGTTTCGCAGCGAAAAGATCCTAGTCGTAATCCAGGAGATGACTGGAAGACCTACAGCCGTGATTTGTTGCAGTCATTTTACAAAATCCAGCAAACAAAACATGTAAGTTTGTTGTTTCATTGAAAAAAGTTTCAACATTATTGTTGCTATTGCTTGCTGTAGTTGTATTTCAGTAGAATACATATGGGTATTGCTCGGATTCTTTTCAGGAGTTGGCTCTCTCTCAGAAAATGGGTGTTGGGTTGGGTACTTCTTCTGAGATAGACCGCCGCGTTTGTGTTCTTTGTGGTGGACTAGGTGACGGTGATCCTGCTCTGTGTGGACGTCTTCTCAACTTGAGTGCCAACCTTTGGGTACATGTGAATTGCGCAATGTGGAGTACAGAGGTAACTCTTTTATATCCTGCTATGCGTCTTCAGTGGAAAGTTCGTGCAGAGAACATAGCTCTGCTTCTATTTCCAAAAACAGTTTTCAATTATATGTAGGTGTTCGAATCCTCCTCTGGAGCCCTTCTACACGTCGATCGAGCTATAGTTCGTGCTGCTGGAGTTATTTGCCATCTTTGTGGACGTGTTGGAGCTAGCGTTCAATGTCATAAGGTTGACTGTAACGTTAACTTTCATCTACCTTGCGCCGCAAAGATACAAACGGCAAAGTTCATCAAAGATAAAGTAGGTTCATCGCTTTTGTTGATCGCGTTTACTTGTGATCTCAAAATTCACTAGCTTTATTCATATCTTTTTTTAATCTCTTTTTGTCTTTTTAACTTCTTCCTTTTCCAGACATTCTTCTGCACAAAACATCCTGAGATTAGCCCAGACGTGATGGTGTCTTCATTAGAAGCACTTCGACGAATCTACATAGAAAGAGATGAAAATGCCTTATTATCTCGGCTATTTGACCTTTCTGATTCGACGACACGCCTGTGCCTTCGACTTGGGGCATTAAGTTTCTTCCAAGTTGGACAGCTTCTTCCAGAACAACTGAAAACTTTCCATAACGCAACACATATATTCCCGGTAAGTCTTTAGTCGCCTTTATACTATGTCTAAGTTCGATCCGAACTAAGGGGTGCTGATATGTCATGTAGCCATCGGTAGTGTCCAGTGCAGTGCGCGACATCGTATTTGAGACAACCTTTAATCAGCATACTATTGATCGGAGTCGCTACGATCCGTCACAGCGACTAGCTTCGTTGCGGTTTGGGTTCCCATTTCAAATCAAACGAATCGTGATCATTTAATGACAACACCGTTGCCATCGTGGTCCGATGCATCGAAATTCAGTAGCGATAGATACGTACCTTCCTACTGTCGTTGTCGAACGTTAGCAAGCAAGCAGCTATGTGTAACTTTTTGATTTGTTTTACCTCCGAGATTTTTCTTTAACAGTTTTAAAATCGCTCTGAAGGAGCTTTTTCAATCTTTTTAGAATGGCTACCATTCAAAACGGTGGTTTTGGTCAGCAAGTGATCTCCGTGCTCGTCAGCTTTATGACTGTCAGATCAAGGACGTTGATCATAGACCTAAATTCATTGTCTCCTGTGATGGACGCACATATGAAGGTGATTCTGCAACAGGTCGGTGCTTTAACAGATGCAGTTCGTTGGAACTTTTTTGTTCTAGTACAATCAATGTGAACAAGTGCTCCATATTCAGAGGCGTGGTCGGAAGTGCTAGCAGCAGTTGAGCGATTGAGAGCAGAAACAGACGCATTGCGTTTCTTTGCAAAAGGTGTTCAGGGAGAGACATTATTTGGTTTAAATGAATCCGCCATTACCAAGATTACCGAATCGGTGCGTGGTTTTGTTGGTTGTTTTCTCATTTCTCTCTTGATCTCTTTTTTGATTTTCCTTCCTAGTGGGAATTGTCTTTGGTTTACTTTGATGTGAAAGAGCGTACTAGGTTCTGTTTAACGTTTACTTAATGTTACACTTACATCATTCTTTTAGGAAATTATTTGCTATCTTTAGGCTAGTAGTTAAATTGCCATCAAAACTAAATAGGATCAAAGATCTCAGACTGTGCCAAGACTGTGAATATCTATGAATGATCTGTTTCCTGCCTCCATTCTCTCATTTGCACTCGTAACTGGCTCAAGGGTTTCAATGCGCTATGAAGTTTCCAATTTGTTATAGTTACATCAAACTAGTGATAATAAGTGTCCAGAGTCTACCCACAAGGACTGGAGCATACCAAGGCATATGCGTATTACATGCGCGTTGGTTCTAGCCATTCGCAGTCCATCAATTGCATCCGCGTACTGCGTCAGTGCCAATGGGTGTACACATTTCTAGACCCAAATGGTGGAGAATGGAGTCGACAGTTTCGGCATTGTTGTTTCTCGTGTAATCCATTTGGATGAAGAGCATTGAACAAGTAGAGGAGACACGTTCTAGTTGTTCAACATCTACACACTACCATATTTTCTTCTTGTGAGCTAGTGAATTCTTATACACGATCAGCCTATTCAGCCTATTTACCTCTGCGTATTCGTAAATTTTTCGTCTTACCTGTTGCTACAGGTTTTTTTTTTTAATTAAGCAGAGGGAGAGTTTTGACAGTCGTTTTTCCGTCAATAGACGTGATTTTCTGTGCTATTTTAGGGCGTGGAAATTGGCATTTTGTTGGGCAGTCGCTGTCTTACTCTTAAAAAAGGATTGTATATCATTTTCGCTTTCGTTGGTATTTGATTGTCTCGTCACTTTTGGCGTTTCCTCTCAACTCTGTCACATGACTGGATATACGAGACTCATTCGCATCTTAAAAAGATTCTCTTCTTCAGGTTTACCTTTAGATTGCTTTTCGGGTTTTCAAAATAGAACCGCCCGTCCTGGTGGTGTCTGGTGTTAAAAGAATGACGTCACCACTGAAGCGATGTTGGTGCTGTTGCAGCTATCACTTTTATTGCTCATGTTACCAGTATTCCACACTTTAGAATTCATTAGTTCATTAGTTAGAGACTAATTCTTGAGAACATGGTAACATGGTACTGTAGCTTTCTCTCAGTGTTTTACCGAAAAAGAGATAGTGAAGGAGGCGATTATGCTATCTTTTGCGCGACAGTTTCAGACAGCGGAGGTATTACAAAACTGTTCGCCATCATTAGATAACCCGAAACAAAGGATCCACACTTTCGTGGCTCAAGTAAAAGCTTAAATTTGGTTTCCCTGGATCGTGTGAATCATTATGATGTGCTGAAAAGTGTTGTCGTCTGTTTCACTATAGAGTTTCGTCGTGAACTTCCTACGACCTCTTGAGACCGAGTCGTAAAAGTAGCCATCAGCGGTCTCATATTATATATAGTCCAGAAAAATTCTATTTCTTCTCTTCAGGAAGTTGGAGCGTAAAGTTTGAGCGATGACCATTGTTACAGCCGATCCACATCTCCTCAAGAGATGAACTACGGTTCGGGTCTCAATTGTTGGAAGAAACCAGTGATTGCGGCCCCATATTTTCTGCGGTGGTACCAACTTCACCAACTGTTCCGCCTTTGCATAGTCCATGGATGAATTCCTCTGCAGTATCATAGACTAGAGGCGGGTGCAGCGCAGTCGGTAAGAGGTTCCGCGTCCTGCACGATCAATCAGTGGTTCGCAACCGCCGTGGTTCCAGCCAAGCCTTTCATCCCATTCGAGTCGATAACTTGGTATCAGACTCGTTTGGTAGAATAAAACACTAACCTAACACATCGGCCAGCCCCCGCAAATCCTTTTATAGACCAGTTACACTTTCGTTAACCTCAAACGATTCTGAGTTGAAGTAAGCGTGGTGGCGCATCCCAAGCGGATTGATTAACGCTCGACACTATCCTCTATCCTTAAATAGGTCTCAGGTTAGAAGCACTGTAGAAACTGATGAAATTCATTGTAATGTGTTCGAATATAACCTACATATAGCAAACACACACACTTCATCATAGACGACTTTTAGTGGGCGATGTCTTCTCACTTTAGTAAGGCCGAGTCTGGGCGAACTCATGAATGATGAACCTCCCCATGGTACAGAAGGTTTATTCGTTGACAATCGCAGGAGAAACAGGAGTCGATTCTATCCCTGTAGAAATAATACCGGGGTGCTTCTGAATCAATGCCAGTCGTTAGGTCACTTCTAGTCCGCGCCTGTACTCTCCGTCTGTGAACTTCCAGTATATTTCCATTGATCGGCTAGAAACCTTCAGGGGATAATAATTGACCTTCATTATCCATTAATTTTCACGAGATTCAAATTGAATGTGATGTTTGCTTGCGAAATATATCGATTGATAAAAAAAGTATGATCTTGCACTGTGGGTCTATTACGTCTCTGCGCACGAGTATAATGATATTTGCTAATATCATATTGTTCAATATACTATTGTTGACTATTATATTATTATTAATATTACTATTATATTATTGATTATTTATTAATTCGTTTGCTTTGGCTGATCACTGTTGAAATATAATCGCAAACATTATACTTACGTCTATGATTGCTCTTCACATGCGTAGAAATGCCCACTTTGTTTGTTGCTGCCTAAAGCTCTCCTACTATAACATTTTTCGCTTTTTCAGTTGCCCGGTGTTGATGGGTTGTTCACCTACACGTTCCGGCATCCCGGCAGCCCTCTACTTGATCTACCCCTAGCTGTAAACCCCTCTGGTTGTGCTCGTTGTGAACCGAGGTTCCGTACTCTCATAAAACACAAACAGCGTGCTCTCGCTAGTGCACCGTCAACTAGGTATGTCAAATGCAGTGAAAAATAAAAAAATAAGAAAATAAGAATAAGAATGAATAAAAAATAAAATCGAAAATAAGAATGTTGTGTGCCTAAACGCGCGCGTTTTTTTCTTCAGTCGTTCATCGCATGACGTTGGTTCAAGCGGTAGCGGACGAACAAGAGGACGAGTTGCATCATCGTTCACGGATGAACTAGCTACAGCTCAGATGCGTGCCATGCTGCAGGCCTCGGGCATTGGTGCAGAGTGGGCACTGGTTAGTTTCGTTTGTTGTAAAATCTTACTCGCACACCTTTTGTTTGAAAAGAGTAGCTTTTTACCTCTGATTTTATCGGAGATTGTACATAGAAGAAAAGTTCATTTTTCGTAGAAATTAGAATTTTAGTTCGCTTCTTTTTTAAACCTTTTTTTATACATTTGCTTGTAGGCTTTGGGTGGGCGTGAGCCGTTTTCTAGTAGTTCACAAAGCTACACACTGTACCAGAAAATGCGAAAAGATTGGCGTCAAACAGTTTATTTGGCCCGGTCCAAGATTCAAGGTCTTGGTTTGTACGCGAAGCGCGACATACACATGGGCGACATGATCATTGAGTATAAGGTAATGATAAGGTTCATAATGACTATTGTTCTCTCTTTCAACAAGGGACTAATGTGAATATTCCCCGGTACGTTTTTATGTGTCTGGTTTTCTAGGGTGAAGTCATTCGTAGTGAAGTGGGTGAAATGCGCGAGAAGAGGTATGTGGCGCAGAACCGTGGGGTCTACATGTTCCGGATAGATGAAGATCTTTTGGTTGATGCCACGATGGCCGGTGGTCCGGCAAGGTAAACTCTTTGTTCTTTGCTTTTTTCGACTGGTATTCTTTCGCAACTTTTTCCTTCTCCAGGTATATAAACCATTCTTGTGATCCGAATTGTTCCACGCGTATTCTCGCTGCTGGTCCTTCGCCAGAAGATAAGAAGATTATTATAACTGCCAATCGTCCTATAAAAGCTTTGGAAGAGGTGAAAAAATATGTTCATTCTTCGATTAAAGTGGCATTTTATTTTATTTTATACCATCCTCCTTATTGTGATTTTTCCAAACAGAAAAGGGCAGAAAAGGAAGAGAAGCATGTGTTTTAGAAAGATGGTCACCGATGTTTCTTCGTTGAAGACTGTGTCTTAGAGGAGGGCTGATGTGACATTTAGAAAAAAGGACAAATGACCTGACTTTAATCAATCCGCTGGGATGCGCCACCGCGTTCATTTCAGTTTAGATTCGTTTGAGGTTTACGAACGCATGTCTAGCTTGTACAGCGATTTGCGGGTGTAGCCGATGTGTCACGTCAGGGGTTTTGTCATCCCAGACCAGTCTCGTATCAGTTCATCGACCGCGGAGGGATGAAAACCTTGGTTTGCTTTGGGACGATATCGAATCATCGACCTCACAGTCGCAAGCTGACCTTTTTATCATTTGTGCTACTCCCGCCCAAAATTTAAGCTAAGACTACTACTAAGGAGATCCGTGATGTGTAATTCTTAACATGGTTTCTGTTGGCCCAAACGTCAAGATCATGCGTATGACATGGTTTGACTCGGTATCAAAGGTAAATGTGCGCTTTTGAAAGGCGTCATTAGCGCACTGCGGCGGTTATCCACAGAACGAAGACTATGGACGTCTATTTGACAGCAAATCTTCAACCGCGTGGCCGCAGCGCTCAGCTTTTGTGCGCTGCGGCCACGTGCTTGGGACATTTGGAAACAGTCGACTATTTTGGAAAACAATAAACTGGTCTTATTTAATCCAAGCGATCAATTTCTGAGCAAAGGAACTATTAGGAGTGAAGAAATTTTTTTTTCGTTTTGCTTGGCATCTTTGAATTCTACTCTTCTTAGACATATGTACGTTCCCGTAGGACTTTGAAGAGCAATTTACTGTGGTGTGAAATGGTTCCACGCAAGATTGGTTGACGTTTGTTTTGCAGAGACACGTCGTAAGAGTGTGACTTAGATACCATATTGTGCCGTTAGATTGATAAAACAATGTCGTCACTAGTCTACTGTCGCGAAATTGCCGGTGCACATTGATTCGCACTGCAGAAAAAAAGCAGGGCTTGGCGGCAAGTCCTCTGAGAAATTCGCGCAAAAATGTTATCAAAGTGAGGCAGACCTCTAATTAGTGATTCTTGACACGTCATGTAATTAATTTGAAATTTTAATTAGTGTTACCAAGGCAAATTTGCAGGGGGTGGTTTGCAAAATTTCAATTATCGTACTACCTAATGGTAGAATTTTTACACTACTTCTTGGAACGTTTCATAACTACTTAGCACAACATGAAATTGTAGTCCACATTATGAGTTTTGAAAGGACCGTCACGTTAATGTCACTTAACAAGTTTGTATTTTTCAGCCGAATGGCTTTTTAGCAGTCACATTTGTTCGCGACATGATCTGTATTGTTCGTAATTTCAGTTAACGTACGATTATCAATTTGAATTGGAGGATACGTCTGACAAGATTCCATGTTTATGTGGAGCTCCGAATTGTGTGAAGTGGATGAACTAGTAATATCGCATTTTCTAAATGTAGCTCTTCATTATAAGTCAGCCGGTGCATATTGTGCCCATCATTTGTTTCCCGAGCATCTTTCCAGTGTCCGACTACTTTTGTGTTCTTTTCTTTTAATATTTGAAGATGGGATCTTTATAGCCCGTACTTCTCTTCAACTTCTTTGGTCATGTCCTCTATGTAGGCAGTTTTATTTTGTGTGATCCTATGTCACGAGACAAATGCCGCCGGTCGGTGTTTGTTACCTAGGTCAGTAGGATAGGAGATATCAATGTTAGGCTAGAGCGAGCATAAAGGCTTCGCTTCGCGCTTCTAGCTTCGCAGTTTCGCATCTTTCCTCTGTTTAGTTACTGTTTGCGTCCATTTGTAAATAGTTGTCGCATCTGTTCTTGGACATAGTAGGAGACTGTGCGAGAGTTTCCACCCTCGTCTACCTCAGTTTTTGCACGAACATAGAGCAATATATCAGATGAAGTCGAGGTAACTCAGTGATGACGTCACCATCTGCACATTTCTCAGTCACGTCATCACCTCCGTACAATTACCATCATCAGCACCACACAAGAATTTCGTTCTCAATCGTTGTGTTCTCTTCTCCATAGTCGTCAGTGGTCTCGTGCACCTTTGTAATATTTAATATTTTTTCTTTTCAATATGTATTCCATTCGAGATATGTCAAGTGTGTGTTCTTTCGAGACATTTCATTAATGTTTGGATTTTACTACTACTCTTTCCTTACATGTAACATTTTGATACTGACTGTTTTCATCATATTTTTTGTTCGTTCATACAACTACCAGTCTGCGCGAAATTGCGTCCAATGCAATTTGTTGTTGTGTATACGTCATGATCAGTGCGCTTCAATGCTATGATTGTTTCCAGTTTCCAGTTCCGATAGAAAATTATTTCATATGACTTCTCAAGTTCTCGTGATTTGCTTCCGTATGTGTTAAAGTGGTGAGTCTTACTGTAAACGCACCATGTTTTCACGTAATACCATCATTGTCACTTTCTAAAGTGATTAGTTTGTGATACATGAAGAGTAAGATTACGGTGCTTTTCGGTATGATAATCCACATTACGTGACATACGATTAGGGGAGTGCCTGCCCGTTTGTGAAAACGCATTGAGTGTGTAACAATTGCATATGTTGTACCTTTGAAAACCTAATTATTGAATAGATTTATCCTATGATTTGTGTATTCACACTTACGGTCGATGAGACAGCATGTGGACCTAAAAACACTCAAAAATGCTGGCGTTCTAAACATATGGTATTCAAGCGGAGAATCGTGCTGCATAATTCTTGTAGAGATGTTTTCATTTGATTCACATGTTATAGGTATCAACTTGTAGAGTGTGAAAAGTATTGAACAACAAAAAGAATATCAAAAATGGACTCATATAACTATTTTGAGGTCATTCGTTCTTTAAAACAGGCGGTGTCCTGCAACAATGATTACTTTCTTCCTAGTGATATTGTTTGTATTATCTATTGGACCCTGATTTCGAACAAGTTACCGTCCCATAGAGTTTTTCAGACAATAAATCAATAGTTGATTACCGACTTTTGAATTTCGGAGAAGTTTCATTGAAAGTTTCCGGATTAGTGTCAGTAAAAGCGAGCAGTGAGTTTAGTTAGCTATATACGAATTTTGAGGCACAGCCAATTTAACACGTTTTATAGCTCGCTCCACAATGCAGAAGGTATGGTAGGGTCAAAACGGCATAAAATGCAGTGTAGTTGCGCAAGAAGGAATTTTTGTTACACCGACACTTTGTTTTTCCTTTTGCTTTTTTTCATTCTTTTTGTTTTCCTTTCTGAAATTTCCTTTTACATTGTTTCCTTTTTCGTATTTATGTTATCTTTACCTTTGTTATATGAATCTATTTTGTACCTGCATTGCTCTTTAGTTGTTTTATTTTGTTTATTTTTTGCTTTTGGAATTTAGCTTAAAATTGTACTTATTCTTATGTTAATGTTCTTTTTTTTCTTCGCCTACCATCCCTTCCTTAGAAATAAAAAAAAGAACACTAACATGAAAATAAATGAACAAAAACAATACAACAACTTAACAGAAATACAAAAAGAAAAAACCCTAGAAGCCGAAAAATTCAGAAAGAAAAATAAAAAATGAAAACAAACAAAAAATTGCGGCCAATATCGATCCAGGTGACGTCACTTGGGAAAATGGCAAGTCCTGGAGAGACTGGAACAACGCAGTTTTTGCAGACGGGCTGCGAGTGGTCAAAAACCGCGTTGCTCTGGCGGGACCGCTCGTGCAACTCCACCGTACTTCATGTCGTCTTGACATAACTATAATTAGCAATAGATTTGACGTTCAATTCTTGTAACGTGTGTTGAGTCAAGCGTGTGTTGAGAATTTCTCAACGGGGGGTCGTAAAGGGGGTGTCGGGTCAGGGGGGGGGGGGGGGGGTTCGTAAGAGGGGGTCGGAAAATTGAGAAAAAATTAAAGCAGGTGTCGGAAAATTAGGAAAAAATGAAAGGAGCAAAGAAAAAGGACGATGTGTTGTCGTTTTTAAATAAACACATATTAATGCGTACAAAATTTAGTGTAATTTAGTTTTGTAATTTAGGGTTCACCAGAAAAACAAAGGTGAAAACTGCACTGCTTCTTTTCAGACGTGCTGAAACTTGAAGGAGGATCAGCAGTGAATGCATGTTTTTACCGTATATCAGAAGATATTTAAAACTGAAACGTATTCTAAGTTTTTTTTCAGATCCCAGTATCTGCGACTAAAAAATGGAAGAGTTCTCTCAAGGAAGAAAAAAATGTCAATGATGCATATTCAGTACTTGAGTTCTGTTTGATATAGAAATAAATAATATAGAATAAACAAATTTGTTTAATATTTGAATAAACGATTGAAGAAGACTCGCGGTTGCAGTTAAGGAAGGCTATTGTAGCATAGAAAGTTTGGATAAAAAGAGAGTACACAAAACCCAGAATGATTTCTAAAGAAATTTATTCTTCATAATTCTGGTAGTGAAACTACTACGCTTTTTGAGCCAATCTTGAATATGGACGACTTAGCATTTTCTTGCTGTTCTAATTTATGCTCGATGACGTCGGAGTCACTTCGGTGGCTCAAACCGTGCAAAATCATATGTCGTCGTACGTGCAAAGCGGTAAGGGAGTCCAGATTACCTGAACGAAAAGGGAAGCCTTCAGAAAGGAGAAAGAAGAAGCTCGTAGTCGAAGGAAACGTACCAGTGGTAATAGCATTCTCTCTAAAACATCAAGATTACTATAAACAAGCCTCTCGGTTAGTTTTGAATTAGCACAAACAATTGAAATCTTGAATAAATGTGATGCATAATAAATAACGTGATAATGTTGTGATGTGATAAAATAGGAAACCAATTATTTTAAATGCAATTAACTACCTAAAAATTTTTATTCTTTCAAAAATTGTGTGTTACTAATTTATATGAAAGAAATGAGACTAACCAGAGGTGACTTCGCATTGAGTACTAAGAGACCATAAAAGGCAATCTTCATAGCTTGCACAGTGCTTCGGCACTCTTCGTCACAGCCAATTCAATATATTGAAGATCTGCAGTTGTACGAGGACGCAGCGTCGAAAATCCGCTTAGGAACGGATGACAAACGAGATCTTCAGAAGTTAACAGAAGTGTAAGAGCACTAAGTAAAAGTAGAAGCATAGCTGCAATGAAAAGCAAGTACGCTGGCTCATGTTGGTAAGTGTAGTGCAGACTTATTTGTGCGCGATTACAAAGACTTCGATAAGGACATCTGTTAATTGGCCATTAAATGCTCTGTTGAAATAGGGCTGATGCTGTTGATTCATCAAGATTGGATGGCTCAACAGGATACCGCGCTGTTTTTAATGTGACGGTCAGGGATCAATCCCTGCAAAAGTTTTGCTGGTTTTGCATTTGGCGTAAAAGAATTTAGAGAGCACATTTCTCATCCTACAGTGACGAACTTCTTACTTTCAGTCGAAAAAGCAATTCTGATGCTGCTGCTGAGCGAAAAAAAAGACATCTACAGGCGCAGTTAGGGTTAAAATTAGTACAAAGTAGGCTCCACGAGTTGCTGAATATCTACGCTCAAAGTGAATTTCATGCAGTAAAGTTGGCTGCGATCTGTAGAGAGAGATTTCTTCTATATTTCTACATAGTTTGGTGTCTCCAGCTTTCCTGGTCTTTTTGAAACCTAGTTGAGAAAAATCCCAATTTTTGCCTCAAATTTCCGAGTTTTTCTCAACTAGCTTTTGAGAAAGCCAGAACACTTACAGAGGCCAAAATTTGCAGTTAAGGGTTTTCCTTGATGCTCTATCCAAATATGGAGTCGAATTTTTCAAAGGCTCTACCGTATCCTCGCAACGGGAAAAAGAGCGAAATCTCAGATTTTCGGCAACGCGTCAAAATCTGTGTGACTTCAAACAAATTTCCATAACTTAGCTCACTGTTTATAAAAACGAATTTGGTTTAAAGTATGTTGTAGAGGAAGATTTTTGCTATCATAATTTATTCTTACTTTTTCACGGGTAGCTTTCGTCTTCAAAAAAGCTAGTTGAGAAAAAATTGAGAAAAATGCCAAATTTCTCAACTTTTTCTCAACTAGGTTTCAAAAAAACCAGAGGGTCCCTGCAAAAGATTTTTTTGACCATTTTGTAGCGCACATCTTCCTCTACACAACGCAGCCAGCATTATCTTCCTATGTCTTTTCATCAGTGAGTTATTCATGTTTATTTCAAGGTAACAAAATCCGACCTGTCCAACAGTAATTTCCAGTTAAGACCTGGTTTTAATCGCTAAAATAACCTCTATATCACACTTGTATGTGAAAAACAGTGCTCTAAATACAATTTCAAAAAATTGCCACTGAAATGTTCTCCTCAGTGATTTTTTTTTTTTCGGTTTTGCAAAAATTTAGATTCCGGTGGGAATCGAACTCTCATCCGTTCATTTCCACTGTCGATGAGTAATATGGTTTGTTAATAATTGGAAATAATGTGAAAATTGTTTTAAAAGGTGTTCCCCTTCTTTTTCAGCTGTTTTTTCGTTTTGCAAAAATAATGGTTCCGGCGGGGATCGAACTTTTGATCATCTCTTTATCAATGTCAAACGGTACAACTGTGTTGCCGAATACACATTTAGAGCTCACTTATCTTTTCAAATTATATTCTACATATGTACTGACTCACTTCTAATTCTTGCAGTAACGTCTACCTCGCACTAATCCGAGCAAATATACTTGGAGGATATTTTTGGTGAGTAGCCAATGTGGAATGGGTCGCGACCTACAGGTAGCATTTTCGACAATCTGACTGCCTTCTAGATAGTCTTTTTTTATTATCTTGACACGTCTTTTAATCTCCTCGCCTAATGATAATCATTTATTGGATCTATTCATACTGATTAATTGCAGTATTTACAGATGTACCAGGATATTTCCGCCCTTACTCCTGAAGAGAGCTTCATTCGTTTTAAAGAATTCAACTCCGGGCCAGGACCTTCAGCGGAGTGGCTGGCAAAGAAGAAAAAGTTGAGAGATGCATGGCTCACATCTCAACGTAAGACGACGACGACGACGACGACAGCGCCACCCTCTGATCGATCCACTACCATTCGTTTCGCAGTACTTGGATTCCTCGCTTTGATAACGATCATCTCGTAAGGATTTTTTTTGCAAACACTTTTTTCAGTCTATTTGTGAGCTTTTTGAAATTCGTTGCAAAATGTTTTCTGCTATTATCATTATTTCTGCTCAGACCTGGGCTGTGAAACGAAACGCTGCGAAACAGCAAAGGAAGCGTGACCGCGGAGTCCAGGAACATCAAGAACTACTCGAGCAATCTATTCGCCCGAGGTCTTTGCTGCTCGACATAGAAAATTAAAAATATTTATTAAATTTATTGTGTATGTAAATTCCAATAAACATCTTCCTCTGTTGTCTTCTCACTGTACTGTTCTACAACTCCATACGAGCTACCTGGAACACACCTTATTACAGAAATTCTACAGAAAATCAAACACAATATTCTAACCTTGTTTAGACCCGTCCATCGAGAGGTTGAATGCTTTTCTACCTCGATTATTTTTCTTGATCTTCTTCCAGCTGGCACACGTCACGCGGCATCTTGAACATATAATTAACATGGACATATAATTTCTAGTCATTATTTATTCTATTAATATCGCTGTATTACAATATATATTCCGTTTTGCTTGTAGCATTACTTTTTAAAAAAATTTTATTATCTATTTATTATATCGTATTATTTTAATTTATTTATTAGTTTATTTGTTTTTTAAATTCTTTCTATTATTACACCCAAATTCTGATTGCTGTGTGGGCAGCTATACTGCTAGGAACGAGAAGAGGGGATCGTTTTTGGGAAGGTCTGCGAGGGGGTGATCGTTTTTAGGAGGGATTTTTCCCAACTACACGCTTGACCCTGATGATAACTACTGTAATAGTTAGCTGCTAGATCATTTCTAGGCGTAAAAATAGATATTTGTTTACATTCAGTGCGATTTTTCTTTACGGTCTAGAACAACAAGACTACATGTAATAAATAATGCATCAGTTGTGCAAATACTTGCAGAGGGCAAGAACGAGTCTGTTCCATATTGGGTGTTCATTTGAGACCTCTGAAAAAATTTCAGTGTCCGCCTGATTTCCTATCAAAATACGTAGTCTGGGTAATTCTCGCCGCAGTAATCTTTATGCTCTGTATTCTCTGTTGCGTCGCCGGCATAACATCTGCAATTTTGTAAGTAAAGAAGATTGTATTCAATTCATTTCTTATCGGGTAATAGTGAAACTGAAGGGGAAAGCATCACTTCAAGGAACAGAAAAGCAGAAGTGGAAAGAATGAATCAACTATGTAAGATACCTTACATCTCATTGCTCCCTACGGCCAGTAAGGTTAGCACTATTAGAAAATCATTGCCCGTGAAACCAAATAGCACTACGTCAGTTGCTTCCAGAGCAATTCGGCAAGTCATCGCTCTCTACAGAGCAGCACAAATTCGGGGAAACTTTCTATGGCTGGACCAGGTGAATTGAGAAACTATACCTTCTTTCTATACCAGGTGAAAGTGTCACTTTTCTTACAACAAGAGCACTTACTCAAAGTTGTATTCGTTTCTACTTTTAAATACTGACATCTGTTCAGAAATCATTTTCCTAGCATCTGTTGTTTCGATCAAAAAGATATGCTTGATTGAAAGGTCTTATCTCATCTTCTTTAGAACGAACCTGTCTCTGCACTGAAACAAGAAGTAACAACCGACTTTGATTCGGATGACGCCACAGCATTTCGAAAGGTAGCCACAATGTATAAGACAAACAATTTCTGCAAATGATAACTGAAACTTCCTTAAGTTGCAGCAAATGGAAAACGATAACATAAATCGCTTCGTTGGTATTTGTCTTAGTGGTCGGCAAATAATGTCAATTTGGAGGTACTGCAGCAGAGGCAGTATAAGCCATTTTGAAGGGATCCATGATGATGGACAATTTCTTCGTCGTCTCTTTAATTAAGGATATAGCTAATGTAAGATAGAGCAATGTCAAGAGATGAGTCGCCGGGAAAATGTAAGAAAGGAACTAATGCTTCTGTTTAGGGCCTATTCTTCCTCCATCACTCTTTTTTAAAATGTCATGGATACATAACATCCAAATGTTGCGTTGTGAACGACAGGTGGCAAGTGAAACTGTCTGACTACGGCATGGAGAAACTACGTGTTGTCGACAAACGAACGCAGCGTGGTTTGTGTGAATTGTTGCGGACAAGGAGAATTTCCTTCTCACTTATGCAATGGTTGCAATGGTTATACTTATACAATGGTTTTTTAAACACGTTAACCACAATGCGACCCACTATTGAGTCTTGAGTTAATATTCCAATTAAAGGCATCACTCCACGAATCTGAAGTGGTACGGATTTCAGGTGGAGTATTCGTATACGGGATGGGAGACTATGGAGAAGGAGGTGATTCCGTCCATTTCTTCTTAATTGCCGTAAAAAACGGCCCGGAAGATACGGCTTCAGGCGTTCTGGCGCACTATTTTCAACAGGGAGTTCGACTGGAGCGCGCCAGCCTTGTGCGGCGCCGTATCTTCCGGGCCGTTTTTTACGGCAATTAGGAAGAAATGGTCGGGATCACCCCCCCCCCCCCCCTCCCCTTGGTTTCCCATCCCGTATACGAATACTCCTTCTGAAATCTGCACCACCTCAGATTCGTGGGGTGATTCCTTTAACTTCCCTTCTGTACATTTTACATGCTAGCATCACACTAATCCCCATACATGCAATGGGAGTCATTCAGCATTGAGTTCTGTGCGCTCACAATAAGTACTGCTGAACCCCGGCATCGCAGACGGTTTGTCAACTCAACAATTAACCAACATCCTCAGGTTTCTGCCAGGTCAACAACAACTCAGCAGCATCAAGAACTGAAATAAATTCTGTGATACTCCTCAGCCCACAAATCTTCGTCTAAGGAGTACTGGGAAGTTTTGTCCCTCTAAGATTGGTTCGCTAGAAGGAGCTGTCATTGAGTATGAGTATTAGCTACTCGCTTCGCTTAAAGGCATCACCCCACGAATCTGAGGTGGTGCAGATTTCAGGTGGAGTATTCGTATACGGGATGGGAGACTATGGAGAAGGGGGTGATTCCGTCCATTTCTTCTTAATTGTTGTAAAAAACGACACGAAGATGCGGCGCCGCACAAGGCTGGCGCGCTCCAGTCGAGCTCCTTGTAGAAAATAGTGCGCCAGGACGCCTGAAGCCGTATCTTCCGGGCCGTTTTTTACGGCAATTAAGGAGAAATGGACGAAATCACCCCACTCTCCATAGTCTCCCAACCCGTATACTCCACCTGGAATTCGTACCACCTCAGATTCGTGGAGTGATGCCTTTAATTTCACATTTTGTGGGTCGCATTTTCTAGATGTGGTCGCAACATAATCTAAATAAGTCCACAACAGCCGTTTGTTCTTGCAGATAAAAGAACAGTTTTAGACGCTACTTACTCTTTCTCATGCGAAAAGAGAATTTCACTTACGACGTCATCTGGTCGCTTGTGTAGAAGGTATAAACGTACAAAATGGTTTTATTGTAATCCTCTACAGCTTACGAAGTTTTTCTTGCGTACACTCATAATGAACAAAAACGGCTTTGAAATGTATCTCCTATCTCTATTCAATGGCTGGTTCAGGAGTGCGCTGCGCGAACGTTCTCGAGTCTGAGACCCGCCCAGGACTTACCAAACCATCTATTTGGGCACAGAGTAAAGACCAATTATAGAGTAAAAAAATCTAGTAAAATCTAATAAATAAAGGCCAATTTTAGAGGGTTCGCTTGAACAGACGCGCTTTCTCGGGTTTCAAATAATGAAATATAGATGAAAAGAATAGATGAAAATAATTTTGCGAGAGCTCTCGACGCTTAGCAGAGTGATCATCGGGAGGCAACTGGGGGTGTCGTACATTCTTGCATCAAGATTCGAATTAACAGCACGGCTAGAGTGGCGCAGGATTGAAATCTGAGTGATGGAGAAGGAAAGGTTGGCAACAAGGCAGAGCACATCGAATTCAAAATCGTCTAAGAGATTCCAACAGCCCGGTCCTAACACTGACAGCGGAGGAAGAATCTCAGGTCGTAGTAGCAAAGGTAGAGCGCTCCAACGTTGGTTTGATGGAAATAATCATTATTACTGAGCAACGATGGCCTCCAATCTTCGATATACGCGTCTCAGACATGCTGCTCAAATAAAACTAACAAGATTTTTGTTAAATGAGCAATCTACTGATATATTGCCCAAGGATATGGTAGCCGTTGTCGAAGACCTGATCAGGTATATTGGAGCAGGAAGTACGCCCGCCCAGTAGACGTGATGGCAATTCCGGTTTAAAAGCGCGTAACCAAGCTGGAAAGCACAGACTACGCCGATTTGCACTCTCATCATCGCAAAAACAATTTTTTTTCATAGCAACAGCCCCACTTGATCACCTCATATAATGGCGGTGCTAGGACGCAAATCAATGCTATGCTGATAGGACATTAAAATCTCAAAGGATCAAAAGCCTGTGAAAAACGCGAAAGTCGTAACTTACGAAGTGATCAACGCAACATCGTTTTGATATCCTCGCAATCGAAATCGTCAAGTGACGACTAAAGGGAAAGAAGAAGACGTTATCTGCTCATCAAGAGGGCTTGCAGATAGCCCGTGGACTCGCAGAGATAACACCTATTTGGGAGAAGAAGAACAACTCTGCTGAGTGCTTGCAGTACAGGGGAATCGCTGCATCACTAGAAAGGTCTTCGAACCCACCATCGATTGCAGAATTGGAGGCAATGTGTATTTATCCACTAACCAATGTTGTTTCCTCAGCAACCACCGATTGTTTGAGAGGCATTGTGAGGAGCAAAAACCGTTACATCTTGCATTTCTCGACTTGAGCGTCTGACTATATAGTCAGACTTCGCGGTACCCATAGGACAACATGCTGAGTCAGGGAGACCCGTCAATTAGATTCGAATCCTCTCTATGGTCATGATAAAATCATGTTGGTGTATCAAGACAACAAAGAGCTGAATGAGTAGGCTCAAGTTTTGGCGAAACCAAGCGTGTTTAGGGTTCTTCGCAACGTTGGAAATATCAGGTTCGTGAAGATTGATGCAAACGACGCGAGTGACGCTAATTATCAGGATTAACGACGTTATCCTTTTGATTTCTTACACATGGTGTCACCGCTCGTGCAGACGCCGTTGTGTCTGTAAAAAGCGGAGGCTCTGCCTTTTCAACCTGAAGGTGTAAACCTGTCTTCTCCACCGCACGACAAAGGAGGTAGAGAGTCGTTCAAAATTGTGAGGTAAAGATGCTGCAATGGACTATCCTTGTCACACGCCTTCATCACATCTACAAAAACGACATCCGACATAAGCTCCTGTAGCCGTGAAAATGAGTGAAACTTGCCTCCGATGATACTATCGCGTCTGGCACCGATGGGTGTGCTAAAACAGCGGCTAAATTCGGCTTGCGCAGAAAGTGCTTTTTGCACATTTGAAAAAGGAAGTTTGATGAACCTTGCTGAAAGTGAAATACTACAATATTAACTACTTGCAAACAATAACAGTTGGTACTAAATGTTTACTGTGCTTTCTTCTTTCCCATTCAAAAATTTTCCGTAGGAACTTCTCAAGAAAAACAACAATATAAAAAGATAAACTGGACTGAGTTGATCAGTGAATCGGGGATGCATCTATGCAATCTACTGAAAAAAAAACACTACGAAACAAGAAATAGAAGGCTATGCAAGAGAAAATAGTGCTTGTTAATGGAATACACACCTAATACAAAGCATCCTTGCTGGGGACAGCATGACCCACAATATGGTGGGTTCCAGGCGAGAGAACAAGAATGACGATCTATCTATTCCAAAATTAAAAAAGTCAGTGCGTTAACGGGCAAGGAGTTTTAATAAGGTTTTTAAAAGTTTATGGATCGATCCAAATTTTCACTCCTATTTTTAACAGCACTCTGTACTATTCAGAAAAAAATGAATTTCATTGTCTAATAGCAAATCACCATCTTGATCACCCTGACTTCCGTTAATCTTCGAACTGGTCGAGCGGGCGCCAATAATTCTTCCATTTGTCCCGATCGCGCGTCTGAGTCCCCAAGTGGTTCCTCCTTTTGCGTGGGGCGCGAAGAGCATCATAATTTTCTTTAAAGGACTTCGTGAAGAAATCTGACCATCGGGCCGACGGTCTACCTGTAGTGATAATATCGCGGAGAACTCAGTCGCTCACGGCTCTGGTCCAAGGGCTGTCGGTAACGCGCATCACGTGTCTGGCCCACCTTATTTTACTTTGGCAAACGCGGCGGCGTCTCTAATCATCGATCGCTGACGTAGGAGAGAACCTCGAATCCCATCCTTCACTTGCGTCAAGCGGGATACTCTTAGCATAACTCTTTCAATTGCGCGTTCAATGATGCTCACCGCGTTTTCTTTCTGCTTGCGAAATGCTAAGGCTTTCAAAGCAGGAAGTACGGTGGTGTTGAAGAGGTGACCACGGGGCCTCGTGCTCCTAGCCTTCTTCTCTACATTCTCGATGCTCTTATACGCTCCCCAAGCCGTTCGTTTCCTCCTACCAAGCACGGGGATTGGGTCGTTCTTCATAATTATTTCCCGACCTAGATAAACGTAGCTGGTGCATTCGGATATGTTCATTCCGTTGAATTTGAATGGGGCATCCGAGGCTCATCCGTTACGCATGAACGTCGTGTTTTTCAGATTTAGCTGAAGGCCACATCCACATGTTTCGTCGATTTCGCTCAGCATTCGTTCCGCTTGGCTGATGCTAGGTGTTATCAGTACGACGTCATCAGCAAAGCGCAAATGGTGTAGCTGCCGACCATTAGCCTTCACTCCCATATCGTCGTATTGCTGCTTTCACATTGCTTCTCGAGGATGGCTGTGGATATTTTAGGTGAGATTGTATCAACCTGTCGGATCTCTCTCTTCATGTCAATCATGATGATCTTGTAGAATGGTGAAATTTTCGAAGTAAACTCTCGAAGTACTATGTATTGGGTATTGTAGATATTGTATGTATGTCTATGTATTGGGTAGGGACGCCTTGGCTGTCCTAAACTTCCGTGACCGCTTCCGTCTGAGTCGAAGGCTTCTTCAAGTCGATGAATGTGAGACAGGGCGGCAACTTGTACTCTCGCGATGCCTCGATTTGTTTTGAAACAGTGTTAATGTGGTCAATCGTGCTGAATCTTTTTCGAAGCCCTGCTTGCTCGCATGGCTGCCCTTCAACAAAGACTTTTAATCCTGTTAAGAATCACTCTTGCAGGAAAAAAAAACGGTAGATGACGGAGAGTTAGCAGATTAGGTTATAGCTGCCGATATCATTTGCATCTCCCTTCTTATACAATAGCACGGCATTGTTGGTCTTGTACTTAGGAACCTTCCAAAACGACAGCTAAGGTGTAAAGTCCACAGTGTTGATAATAACTGGTGAAAGATTCTTCAGGTATTGATATCTTAACTTGTCGGGACCGGGTACTGTACGATTTCTTACCGACATGGAAGACATGTCGTACATTGGATTGATTTGTTCTGCAACAAAACCTCTTGTAACTGTTTTTCTGGTTTGACTTCTTAATGCTGTTGCTCTAAACGCAGTAAAAGCTTGCCAACTGGAGCTTCTGCATTTGGTAATCACAGATATTTCAGCCCCTTTGTCCCGACATATTAGTTTTATCGACTTTTTATGCTCTTATATGTCTCTTTGTGGGCGGTGAAACGTATCCTGTGGAGTTTCTTGTATTCTCTAATTATGGATATGGTATCAACGCTGGGCACAATATGCAATTCGCTGTAGCCAATAATGCAAAACGGTGATGCGCAAATGCTGCAACAAGATCCGTTTGAGTCCTCCAAACATTATGTCGTGAAACTGAAGAATTCGACATTTTCATAAGTAATTGTCGGCACTTTTATACCACTAGGTTGAAGAATAAGTTGAGTGGTTGAGGAGTATGTACGGTGAAAAATTCCCTTTCAGCGGGCAGAAAGCCTGCTGAAGTTGAGATTGGCGCCCTTTGTTGAGGAAGAAAAATGCTTGAAAAGACCAATTGCCTTCTGTACTTGCGCTACAAAATTTGGAATCTTGACTTTAAAAATGTATCACACACCAGCCCACTAAATTATCGTGACTGATGATTGGAAAAGAAGCTTTTTTCTTTTTTTTTTAAGTGAAAATAAGGAAATTATGGCAAACTAATCAACAGTGTTGGTCGTTCTTCTCATAGTTCCCAACAATGTCCGCCGATTATTGATCAGTTTTTCAATGCCTCCTCTTGGCATTCAATTTCGTATTTTTCCATGTTTTTCGAAGTCTTTCTCTTCTTTTTGACATTTTCATGCCTTCTTCGTTTCCTTCTATGCACAACAGAAATCACACAAGCAGTTTCATCGCCGCTGTTGCTTTGATCAATCGCAAATAACTGAAAATGTTGAAAGTTTCTAGTTGTTTAAAGTTTTCTTTCTATCAACACAATGCTCCATTTCAATGATTCGAAAAACAAAAATCTATGGAAATTAAAAAAAAAAACGGAGTACAGTCGTCATCTAAAATAAGAAAATTCTCTGTCGAATAATGTATAACATTTTGGGAGTAGTTTGTATCCATATTTTGCTTTGAAAAAAAAAACGCTTAAGGCTTGCTTCTCTTGCCCACTACTTAGCGGTAAGCGGTCATGTAGTTGCCGTCAGCAGGGTCGGTGCAACCTACAAATATATCTATATATAATATTATATACATAAACAGTTCCTGAATTTTTTATTGACTGCGCGTGGACTTCTTGAATTCCTCTTCCTGAATTATCAGTCATGTGAGATTTTTTTTCTTCTGGCTTCTCTGAGGAAGAAAGAATCCAGCGGCGAATTTGTGCTAAAACTCAGCAAATAGTTGATACCAAATCTGACGATAATCCGCGCAATTTTCTTTTTGGTCACGTGCCACATGCAAGGGCAGATGTAGCGCAGTCGGTTAGAGGTTCGGCTGTCTGTACGATCGATCGGAGTTTCGGATCAGCCCCGGTGCTGACCAAGCCTTTCATCTCTCCCGGGTCGATAAATTGGTACCAGACTTGTCTGGGAGGATAAAAACACTGACTTGATCATCGGCTGGCCCCCGCAAGTCATTTTAAAGGCTAACACGCGTTCCAGAAACCTCAACGATTGACGAATTCCAGTAAAACGCGTTGGTGCATCCCCAGTGGATTGATACGCCACTGACTTTATCCTTTATCCTGAATTATTTTAAGAGAGATTTTTTAAGAGAGGAGAACCTGCTAAGAGTGAAAGTAGTGAGAAGTGCTAAGTATTGGGATTTGTTCAGGGGAGCAGACATCAGAACCTTCCGATATCCGGGTGTTGTAAACACGGAATGCGAATACTGAATTGAGCACACAATTACAGTGCAAAGTAAATAAAATTGCGGAACACTTGAAAATCATTTTAGAGGAGTTTTTTTTAGAAATTTCTTTAGAAGATGTTCCCAAACGCTGTGCCCTATCTGCTTTCTCATAGAAACTGATCAATTAATCGTAACTCTGGAAGGTTAAAAATATCTCTAATTTGGGAAAAAAGGGGCTTTTTTAGGAGAAAAATGTGGCAAAACTAATTCGGTACGGTTGCTCTCTCAGTGAATTGACAAAAGCTCATATTTTGGAAATGCAGAGATTATTCGCTCCAATTTGGTAATGGTTGCGTTGTACTAGAGCTGAGCCTATGCAGGATTTGATGTGATTTTCGAGGAAATCAGGGTGGCCCACAGCTACTGATTTGGAAACGAAAAAAACACAGTTGCGAAATTCAGTGATTGATTATATCAGAAGCTTTCCCGGGAAAATTCTGACTCTTTTTAGCTCCATTTGATTCGAGAATGCTGGTCAGAACGTTCTTCCGGAAGACCTTCAATTGATTCAGTTAAATCTTCATTGGAAGGCATGAACAGCAAGTTCGTCAGTTGCAAATGCGAAACAGTTTTGAATTTAAGGATTGAAAACGTTTTTACAGAAGCAGAAATCTAATGGACCACGTTATGAACATGCTTGAGATGCACGCATCAAGTTTAGAGGACGAGGTTGCAGAGAGGACGAAAGAACTCATTGAGAAGAAGAAGAGCAATATCCTGCTCTACAGAATGCTTCCAAGATTTCTCCCTTTTCATTTGTTTTGCTGGTGAGAATGACTGACCATGGCACAGTTTCCAGGCAGGTGGCCGAGAAACTCAAACTTGGTCAAAACGTCGAGCCGGAAACCTATGAAAGTGTGAGTGTTTTTTTCTGATGTCGTATCCTTCACAACAATTGCAGGCAAAGGCACACCATTGCAGGTTTTTTTGAGTTTGCATTTACTAATGAACTGCGTTCGTTATGCGTATGAGTTCAGGTAGTAAATCTTCTCAATAATCTTTACACGATCTTCGATAATTGATGAACACGACGTCTACAAGGCTAGTTGTCAAAATGGAGTGAATGCTGGCTTTTCCGTGATTCCATCACCGATGACATTAAGGTCGAAACAATAGGCGATGCCTACCTATGTGTAAGCGGATTGCCGAATCGAAATGGTCGCGATCATGTGAAGGAAATCAACAGTATGTCGTTGGGTTTTATGAGGAGTCTTGTGGGGTTCCGAATCCCTCATCTACCAGGGGAGAACCTGAACCTGAGAGTTGGATTCCACACAAGTCCGTCAATCTTATCATCTCCCTTGCATTATTACTAGATTCGTGAATCATTTTTGTCGGCGATGATAGGAAAGTGTAGTCAGAGCGAAGCTACGGAGAGACTGGATTTTGTTGTTCCTCAATGATATTTTCTTCTGTGAAATAAGATGAATCAGGAAGTTAGGTATTAATACCTCGATGAGACTTTCAAGCAAATCCTCTTCATGCGGGTTTATTTGTGCGCTGTGATTATGTGCATGCACTATAAATATCAACTTTTAATCAAAGAACAGCACTTGGTGCGCTTTATCTGCTGGCTTTCTTCCACTTCTGATTCTCACTTTCACAGTGAGGAAGCAAAGCACATCTTACGTATGTGAGAAGAGGTATTAGGAGAATCGGAGATTTCTTATTCTTATCCAACGACTTGACTCTTCGAACCCCAAGAACTGACAAAACGAAGCTGCGTAAGGCGGATTTCGTTACTCATACGGATGTGAAGAGTTGCTTTGTCAAATGTTTTTGCCACGAATCAGCTTTGCTTTATTAGACGGTTTCATTTCAATAATCCTCTGGGTATGGACCGTTACCTCCAAAACTGAGGTTTCCGTTCCTGTACTTGTGGGAGGTGTTTCTTATTCTCGCTGCTCTTCTTGAAAACTACCGAACTTTACTTTAAATTACTTTTGTGAACATTCTTTTCTGAAGTACATAGTTAGCCGACAAAGCAAAGAATGAAATCTGTTTTTTTACAGTAAGATGAATGGTTTTCATCATTGAGCGATAAAAAATAGAGCGATAAAAAAGGAGCGACTGATGGCAAAAGTAAGCACTAAGATACGGCGATGTCCACGGTGAACCCATCTCTTGAATTTTGTGCTCGGATTTAAATGACATTTTCTCACCATTTATTTATTTATTTATTCACATACACCAAAAAAAGAAAAAGGAAACACATCTGTCTATGTCAAAACACTCAAGGAGGAATCGGCAAACTCATTGTTAGCGGGGCCTGGCGCAGTCTTTTTCGTGGCGGATACGCGCTAGACATGTCGTTCTCCTACTCCGGAAGGTGAAGAATCCTCTCATGCCATCTACTCTCCCACTCCAGAACGCCTAACATCGGTCTATTCATCTACATGTTAGGATTTGGACGACCAACTCAGCCCCAGAAAGAGCACGTTGGGATCAAAGCGAATCTGATCAGGGATCTTTAACAAAGAGGGTTCAGCAACTTTCGTAATCCTCAAACGGCTAACCACCACAATCTAGACAAGACCAAACCAGCTGCGGAATATCGCAATGAACTAAACTGTCAAAAGCACTGCCACTGCTGGAGGAGAGATCAATCAAGGATCGATCTCTCCTCCATTAGTAGCAGTGCTTGTCTCAAAATCCATCGAAAAGTTCCCAACGGACGCTGCCTTTAGGTACCTGTTCCTTTTTATTGTTTAGACAGGATTGGATGATATTGATGGGCATATTCATTAATTTGAAAACACCTATAGGTATGCCTATGGGTGTGTGGTATGAAAAAACTGGAGAGAAGAGAGTTTGTTAGAATTTCGCCTGGGTTTTATACAATAAAGTTGGTTCTTTCTGGCACGTTGTGTGAAGGGTTGACAGTTCAAAAGGTGAAAAATCCTCACGCGAGATCCGCGAAGCCCAGAACCCTATAGTAGAACAACGCTCACCAGTGTTTGGGTGACCAACTTATCCCAGAACGGAGGAAGGAACTCTGAGCGAACGGATGGGAGACCCCAAGCGGAAGGGCTGGTCAACTTTGCACCCTTGGCTTATAGTTTGGACAAATGATTGTACTCTCAAATAAAGCTATCATAAAGAACCAGAGGCCAGTTTAAGCCCTATTCTTTTTATTCTATAGCAAGAACAGTAGAAATCCCCTCAGATGTTCCTAGCGTTGTCGTCAGCATACCGATTCTGGAATGGGGATTTTTTCATCAGCACCATTCGTCAAAATTAAAATATGGACTTTTTCAGGTGAAATCACATAATGAACGACCACGAACTTGGTTGTATACAATCTCATTCGCGTTTCCTCTATATTTCCAACGCAACATTGGTAACAAGTAATGTTTAGGGTCTGTGGTGGCTGGCGTTGTGGGTCTTTCAATGCCCAGATACTGTTTATTTGGAGACACTGTGAACACCGCGAGTCGCATGGAAAGCAGTGGAAAGCGTTCGTTCAAGATTTTCCTCACATTTTCCTCAGAGCTCCAGTTCATGTGTTTTTCGGGAGTAGTACAGAAATACAGAGGGTTCAGAAAAGTAGTATGATAAAGAATTTGTTGACATTAACGAGTTGCAAACAGCTAGGGTAAGGTATCTTTCTTCGCGACTCAACTGTTCATTTGTGTGTGAACAGTAAAGTGAAATGACTGAAGAATCTCAAAGTTCTCACAGTTTTTTGATCTTAGTCGTGGGAAAACGATAGCGAGGAAAAACTGACAGTTTTTTCTCTGACTCTGATACCCTACATATGTGCAGAAGAAGAATTGAAGAATTTTGCATTTAGCTGGAATGATACACATTTCCTCAGATGCGAACAACTTGCTTCATGAAGTTGGAGGATACGTAACAGAACCCAGAGGAGAGGTCTTCATTAAGGGAAGAAGACTGTGACTGATTGTTTCATGATATGTGCTTTGCGCTTAAATTCTCATAAGAATTTGTTTCAGGGGAAGGGCGTGATGGAAACGTTTTGGCTCCTTGGTCCCACAGATGGAACTCATCAACTTAAATTCAACCGCAAAAGACTATCGCAGGCGATTTTCAAGATCAAGGCAATATCAGATCAATTAAAACTGTCTTAGCTAACCTCTTTCGATCGCTGAGTAGCTGTTACTCGCGATTAAAAATGTTGCTTATCAATGTTTTTCTCTCTGATGTGTTCATACCAATTTCTCTAAACTTCATTAGAGTTGTAATTTTATGATCAGAATATGTAATGCGTTTGCTCCCCGGGTTTCTTCTTTCCCTGACGGCATAGAAAGGCGTTGGTCGTTTGGTGCTGTTGTCATTCCGTCGAAACCCGTACGCTGTTTCTATGGACTCACGTGAAAGAAGTGAAAGAATGTGTTGCTCTCCGTTGTTGCAGAGCACCGTCATAAAAAATTCATTATATGCCGAGCGATGCCGTAACTAATCCGTATCAAGAACCGCTGATGGACACATGTACATACTGTTGTGATTCTCGTAGTGCATCTGCGCAAATAGGAATCACTTCAAATTCGTCTCGAACCTCTGCTTTTACGTAACCACTACATGAAGTTTTTAGAAAACAAAAGCGCACCCTATCCGAGGATGATAACTTCTTCTAATCTTCATTAATGGAAGGTTCCATCCAGTCGTAATGGTGATTTGGCACAAGCTGTCAAGAGAGTTCATTTGTTAACTAGAACACATAGGAAAGGGAAGGTAGAACGATTTCCTGCACGCTCTTCAGTTTGCGATCGATTAGCGTTCTGAAAACTTTGAGTGTGACTCGATCATGATGAACGTGCACAAATTCATCCGATAAAGTACATTTTAGACCAAAGTGTTCCTATGCCTGTAATACTGAGCAGCTTATTTGAAAATAAAAGCGAACTGAACAATCTCCTTTGATAATTAAATTTTGATAGTTACTGAATACTTACGAAGCCACACTAACCCATGTTATTATCGCCTGTACTGTAGGTTTCGTTTCGACACATTCTGTGCAGATCTTCACCAGATTAACAATTCCTTAATTTTAACATCTCTTATGTAGTTCCTTTGACTGGTCTCTGCATTTTGCGTAGGCGCCAAAGGAAGATCCTCATTAACAGCTATACATGTCCCCTGGGCTTCGAATGTCCGGGCCTCAACTGAGATAGCCTTTTTCTCTGTGATCTGATCGATGACAAATTCTGTGTCCAACCCTCCTTCAAACAGTAATTTGCAGAAGTTTTCGTCGACTTCTTGGCAGGTCAAGGGTATCATGTTCCGACATAATTACTGCTTAGAAAACCTTCGAATGAAGTAGCCTCTCATCGGGTTACGGTAGGTGCGAATCGAAGGACTGCTGGTGTGAACAAAATTCGATAATTGTTGCGCGGCCTTCGAAATGTGCTGTCATCAGCGAAACCAACCGGAAGCCTGACAAATTGGTATACTGTAGCAGAGTCCCTTCACGAGTGCGGACCGTGAGGCGATAGCGCCCCGCTGACTGCATCAATTTGCACATCACAATCGAAACCTGACCGAGTTATGGTAATTATCACACGGCGGCAATATGTGCACGGTTGACCTTTTGAAATCGAACACCACAATAATGAAGCGTCTTTGTCGGAAAGGAGGTGTAGACCCCTTTGGAACGAAGGTATTTGAAGCTAAGTGAACGCTCATTGTGGAAGCGCACAGTCCAATGTATGCATCGTTCACTGATCCAGGCGGTTCTACAAATCCATGCCTCGAGATATTTCTGCTGTTGCAATGGATCACCAAGAGCTCTGACTTTTTTTTTTATGAATTCAGAATTTCTAACGGTCTTCTCTTGTTGCTTCTGTTTTTCGTACTAAGATAAATTAACGTCTTTCTGGATGAAACACCAAACCTGAGCGACACCTTCATCAGGTCTGTTCGAGTCGTTGCAGAAAACAGAGTGACTCCAACGACGTTCAGCACATGCTATTTCACCGCCCGAACAGGTTGTGCTTTCTCTTCTTGCTTCACATCGAACAAAAGAATAGCATTTATGACATAAAAAAGCTGCTGTTATTTGCCTATGTCCTTTCCATTTCAAATGATGAGAGTAGTACTACGATACTAGCTTCGGAATCAACTTCCGACTTCTTCCGGCTATCCGCTGCAAGAGACACCAGAGCAATGTTGGTAAATAATCACCATGATGAAGAAGAAGGTGAACTCAAGAGTTCTTCTTAAGTGGCGAGAACTCACAGTATGTAGCATCCATAACGAGGCTAAAGTTCTGGATGCACATTGCTTCTTTCGGTGCGACTCTTGAATGTTAGACACACCTTTAAATTTCTGCAATTCTCCGCTTAAAGTTTAACCTGCATTTAATACGAATTTAAGATTGCATGGACAAGATCAGGTCACCATTTGTAACCTTACAAAATTCTAACATTCGCTATAGGTTAACACTAACACCAAATGACTTCTAAGTGTTCTTGTGGGAGATTATAATTCTGTGTAAATCAGTAAAACTCCTACTAGTACAACATGCTGCTTCAGTAGCTGATCGATAAGACAGAGCCCATCGTTAACACTTCAAACACGTCAAAAGCAATTTTTACCGATCTCTTCAAAGGGCTCAACCGCAATCGAAACAACATTTTAAGAATGTCTAGACCGTTGTGTTGAACGATTTATTATCTTCCCTCAAAATTCTGAACATTCAAAAACTCATCGTTTACAAAAATCTCTGCAATAAATTTTTACATTACTACAAAAACACTTGTTTTAGAAGTCATATCTCTAGAAGAGTTTTTGTTGCTTGCTTGCAATTGTGAAAAGTGATCTATATCGGTCCTTAGTTTCCGTTCCGGTCTCTTGCGAGAACCAAAGGTCGCTACTCGCTACAGTAACCATCGTTATTGAGCGCAGAACAGAACAGGCTGGTTATAAAGTGGCCGTGGGTCGTTGAGGTAAATTTCGCATTAGTCTGTGGAGACGTTTGTCTGAACTCATTTAGCGGAAAAAATTAGTTTCTGGGAAGTCGGCTTCGCTTTTGACTCCATGGGAATGGCATCGAATGGAAACATTTAATCCAATAGAGCGGAGCACTTCACGCCGTCACAATATTTCTTACTTCGTTTCCTGAGTTAATCAGTTTGTAACTGGATCTTCTAGAAGCTAGTCGGTGGTGTTGGTCGTAAAATTTTGAGGATTGTAAGCGATCGAATCTTTCCACACTATAGAACAAAACTCCAACCCTACTTTTCGATCAATAATGTAGCTGCCTGACCAAATGTTCGCCTTAGATCGGAGAGGCTTAATAGTGGTGACTCAAGCGGCGAATGATTAGGATATTCCATTTTCTCTAATTAACGTAGAGGCTGCGTGCACAGCACAGTCTTGTGCATTTCACAGCAAAGCAACAGGGGAACTGTTTCATTTGGGGATGCGAAATTCTATTCTTCCGTTTCGCATGAACTGTGTTCGAAAAACAAACCGGGAACCTTCTTTGAAGCCAGGCAGAAAGCAAGAGTCTTTTTTTTTCGAATTTCTGTTCCATAGTAACGAGAATCCTGTGTCCACTGTAAACTGGCTGTCTGAAATCCGGTCCCAGAGTATTCGTTGCGCGCAGTCGATTTCTGAAAAAAGTTCTTCTCCGTTCTTCGTCTTCGTTTATGTGAAGCAAGTTGTTCAAAACCCAGGAACCATAAAACGTCGTAGAGTTCGGGGTTCGGTGCGTCCTGGATGCATAATTATCCGAAAAAGTTCATTTCCGTCGCACTTCGCTGTAGTTGCTCTCTCTCATGAAAGTGCTGTTAGCCAGAGGTCTGCAGGCTACATACGAAGTAACGTACGTCATTCGCTGGCTGTTGTGTCTCTGCACTGAATTTCTCAGTGAAGCTTCGTCTTTTCTGGAATTCTACTCTGATCTGAACTCCTTGTGTTCCGGCTGCGTGGAGTTTTTGAGGATTATTGGTGATATCTCTGTCTTTTCTTTCTCTTTTCTTCACCCTAAGATTCTGTGATCTAGCACTTCTTCTTTTACTAATAGACACAGCCGCTAGGAGTAATTTTATGTTTAACGATTCTTCATAAACTCTGAATTTCGATATGAGATGGATCTGTTAATTAGAGACCACACGCATATCCTTTTTCCTACTGTTCCAGTGGAATAATTTTGCTTTAGCTTCTATAACCCCTACCTCGATTTGTAATGTTCCTCCTTTTAGCAACTCTTTCAGGATTAACACAAAAAACGTTCTTTTTCTTTGTTTTTTAAGAAAAAAAACTATGGGTATTCTTTAGTACTATCTCGTTTTGTATTCAGTTCGGTTTGACAGCTATAAGGATTGTGACTGCTTGATTTAGAAGGAAATCACTCTTTTAAGAGTCATAGTTTACATTTCTCCTTGTGCTGTCTGATTTCCTTTCTACAATCCTCCCCTGTGTTTCTCTTTATCCTGAAAACGCGTAAGCCAGTGCTTTACTCTATTTTTCCAACAGATCAAATCTCTTTGCGTGGATATGCCATCCCTGAAACCGAAAAGCTGAGGCAGGGCATCCTTTTGAACGTACGGGAGCTCATCCTCATATCTACCTAGAACACTGCATCGTTCGAAGGTTACGGTAGTAGTGACCTTTAGTAACCTCGTTTATTGGCTGAAATGTAACGTGGGGAGCGTAGAAACAGAAGGATTTTAACATTACGCCTTTTTCGGATTTTAATTTTATTTCGGACTGCACTTCTTCAACCTTTCTTTTAACACAAATGAATAAGAAGGGAAACGTTTTCCTACAGAGGCTTTTGGTAAAAGTGTTGCTTCTTTACGATTTGTTTATAGCTTTAGAAGATCATGACAGTAGTTGCATCGCTTTTTATTGGAAAAAAAAACAAGTGTTTAAAGGACTTGGATCATTTGCTAATTTACTCCCTGTTATCCTCGCTATATGTAGCAATTCTAAAGCGTCTTGTGCGCCAATTGTAAAGAATTCCAACAGATCTGTGTAGCTCTGAGACAATCAGTAGTTTCGGCCAGAATTCCGGGCAATTTTTGTTCACATGAGCATGAAGGCTCCAGAATATGCAGTGAATAATCTTCTTGTCTATTTTGTGCATTTTATTCACAGAGCGCGTTGATCAATATCAGGGAAAAGCAGCTTTCTTTCATGCTATATTTTCGAAAGATGGCACATTTTCAGCTAAAATGTCTATAATATTGACTTCTTTTGCCGCTTTCTTCGGCAGTTCATATTGTCGAAACCTAGCCTTTGCTATCTGGGCAGATTTTAGAAACTTCGAAAATAATTCTGTCTGATAAATGTCTTGTTTTCAAAAACGGGATTTTGCACAGCCAGAGAATTCTCAAACTCCAATTGTATTTTGTTTTGTATTCCAGTCTGCCCTTAAGGAATAGCATCCCCTCCAATATGTAGTTTGCAACCATATTAGTGGTGTGAGAATCCTTCATTCTCCACAAAACTGGGTTTTACTTTTACTTGGATACAAGTCTTAGTTGTTATGTTCATGTGTAGATTCGTTATTGTTAAATCTTAAGAAGAATTGGCGTGGGTTCTCACTTTCTGGGCGGAAGAAATTATGTGTCCATAAAAGAAAGAGTATTACATTTCTCTGCTTGTTCTCATTTTTTCCTGTGTGCTTCAGGATTCACAATAAGAGAAGAGATGGGAACGACTTTAAAGTATTTGATTCAGACGTTGCTTTCTTCTTGCATTAGCTATTTGTGATCTGGATTTCTCAGATGCCAGGATCAGGATGGGGTCTTTTGAAGCTTTGCGCTCATCACCATTGAAGAGCAAATGATCAGCACGTCGGGCAAGTATGCAGAGGGTTTTCGATCGCATAGCTAAACAAACACATTCAAGGATGTTCTTGTTCTCGGAAGCGCGCGCATGGAAATCCAACCCATTTGCTTCGATCCCCAATGTATTGCTTCGAATCGTTATAATGGTTTTGGTTTTTTCGTTGGCGGTAGAGGGTATGTCATGAAAAATGCACTTAGTCGGTCTTGGGCACAACGTAAACTTCGTCTGGTCTCTTCTCTTCGTAGACAAATAATCTTGAAATATTAAAGTTGAGGAACTGCTCTGAAAGTGTATGAATATCACAGTAATAAAAGCAGGAAAAGTGGGAGTTGAAGCCCTTCCCTTTGCTCTGACAATTTCGTTAACTCGTTGCTTTTTTGTTGACTCCGACGGCAACCTTTTTCGAGTGAGTTTGTTACTACATTTATTCTAAGTCTTGTGTTCTTAAACGTATCAACAATATTTGAACTCTGACGATTTTAGTTTCCCTGTTAGTGTATTTCACCGACCTATCGTAAATCACCCTAATATCCATGTACCTAAAACCAAGGCAGCGGCTTGTTTGAACTTTGGACCTCTCCGGACTGGAAGGACGAGAAAGAGACACTCCAAATGAACACTTTGTTGGAAAGTTGATATAGATGTGCACAGTAGCATTCATGGGCTACTTCGAGATCTAGTGAGAGTAAAATTTTCTTTTGCCCTCTCACTCCATACGTCATCTCTTTTTTCCATCTCAGAGATGGGAGAAGCCAGAAGGAGGATGGGCGGAGCCGTGCCTCGCGGTCGCTGAGCCTGGCACTTCGCCTCAGGCTAAACTCACGGCTCGCAACACCTCACTCATGCACAGTTACGGTATCCTAAGACTGCTAGTTCTGTTGATCGTTGCCGTCTGCGTATTTGCAGGTTTGTTTACTCTCATCCAACTGTCATCATTAGTTATGAAGAGTGAAAAATGTTTGGAAAACGCTTGCAAGAAAAGAATTGTCTGCAAAAAAAAGAATTCGCAAACTACCATATTTGCAATCTCCAACCCTTGTTGCTCGCGAAAACTGGAAGCTGGTTCAAAAGACGCAGAGCTGAAGGAAGGAATAGGCTTCTCAGTACTGTTTACGATTGTTTACCAGAAATTCACTCATATTACGCAGAAGAGGAGGTGATCATTATGTAGCAGCCTCAACCAACTTTACGATAATTATGAAAATTATACAGTGCGTAGAACCCGCTGGTTTGTTTGTTTGTTGTCACATCCCAGTATGCAATTATAGCTTTCAGAAATGGGCAATCACAGATTTTTCTTTTTTAAACAGAAAAAAAACATTACAGAAGTGATGTATTCAAATCTGCCTTTATTTGAACTGCTTTAGACATCGTAAAATGAAAGATTTTAGCTCAGCTTAGCATGTCCCCAGATATTCTTGACTTACTGGCTTTATTAAGTAAGTAAAAATCATATTTTTAGATTGTTGATGTACTCATATGGCTATTCAAAAAATGACTCAAAAGCTTAAGCTTAAATATATTTAAATATATTCAAATATGGTGTAAATATCCACACCTATGTATTTGCTCTCACATTCGGCTAAAACCACGAGCAGGAATGAACTGGAATGATGACGCACATAGAGTTGCTTCTTCTTATTGCGGGAGATCCCACCAAAACCTTCCTTTATCCCATATCGTGTAGCAAATGCGAAATTCCGAGAGGGTGTTGAATTTTTTTTTCAGGAAGGTTGTAACACTTCACTGCGGAAGAGGGTCGTTATTTCTCGTCTCAGTTTCCGCAGGAAGTTTTTTTTAACATAGGGATTTTGATAACATTTAGATGTGGTCAGATGATTGCAGAGGGGTATTGGTGAGTTTCAAGGTAGCTGATATGAAAAGATATTTTTTCCACCTTCATTCACGGATCGCTGAAGGTTGTTAGCAAAAACATGATTAGAAAGCGTATTAATATTAGGGGCTCATCACGCTGAAAATGTTGATACATTCTCTTCAAAGAGGATGAAAAAGCAAATTTTCTTTTAAGGGGATCCATTGGAACCGTGAGAAGCGTTTTATTTTTTTTCGTAGACTGGAAAAAGGCAACAAAGAACGAATGCTTTTTTTTTGGAATAATACATAGTGCAGGCGTTGATAGGTCACTTATGTAAGAGTTAAACTGCTCCGACAAAGAAACGAGAAAAATTCAAATTCAAGTTGTTGGTCATCCTGAATTTCTCGCAGTTTCCTTCTTCAAGAAAGATCTTTTTCTAAGCTTTCTTTTCAGCAAAATGAACTACTCTTATTTTTTCCAGATATAGACGAAGTCGCCAGCGAACCCGAATACTTCGTTTCTTGTGAGTACCTCCACAGTTTTTTTTTGCAAATGGATAGATATCTGTCTATCTATGTGTATCTATCTATTTTTTCGTAACTCTTAAAATCATTTCATTCATTGGGCACTCCAAGCAGTGGGATTCTATTGTCACCAACTCAATTTTCCTGCTGCTGTCCACTTATGAGCATTCGGGAATTTTGTTGCGAGTTTAAAAAGTGCAAAAAAATGTCCCATGAAAGAAAAAAAAACTATGAAAGGTGTCTGAGCGTTTCGCCACCGCAAACATGCAAAATGCTCGAAAAGAAAAAAGAAATTCCTCATTCAACAACACCCTTCCCGTCTAATCCTTTGTACACAGAAGTGTTGCTTACAAGATCTTGTTAACAAAAGTGAAGTAGGATAGTGCAGAAACTAGACAAAGGTTGGGAGCACGCAGGTGTTGTATCACAGTTGTCCTTGCAAAGGACATACCCGTGTTCCTACCTCTTTTCATCAGATGTTCTCACTTCCCAAAAGAACGTGAGAGCGTTGAAATGATTGTTCATTCCACAGTATTCTTATTCGTTAGTTTGGGAAAACGCAAATTCAACAAAACGAATAGCAGTGCTTTGTTTTTCACACGTTTCAAAGAACTTGCAAGTGCAAAGTTCACATATTTATATGAGTGTGGCGGAACCCTTCATTTCAAATTTCGGCGCATCGCGAAGGATCTGAATGCATTTCTTCAAGAAAACAACACAACAGCAGAATGCGTAGCAATTTTTCATTTTTGAGGGAAGGAATCAATTTTTTCTGCTGCATCTTCTTTTTTAAGTGAGGGTGAAAACATTGCCAAAATTGAAAATGCTTCTATTTGCTGAGAATGATTTCAACGGGGTATTACGGTAACGGAAGTTAAAAACCATAGGCCACTACATCTAGTTCTATAGTTCTTGGCTTCCTTCCCTTTGCTTTCCTTCCCTCCGTGCTACACCACCGGTTCCAGAGAACAGATCACTTTATCGTTGTAGCGAGTATGAGATTATCAAAAGTGTTTATCAGATTTCCAGATTTCAGTAGGTGATGTGGAATCTTGTGAAAGTTGTGAGTTTCCGAAATAAGAGAACACACACCCATTTATCTTATTTGACTTGACCCGCAGACCTTTAAAATTCATGGTTTTTTTAATTGCACATCAAATTCCTTACTGGCATAGATCTCATACGCCACTGTTCTTCATACTGAATCCCATATCTCCTCAACTGTGCTTGTTTAGAAATTTAAACTTGATTTTGCAAAAGAGAATGTGATCAAAGTACGAAATTCGGAATATCCTCTTTGACGATTCTTCACAATTACTAGAAATTTCTATTCGATGTAATACTGCACGGTACTGTTTTAGACCTGAAGAAAGCCGTTCCGCAAGGTCCGCTACGATTTGGGAAGCGACGCGATGGTCCCACTGGTCCGCTTCGATTTGGCAAAAGATCGTCATTGGACTTCCAGCCGATGGCAACCCAACAACCGTATTATTTCCTCGTGTAGATAGCCGACGACTTCTTTTTACGGATTCAAATGCGTTCACAACGTCGGTCATTTGTCACCCTTCGACTCATTCTGTCACCTCTGTTTCACACGAGCACAGTCGATATGGCGTCGTTGTCAAGTATTTGTCGTAAAATAAATTATATCCGGTAATTGTCAACTAAATATTGGGTGTATTTCTTCAAATGTTTTTGAGGTTGGTTGGAAATCAGTCAAACAATATCGGTGCACTTATTATTTTTAGTATATACGTATTGTTGTTTTTTGTGTATGGTTGTGGACGTGGTAGCGGTCTACACGTATATGTGAAGGTTCGAATTGATCGCGATAGTGAAACTCCCCATCAAATCGGATCACTTAGCTCGGAAGATAAGGGGGACCGGTGCCGTTCGTAATTCATGGGATTCTGCAACTTCTTATCTTACTGGCTCCAGACAATCATAATGGTCAATTCCCAAGAAGAAGACTCGATTCCATCTGGCGATCCAGATAACAGTCAGTACAGTGTTGAGTGTTGTTGTGTTTTTCTCAAACTTTACCGAGTTTCTAATCAGCGAGTCATAGCTGCATAAAATAACTATTCCTTTTTATCATGCGCAAATCATGAAAGTGTGAGGGATGGAGAGCTTGGCCTTATTTAACGGCTTTGGATGGGTTCGACTTCAATTTGAACCATAGCGGCTCGTATGCAGCCTATGCAATGACTTGTTGAGGAGGATCCCGTGTCAAGTCGGTGTACTCATCCTCGTATACCAATTTATCGTAATCGCAAGGGTGAAAGACTTGATTGGTCTGGCCAGTTCTGAACCATCGACAGTGCAGACTCCAAGGAGACCTTTCACCATTGTGCTGAACCCGCCATAACGTCAATCAGATGTTGAAATAATGTTCCTCCAAATCACCATCTGCTAGCACCCATTTGTTTTCACTTGTCGGAAAATTCATCGTGACTGAATACCTCAGAAACTGACATTAGCAAAATCGTGGATGGTTCTGGACTAGTATATATTAATGTGGATTTGAGTGAGTTATTACGGACATGAAGCTATGCTGATGAAATTTGATTAAACTCTGTAAGTAATACACAGTAGGTTTGTCTAACGCAACGCTTATATTCTATGTTCACGTGCAATTTCTGCTTCAGGAGCGGCAGTGAGAAAAAATAGGTTTCCAGAAAGTGGAACAAAAAGCATCTTTGATTTGTTTCCTGTCATCTATATTCAGCCTTCAAAAGTTACTTTCCGATATGCTCTCATTTTCTCCTTCTCGAAATAATCGTCACTTCCAGTTCAATCCACCGTCGTCAACGTTTTTCAAGAAGTGCAATGATTACGGAAGGTGGGCATCGAAATTGTACCTGCCGTCATTCAAGATTTCATGTGACTATGGTGATATTGCAAAGAAAATAGTTGACCTGTGTGAAATTCCTATCGAGTGTGAGGAAACTGAGGTATTCTTGCTGATTCGCCAAACCACCTATTCTCTTTCTAGCTTTCCAGCTCTCACAACAAAACGGGTAATGGAAGAATACCTGAATTTCACTTGAGTTGTGAGACGTTTCCAGAAAGAGACGGTAAGCGCAGGATGCGTAAATCGGGGCAGTGAAATATTCAGGCAGAAGAATGGTTTGCACAGTGAAAATGACAAGAATTTCGCCCAAAACTGGATTAGCAATCCTGGAAAGCACGTTGACTGATCTTCAAATGTGCTTTAGAACATATGAGACCTGGTGAGACATCGAAGGAGTCTGAGCGGCGCAGAGCTGAGGTCAGTGCAGCTGAATTCGCATTCTTCCCTTAGACTACTGCAACATGAATCATCTCGTTTCCCTTTACTTTCGTGATCCTGTAGAAAATTTTGAGGGATAAATAGTAAGTGGTGTTAATCAATGCGCTTGGGATGCGCCACCGCGTGGAAGCCAGAATGGAAATTCCTTCGTTTGAACTTGAGAAAATCTCCTTTCTCTGTTAGTGTGTCTGTGATATTTTGAGTTTGCGCCCGTTGGTGAGTAACTCTCAACGATGGGAGAAAACTCGTTGGGAATCTTCGCACGCTACGTTGCTTTATCTCTGTCACACGCCGCATTATTCCCTAATGAGTAGCATGAACTGTTAGCGGCGATTAATGAGTACCACGCGGATAAATCCATGTGCAGAATATCAATTAATTCATCAACTTAAAAAGGACAGTGTTTTTTTAAACGAATTCGATTGTGGAAGGAGAATTGCACTTTCTCGTTGGCAAAAATTCTTTGCAATCAAGTTACGAGCACGAGTATTTTTCTTACCGCTCCTCTTCTTCTGCCACGAGTTTTCTTTCTCAAAAATGTAGATATACTTAAATTTTTATCTTAAATGAGTTTAAGAATAAACATGCGGAAAAATCTTGTCACTTTTTTTTAATTTTTGGAAATATTGCGAGAAGTATAAGAAAGAATTACAAGGCGCTTATAGTTAAATCTAGTTAAGAACCTTGAACTCCTTCAAATTCATTTCAAAATCGTAGAGGTTTGTAGTTTGTTTTTTTTTGGTATTCACTCTAAGCATTGATTTTTCGTGGCCAATCGATGTGCCGAGTAAGTGGGTTATTGTCGAAGAGAAATCTAGTACTAAATTATCGACGTATATGTTGAGCGTTTTTTTGGCTTTTGGCGGTATTAATGCATATTAATCCGGTATTAATTTGGCACAACTACTGTAACATTACTCAGGCTCAGAGGAGGAATGAATATCTGGACGTGGCGACGCTTCCTCGAAATTTTAAATGCGCAAAGGCTCCGCAGTTCAAATCTCTCCCATATTGAAACATGAAAGGATAAATTTGTACATGTGCAAAAATTCAATTCTCTCCAAGTTTTATTAATTTCTATAGTATAATTTGAAACGAATAGATGAGTAATATTTTCTCTGGAATTTCTTCTTCACTGTCAGGAGATTTCAGTTCCGATACAAAATATTATATGAGTGTGACGTATGTGGAAGCATTCTTGGAACAACGCAAAAATAAAAGTGCAACGTCATAGTATCAGCACTTCTTGTCATTCAAATATCATGATGACCGAGGAATGAAAATTAAGCGAGAGATCCATCGAGGCATAGCAACTTGAAGTCTGGTGCGGCCGCTTCTGCAACTGCACTAGACTTCAGATAATTGTTATGCGAACTACGTGTTTCTTTTTTCTCTTCTATTCCTTGGTAAAACCAGAACTGAAAGGCTGTGTACCGAGCATTTCTGAGAAGAATTTGCGCTCCTCGAATCAGCTGTGGAGACGATGAGGTGATTCATCCGTGCAATCATGTTTGCCATTGCTTACTCGAGCAGGATGAGCCTTTCACGTGTCGTTTTGGGTTCATACTAGGGGACTTAAGCTTGGAAACGGCCTCGTAGTGATCCTCGAGTCCTAATCTATGCTATGACACCATAAAAGAATCACTTGCGCCTCTCCTTTTTTCGTCTTCCAGGCGCCGGTATCAGCAGCACTGAATCGTTAATTCCCCTAGCGAGCGTTAACTAACGAGTAAGCAGCGGTGATACGCTCAATGATTCTGCACAGCAATTTCAAGTTAGGCTGTCGAAAGATAGTGCTCACTTTATTGAGTAGCATCATCTGTGCCAATCCACTTAATTAAGTAATTTAGGAAGTTACAATGCATTTAGCAGATAAATACTTGGTATCTATTAAGGGTCACCCGCGCTGTAGATTTCTGATTTCATGATTACCGATCTTCGTGTATTTATTAGAATCATCTGACTTGTTTATTTATAGACTACATTTTTAGTCTTATAGACGAACGGATCAATCAATTGGATGGGCTCCTTGTGTGCTCCGTTTTTTTCCTCTTTTCCGCTGCTTATCCTTCTAACCCAACATGAGCTTCATCTACTCTTCTCAGCGACAATGGATGGGGCATCGCGCTCTGTTAAACACTTTCCTACAATTAAAAGCAACACTACAACAATCTGGGGTGGTATGGATTTCTGATGGCTAAAGACGTGTAGATTGCGGAAACGGGTGGAATAATGCTAATTTTTTCCTAATTGCCGTAAAAAACGCCCGGGAAGAGGCAGCGTGTGCACAGAGCTCCAATAGAACTTTGGTCGTTCCGGAACGCTGTTTTCTACGACAAGTTCTATTGGAGCGCGCCACCCTTGTGCACGCGCCGCATCTTCCGGGCCTTTTTTTTAAGACAGTTAGACAGAAATGAGCAGTATCCCATCCGTTTCTGCAAGCTACGACCCCGTATAGCCAATAGCCATCAGAAATTTATACCACCCCAGACTTGTGGGGTGATGCCTGTAAACAACATGGAGCGCAAGGAAGAGAATTGCGGCCACATTCGGTAATATTCGATGATGATGTAGGAGGTTTCCCATCCCTAAATAAAGGATAGAAGGATAACGTGTCCGGCGTTAATCAATTCCCTTGAGACGTCTCCGCGTCCACTTCAATTCACAATTTTTTGAGGCTTGCGAACGCGTGTCTGGCCTAAAGGCTGGCGGGGCTGGCTGTCTTATTATCCTCTCAGACAGATTTTATCCCCTCAGACAAGCGTGGCACCATTTTTCCGACCACTGAGGGATGAAGGGCTTGGTTGGCACCAGGGGGATTTTGAACCATCGGTCGACCATGAAATCATAGCGGAACCACTTACCGACTGTGCTACACTCGCACACACTGGAGCATTCTCATTTTCAGGAAAAAGGGAGGAAAAAGCGAACCACATTCTTTCTGGTCACGAAGATGGGTGTGAAGGGCATTTTGTATTTTGTGACAGAGCAGTGAGAAGCAGTGTGAGCACATCGGAAATTGGAGTTTCTAAGCATTAGGAAAGAAAATGCCAAGAAGGAAAAATTAGAAGCTTGCACCTTATTACGTTCATGGTCGCGTCATCCTTTAGAAATTAGACATTTGTGTTGCCGAATACTCAACAGTTGACGGGTCTTAAAGACATAATTTGAGCATTTGATTAAAATACACAATTTTCACAGCACAGATTCTAAACGTATTCTGTATGCAGGATACGACGCAACAACATGTCGACGTATGATCACGAATGTCCTGAGAAACTCAAGAAAAGTTCATCATTCCAGACTCATCTTTTATGAGTTATCATCACATCACTCAATCTTCGCCCCTTCGACCATCTCTCATCTTCATCCGAGAGAAATAATGACCACCATTTGGTGTGCTGCATATTCGAGCAAATCTCTCCATTGGGATCTGGCAAGTGAAGCATCAGGGCTTTCTCGAAACCTCGAAAACAGCGCCTGCTGGGTAACCGAGAATTTCGTGGACTCGGATTACGAGAGAGCAGCGGTTTCAGTGCCGTCTACTGAGACTATGAAAACTGTAGCTACATGGTAGAAAGCTAGCATTTGAGGGTTCGTGACAATAGTGGTGGATTCTGAAAGCCATACATACTAGGTAGAAGAATGAGTCAGAGATATGAAGCTCATATTTAAATACTGGACACTTTGCATTCCAGTCTGTTCAGACACAGGAACACCAACAACTCCAGCAGTTTTTCACTACAAATGCCTCCCTAATCTTAAGTAAGATATCTTATGAAGCAGTAAATACAGTTGTTGCTGCCACCATCACTAGCTAACTTCAGCTCATAAAATAACAAAATAAACTGTTTATATTTTGAAATTCCTCAAAACATGACATTTTTGGAAGACGTCACCCACATGCACTTTAGTCCTGCTGGGACAACTATCCCAACACTCGCTAGTCTCGCGTCGTTCTCCCCTTTCTTGTCTGTTTGAACATACGACCTAGTCACTTTTGTTTCCTTTCCGTGAGTGAAATAAGCTGAACAAGTATGTCGCAGCTACGGCGACAGTGCACTTAAAGGACACATTTTTACTCTCGCACGTCGACGAAAGGCGACGGATTAAAGGAACAAACCTGGGGTTTACTGAAAGGGTCCTGAAAGTGTTCATTCGAATTAGGGGTCGTGAATTGCTCATTGGCTGTTGTCAGTTCAGTAGAAGAAATAGAACAGAACCCTTTTTTTTTGGAACTTCTTTGGGCATTCGATAACTTGTGTGAGAAACTTATAGTGATTGAAATAAATCACGTTTCTCTGGTGATTTAGGAGTCCCGAATTTTGTTGTTGCACCATGGGCTAGGCCCACATCCTAACAGGTAGACTTGTAATCGCAAGGTGCTTGATTTCGCTCACTGCTTCTTCGCCGGACAGGACTAACGCATTGCAGGTGGGATCATAGATTTCTATGATCCTCAAAAGATTCACAAGTAAGAAATAAAAACATTAAATTTCAACAAAACAGTGTTACATAAAATGCATGCGAAATACATACCAAATAACTTGCTGACTGTGACCGACCCCTATAACTCTACTGTTTGGTCAAAACGACATGAATCACGAGTGTAGTTGCGGCGCTTTTGCGTACGCGCTCGAAACGGCGCGGTAGAGGGAGCAGTTGGGACCGAGGTGGGACCATCGCAAACTGAAGCGATGGGTGCTGCCAGCAAGGGTTTCAGCACGCTCCTAGCCGCTACGCTCTACCAGAGGTCCTCGAGAGAAGCCGCATACGCGATTGCGTACGTGCGTCATGTCGTTTTGGCCCTACTATATCTCAGCTTTCGTATAGTAGAGTCAGAACGACATGAACACCGTGTAGTTGGGTAAGGCGCTGCTAGCGGCTAGAATCTGGAGGGGACCTTTGTTGACACCATTCCCCGCCGTAGTTCGTGATGGTCCCACCTCGACTCCCAGCCCTATCTCCGTAGCGCCGCTTACGCAATTGCGCAGCCCGCTACGCAATTGCGTAAGCGGCGCTACGGAGATAGGGCTGGGCGCAATTGTGCGTTCTTCATGTCGTTCTGACCCGGCTATACTCGTCCTGTTTTGTATGTGGGCATGTACGCTAACAAATTCGCGCAGAATTCACCGCTATGTGAAGTGATTCTCACATTTTACGACTGAAACAAACGTTTCTTCACACTCATTATTTTTCATTATTCCTTAGGAGTAAATCTCATGTATTTATAACCGTATCAGTGCTTATGTAATTCGCTGGGGGTGCGAGTCAATATCACCGAACTGTGACAATTCAACTTATATGTCGTCGTGAGAATGATTCGAAATGCAAAAAAGACTCCTTAATTTCATCTTGATCACTTAAAATTATTATTTTTCAGTATAGAATGAATATAGTATAGAGTGCTCATCTTCTCACCTTATCGTTGTTGATGAGAACAAAAACAGCAGAAACTCCCGTTTGCCTCCTCTTCCTATTTCAGACCTGCACAGTTTGACTGACTAAGTAGAACTAATATAAGGAATAAAATATAAGAAATATGGTGCTTTGATATCACTACCTTTTTCGTTCTGCGAAATCATAGCAAATGGTGTTTTCGATGTTCACCCGGTCTTATTATTACTACTATTACCATGTCTTATTTGCATGAATAAATCTAGAGGAAAATAAACACAGACCTTTTTCATAACGAGAAGCGTCAGCGAATAACAGCTTTTTATGTGTGGGAGAACATTCCTTATTACAGAAAATTATAATGAACACTGTTGGTCTTTGAATCCTTCCGGCCACAAAGTCTACACGTCTTCTTCTCGCGAATTTCGCAAATGAATAAATCTCTGCAGTGACACATGACATAACAAGAGCTAATATCAACTAACAAATGTCTTCCAGACTCCGACTCATACAGTGAACTGGCAAGAAACTGGAAAATATTACGCAAAATATCTGTCCATTACAGGCATTCATCCCTTTTTCTATAATGGCTACTGAGCTAGCTTTAGTAATTTAGATTAATTTAAACTTTCACCCTTGGTAATGCGCCTTTGTTCCTTACAAATAAAGTGTGTGAGGCTCATCACTCCTTTCGGGATGCGTCAACGCGTCCAACTTCTACACAGACTAGAGGGCTACGAATGCGTGCGTCGCCTTCGCAATCACTTTCGCAACCAACCTGTGTGTCGAGTTCCTAAACCTACTTTTGATCGGTGAAAAGCGTGCTTGGCGCAGGGCGATGTCAAACCTTCAATAGCGCAGATGTGATTTTGACCCCTTACCACTGACTGCGCTATATCGCTTTCAATTTCTCTAAACGATATCGCCATCACCAGATGGTAACAAAAAGAGAAATTGCAAGTCTTCTACCTGAAGCCTCCGAATCGACTCAAAAATGCGGCGGTCGACAGCACAATGCTGCGAGGCCTCTCCATGCAGCCGACCCTCTAGATCACCGCTAATCACGGTGCTTTCCGCAACTCCATCCGTGTATCACATAGGCTTAATAGCAGAAAGGAAGACTGGCAACCTGACTCGGGAATGGAGATCCCCCACAGACGCTTCGTCAAGGAGTTTGGACGTCGAACTGGCCTTAGCGCATCTTTGCTGATATCTCTTTCTTAGTTGCCATCCTTTTTCAACGTGCTCGTGCAGCTCGGATAACCGAGCTCGTGCAAGTCCGCCACGATTCCCATTGAAAGTCTCGCGAAGACATACGTCTGGTTACATTTAAAAAAAAATTGCTATTACGCTTGCAGGTAAATGTAGGCCTCAGTGTGATGCTAGAAGATAGATACTTATAAGGCTGATAAGTAAAAGAGAAAAATAGTGTTTTGAAGAACCTTCCTTATTCGTTGTTGTGGTTCATGGATCGGTTATTATTAGTTACAAGGACTGAAATAGTGTGATTGAAGGACGTTGTCGGGGAAAATCAATTGGCGAGTTATCAAGACGACCAGTGAGAGGAACAATGGGGAGAGAATATGACGGAAAGAGGAAGAAGGAAACCTTCAACCCGACATGTGCCGTCTTTCTGGATAAATTCACACGCATAATGATGACGTTAATTCAAGAAAATAATATCAAGGGCATATATAGATAGTATTATTTGAAAGCCATTAGGGGTAAAGTTTTTGTGTGATTTCAACATGTCGTCAAATAGAATTTTGGGAAATTATCCTTAGGATCAATTCATTCAGATGCTCAAGACTTATTCGATTCTCTTTTTTATGGTTCCTAAAAACTCTGACCAAAGAATCATCAACCCAGAGCCCATCCCGGCAGAATTCGTCACTAATGGCTCACCAAACCTTTCGGTGGCGAATTCGTGTCGGCACACGTACCCTGTCATTCGAGAGGTTACCTCGTTTCTTTGTCTCGTAGCGCAAACCTTTTAGCCGCGAATGGTTACTCAACGCTGTCGCTTGGCCTGCTCGATTGATTGACCGCTACAGTATGTGTGATGTAGATGGTCGAAGGCCATCAAACACGCAAGGGACACTGTTTGTCAAGTAATTAGCGCCATTTACCTTTTTCCATACACACATAGTCATTGATGAGCACAAACACGCAGGTCATAGTACACGCGGAAGAAACCGAACCGGGTAATCTTTCACATTGGTAGGGCCGTAGAAGATTAGAAGCTGTAGTTCTGCAAAGTGTCCAACATTCTTCCAGAAATTTGGATTAGAATGTAGTGTAACCAAGAGAGCAGTCGCGGTTCTATCCTCAATCATGAGCACCACTTACCATCAATCCAAGTGATTTCTGTGTTCGATTATTTGATCGAGTACGAAAAACACCCTCGTCGTATGTTTGATGGAGAAGAGATCTTTGATGAAGACTTGGATTTGAGTGTTGAAACTGCCAAATGTTCTGTGAACTTGAAATCATTGATTGTGAAGAGAAGAACTCGAACAACAAGTACGAAACAGAAGCAAGCCCCACGTTGCAGCGAGAAAGGCCTGGGTAGTGCAATTCAAAACGTTCGAACCGCGCTCTACGTAGTTAGGAAGTTGTGTTCAGCTGTGTTCTTCTGCATTCGTTGAATCAGTAGCAAAACTGCAGTTATTTTTATTGCCACGTAAGGAAATCACCTTATTTTATACTTTTAAGGATCATTATTATAATACGATATATATATATATACATATATCACTTAGAATAAATAAATAAATGGTCATATATATATATATATATATATATATATATATATATATAAACTTATTTGTTCATATTTAATACCCTCAAGGTGCTTCAAAAACAGTGACTTTGGCAGGCAATTTAGAAGCCGCAGAAGGAAGACTTCAAGCCTATCCACCTCATCCGCAATCAACCACCGAGATATCAAGATCGTCTCCTTCGCGTCCACTTAGACTAAATACTGTGCAAAGTCAGGCAGTATCCGTGTTCAATACAACCATTATGATGTAAACGACATTAGTGCGCAGTTTTCTAATAAGTGAACATCTTCCTTTTGAAAACCCGTTGCCAATGAACTTATCAATAGACATACCTCTTTACATCTAAATGAACAAATTAAAAGTAATTTTTGAAGGTTAAGCTGATTCCAGGCTCCTCCACTTTCGAGTGAAATCGAGTGGAACATTTCACTGCATCCGGAAAACTGTCATCAAGTGCAGCGAGAAATTCACAACGATAATGATCACTCAGTGCTCACTTTCTTGGGATATTCACTAATTTCTTCTAGAAATTTATTACGGAAGACGGAACACTTTATGGAGTTTTCTGCCCTCCCACCTTATGGAGAGGAGGGCAGAAAGGGACCGCAAAACCTGCTAGAACAAGATGGAGATAGAAATGAGGGTCGAGAGAAGCTCAGAAGGAATATTTTCCTCAATTTGTATTAGCAAAACAAAGGCATAGTTCAAAGTTTTTTCAGACAATATTTTGAAAAATTCGAACTTTTGAAGAATTCGAAGAAGTTTGAAATATATATATATATATATATATTCGCTCGAAATCCTTTGCCTATAAGAATTAGAATTAGGGTAACTGTTAAAGGCATCACTCCACGAATCGGAGAAGGTACGGATTTCAGGTGGAGTATTCGTATAAATCAAATCATTTCCAATCCAATCCATTTCTTCCTAATTGCCGTAAAAACGGCCCGGAAGATACGGCTTCGGGCGTTCTGGTGCACTATTTTCTACAAGGAGTTCGACTGGAGCGCGCCAGCCTTGTGCGGCGCCGCATCTTCCGAGCCATTTTTTTACGGCAATTAGGAAAAAATGGTCGGAATCACCCCTCCCCATAATCCACGACCCCGTATACGAATACTCCACCTGAAATCCGTACCACCTCAGATTTGTGGGGTGATGCCTTTAATAGAAAAACAAAAGTATATAAGTATTAATGTCAGAAGTGGATTTTTTTTTCAAAAATCCAAACAATGAAGTGTAGTGCATAGTCGCTTAGTCTGTTCACATGGCTGCCGCTTGTTGAAAATCGTCTTCCCTGACAATTCAGTGATTTCTAAGCGCAAGTAAAAATTGGAGAAGCTTGGTAATTCCCGAGTGTGATCAGTGAAGAGCCGTCATTGCGGTAGCAAAAGCATTCAAGCAAAGGTTGAGATCCTCAGAACTTTCTCTTGTGTTCGCTCAATGCTCGATACAGCATAGGAACTTGAGCTACCTGTGTTTATCTATCGGCCCTACGATATTGATTTTTCGCGCTTGTATGTACCGTATTCCCTTTTGGCGAATCCCGCTGAGTATCAAGTTTATCACGTTCATTAAATAGAGAGGTATAAAGTCTTTCACGTCTACTTCCAGGAAATTTCAGAGCTTGTGGACGATTTTGCTTGGGCGGTAGCCAGGTTGTCACGATCAATAGAATTCAAAGGGATGGTCTGGCTACGTGGATTCTAGTGCATCCTAAAATAAGTGGAGATACTGAATAATTGCTATACATTATACAGCTGAAATGCAGAGCGCCAGAGTATTTGAGGGATTATGGAGCCCCGAGAGAAGATTCCCTAAGGTTTTGAAATTTTCCATTTCTTAAAGATTAAAAAATAAAGGAAATTGTAAGGAAATGAAGGCAAACGACAAGCGACAATAATATAGGTTGGAATGAACAATCGAAGATACACAGAACTTCAAAGATTGCTGTAGGATTGAAAATTTCTCAGTTTGTTGCAAGAAATGCAAGCTGTTAGCAGAAGATGGAAACCTGGCGTGGATTCTGAAGAGAGCGACTCCATGACAGCGTCCATAGCGAACTGTCAACAGACGGCTCTCTTCAGCTACCGTAGCCGAACTGCAATACAGTATCGCAGGACGCAATTACGAAGGTAGTTTGTCGGACGTTGGTAATTGGTGAAGTGAGATGGGAGAAAAGCAAAAAAAAGGACAAACAAGAAAAGTCGCGCAATGAACACAGCTTACATCGAGAGACTTAGAAAATAGCTCTCACGTAGGATTCACAACTATCTGATTACAACACGAAAATTGGTGCATGTGGTGAGAGTTGTCAGCAGGTGGTTGAGTGGCAGTCGTATAGGAGGTAGAGACATTGTGTGAAGAGAGTGCGAAGTGCTGAGTGTGGTGGGGCGTTGGAGAACCAGTCAGGGGCATAAGGGTGGGCGTAGGTGCAGGAGGTGGCGGTCGCGGTCCGACGGAGGTCCGCGACATCGTCACCGCTGCGCCTTTTATGGCTCCCGCCTCCGACGACCACCAATTTTCCAATTTGTCATCTCGTCACCACCATCCTGTAGCACTATCTGCTTCGACGGTGTTCCGTCACGCCCCACCCCGCCTCCGTCACGGCCTACGTATGGCTAACACCACATCTCATCGTATTTGTGATGGTTACTGTACTATCTCTCATCAAGAAGCAGCTGAACTCCTGTAGCCTTTACTGAATGTATCACACGCGCTGCATTTGTCCTGGCCGCGCTGTCAACTGCTTATCGAACTTCTACTGGAAAGAAACTGGTTGCAAGTACAAGTGGACAATCTTTAATTTCCTATTTCCCGATTGAGAGAAATTGAACGAGAGTTAGAACGTCTGGAATGTCTCGGTAATTTCGTGGATATTTTATATTCAGCGATATCGTACACATATTTCCGTACCATAGAACAATATCAGGTAAGCTTCACAAGAGAACAAAATGTGAACAGATCCGCGTGTCCTGAGTTTTAAAAAGGCCATCATCAAGTAGCAGAAACTGAGTAATTTGACGTTTGCGTCGCGCACGGAGCTGCTGCGAATGGAAGCATTTTGTAAACACAAAAGAACAGAAGGTCCATGTGTTCAAGTTTAGGTGTTCACAGACACTGTACATTCGAATGTCTCTATTCGAATGCTAGAGGTTGAACTCAAAAAATATAGCTTCAAACTCTAGCTACTCTCAAACTATATTAATCTACTTATTTCATACCTTCATTGTTTGATTTCAAATACAGAATATTAGCTTTATTTTTTTTTCGTTACGGAACCAAAATCAGGCCTGATTTTTTTGTAGAAAAATTAATTCCTTCCCTAAGCCTGCTTCCTAATTTCGGAATTTATCGGCATGTTGTTCATTTCGCTTTTTTTCTGCGTGCTCGTAACTGGTTATCTAGATTGCAGATACAACAAACTTTATTTAAGGGCAAACAAATTCTGATTTCTCCTAATGCGGCATCCTTTCTCGTGGCCACCATTGTCTGCAATATTCTCTTACTCTTATCGGGCCAGTGTCATGCTCTCACTGACGGAGATGAGGAAATCGACTGGCTTGTTTATTGTCCGGAGGGCGACTCAGCAGCATTTTGGATTGCGTAACCAATGTCATACTGAGAGCGCTGAAACACACCGCCTTTGTTCTCAGGACGTGTTTCTGCGCTATACATTCGAGTGGTGCATCTGAAGACGTTTTGCGGAAAAATATCGTGTAAGAAATTGCGCAGTAATGGTTTTCCACCACTTTATTCACGCATTGGAATTACTTGTAAGATTTTGTGACTGTTCGACGGGAACGCTTCAGGAATCGTGTCATTCAGTTCTTCAAAATTTTCGGAATATTTCAAGAATTGGCATGAGGTGAGGAAATTGTGGTGAGGTGAAGAAATTACGGACATTGAATTATTAAAGGAGATGACATGTTTCTTGAGCAGTGGAAACAGAATAAAATTTGAATCAGAGCTCACCCCACATAAGTCCCAACCGTTACATTTATTGATCGATTTGAATTAGGATCGTATTCAGCGTTTAGAAAGCCCAGAATGTTTTAGAGAATTCGGATAGGACGATAAGTTTGGGTTTGAGTTTTTTTTTGTTTTTTAAAATTTTCTCATTCAAATTGTGAAGGGGGAAAAACTGAATCGAGAGCAGGGCAAACGAGCTGGTTGCGAGGTTTATCAGCAGATTTGATTCTCGTGTCAGAACGAAAATGGAATCAGATTCATTTAGACTACTACTGTGGCAGAAAAAAGTCAAAAAAGGCAAAATTTGGCAACGGCTCGGCTAACTGAAATGTGTATCAAGAAGCATCTTTTTGTCTAGACAAGATATTATTGATACAAAGCTGCGCTGACTCTGCAAACAACGCGGCCTCGGGACTTTTCGATCTACCCAAATCAAGCAGTATCAGGGAAATTTCCAGCTCAGCAACTTGACACAACAGATAACCAGCTAATACCTCTTCTTACGAAGAAAAAACTTAATTTTTTGCAGTAAACTGTTGAAACAAAAAGCGATACGGATATTTTTGACCCTTCAAAACTTTTTTCTAACCGGATTGAAAGATGCAATCGTGATTATTTTGCAAAGACGTACTGTTTTTAGTAAAATCGAAAAGTCTTATGACTAGATGTAGATGTTCAAGCTTAGTTAGAACATCTCAAATCAAAGTCAGCGTCCGAGCGGAACGAGAATCAGCATCGCTAAGTGAACCAGTTTAGAAACTCGCTTAAATCATTTCCTCTTTCATGGAATTAGAAACTGCGCCGTTCCAAGTGGAGCTAAACACTATCAGACAAGTATAATGAATGATTCATCAAGAAGTGATTTTGATTAATGTAACTCTTTATTACCCAAGAAGCGCTAAAACGACTCCAGCAAAATGAAGTAAGCTCAGAATCCTTCGACCTTGCCAGGTCAACTAGTAGGCTCGTGAAAGGCAGATGTAGAAGTTTGACATTAACACTTTGCATTTCTGCATTTCCACTTTGCTGAATGCTGGACTCTGATAAAGTTTCTAAATGCTGTGGTCGAGTTTCCTCTCGCCCTGAAAAAGGAAGTACGAGCACTCGCAATTAATTTTTTCTCTACTGCTAACAGAACTTTTGCAGAAAGGTAGCTGGATATTGCAAAACATTCCGAAGTAGCGTTTCGAACTCGCTTTCAAGAACCACAAACTCTTTTTTTGCCAAGCAAAAATATGTATTTTTCGTCATCCTGGAGTTGTTTTCGTAGTTTTAAGAGAGAAAGAGTTTTTCTTTCCGTGTACGTCACACTAAAGTTAACGCAAACGGAACGGTATTACAGCAACGAAAATTCTTTTTCTTATTGCCGTTTCTTGCCGTGTACGGACTAGCCATTACAGATTAGTGCCTCGCTTCAAACTACTACGCGGTCTTCCTAAACGTAGCAATACAAGGTGCATGTAAATGTTCATTCTTGGGATTTTCCAGGAACTTTTCAGCATTCAGAGTAGGCAACACAACATAAGAAACGAACCTATGTAGTCCATTCACGAACATCGATACTTAGCTATTTCCTTGCCCTTTCATTTTCGAACTATCGAGACCCATTTGGAAAAAAAAAATGAATCGCATACATATGATCATTCTGCAACAGTCGCGAGCAGTTGCCAAGAAATAAGGAAAAAGGTTGCATGTCTCCCGTCAAAGTAAGGTACACCATAAAATCCAAACTTGCTTACGAGATTTCAAAGGGTAAATCACCATCTTTCAGGGCTTTGAAGGGAACCACAGCGAGGCACGTTATGCTTGACTGATACTGTGCACTTGACTTCACTATCGTGTAGGAAATTTTGGAGGACCTTACTGAAGTGCTCGAACCCATGTGTGTTGGAGTAGGTGCTGGAATTGGATAGCTGTCGCTTTTTTCATTATTCATCGATGGTAAGAGCCCTTGAAAAATGTACAATACCAGATTACTTCAGGGCCCACTCACATAAAAATGCGTTCCCGAAACGAAACGGAAAGTTGATGTTACCAACCTCACATTTGGAGCACCCAGTACTAGTACGACTCAAGAGATTCCGTTACTCGCCGAATTCAAACATTTTATTCCGAGAGAGAATTTGTGTGTAGAGGTTGTCCTCGAGCCAGCAGGTGGATCTCGTCGGCTTCGCTAAAGTGCGATGCGTGTGCGGAGTTTAATGAACGGAGTGAGCGTCGGGGGAGTGCGCGACTGCTTCGTCGTCGGGCGCATTTGACACGCTCATTTGCACTTGATGCAAAGATTTGATAAGACGACAGAAATACAGGTTGTTTGATTGATGCACGGTGACAGGGCGAGGCAGTGAGGGAGCGGCACGATCTCGAGGTCCTCGGCAAGATTCGTACTTGTGGACGGCCAAATTTGCAAGCAAGAGCGTTCAGATGACATTAACTCTGTGCCGCTGACGACCAAGTGGCATTTTTTACGACACGGAGATCACAGCAGTTCAATCGACGGTCACAGCCCCTTTACGAGTCGCTGGGTTGAATTGCTACGGAGGTAACTTTGCCAAAATTTCGATGTTAGATCTTCAGAAGACTTTAGCTGCAGGAACGAATAGGAGTTTGAAAAGATCACCACTCTCCAAGCATATACTCCAAAACTATGCTTTTCGCGGATATTAGAGTGCCAAAGCGAAACGTTCAAACAAATCAGATTTGGCCAGTTTTAGTCAATTTCAACGCATGGCCATGTGTTGGAATATTGTGGTATTGTACTGCTCCTAACAAAACATTAAAAAGTCATATTCCTGTGAACTGTTTCCTAGAGTTGGTTGGTGTGAAAGAACTCGTATAGAATTTTCAGATGCTTTGCCACTGGAACGAGGCAAAGTGCAGTTTGTCTTGAACAGTGCACAAGTGTAGATGCTAGATCATTCCACGGATATGGTATATGAAGACTATGCTTCCCACCAGACTCTAGTAATGGTTATTATTTGACTATTATTTAAAAACGGCATGTGACGCATGATGGGTTTCTTTGGTGGCACTCTGCGTGAAAAGTGGCGGCAAATATCTGCTCTGTATTCGCAGCAGTCATCCAAATAACGTTTTCACATTGGTTTAGCGAGACCCGAGGGGAAGGAGAGGTCTCGTGCTCATGTTGCCAGCATATTATATGAGAAGTTAGAAGACCTCGGATCGCTGCATCCGAACACCATCATCTCATGGGACCCTGAACCAGGGAAAAACTCATCGACCATGGAAGCTAACTCGAAGGTGAGATATCGGTATTCCTTCCAGATTTCATCTTTCTAGAGAATTCTCAGTTTTCGGCAGCAATGTGGAGAAATGTAATTTGTGTAGAAGGTAATTAGTTTGCTGAATAAAATCCTATTGGAAAATCATAAAACGTTTCAATGTTCTTCCTCAAATAACAGAGTTTTCGCATTAACCTAATGAAAGTCCTAATTACATAAAACTAATTCTGCCATTCGCAACCTATTACTCGCCAATTTTGAAGATTAGTGTGAAACACCTCCTAATAATTCAGAAATCAGAGGCACAGTTCCAATGGGGAGGAGCCGGAAGCTTCCAAGGTGAAGGGGTCCAGCTCATGGGGTGCAGCTCAAGTGGGTGCTTTTCTAACCATCCAAAGGTGAACGGATTTCCTCCGACAACCGTCCAAAAGTAAAGGGGGTCGGAGCAGCGGCTCCGAATATCTCATTTGTGATAAGAGATTTTCGGGGCACTAGATGCCTAAGTTCACAACCGATGCACCTCTGTACGCAACAATGAATTTGAAGAAGTAAAATAACTTTGTGTGAAGTGGATTTCGTTGCTCGTAGTGATGTGAAGAATTGCTCTATCGGCTAATTTCTCCACTAATACATTGGCGAAGAAGTTGTAGCATTGAGAAAATTGCTCCTTTTCTTCTGAGTCAGCTTGTTCCTGGATTTCCAGCTGTTTTGTTTGGATTCCTTAAAGCTACATCACGAACCCTATCTACTAGTCAAAAGAACTCAACAAGAACTTTTTAAAGTGGCTTTTATCACAGGGCAACAACTCAAGCGCCAAATTCTCGGCTTATCCTCTGTCATCACGCCGATAAAAAGTTTGAAATTCACATTAAGAGATGTCTGTATTGAGTTCCTCCGATCGCTTCTTGTTGGTCCTAGTGAGATATAAAGAATTATTGGAGCTGTTTGTGAAGGAAGGAAAGCTGGAGAAAAATTTGCACTCGTTTTCTAAAAACTCTATTGGGAAAATGGCCAACTACTGTGCACTCGCTGCAACAACTATAATAAGATAAAGTTGAAATTACAATTAGTAAAGAACTGTGGGATGGTATTGTTCAACAGCACTCTTCCAGAGAAATCCAAATCTTGGATTGAAAACAGAAGATGATATCATAGAAAAGATACGGCGTTAGCGAATACGACTAGAATCAAATTCAGTAGCAATGAAAGCAATCCGTATGAGTTAGCGCAGATTTGTTCCTTGATTTCCACAGACATTTTTTGATCTCATGGGATTCAAGGTTCTTTAGTCACTGTATCAGATATTCTGACTAAGGGTATGAAACTCGGCAAAGGAATTTTTCCAAGATTCCAATAATTTCGTAGGAGGCCTCCAAATACTTCTAATAGGGTAAAGTGAGATTGCTGTAAAATTTGCTAATACCTCAATTAGATTAAAAGGATGTTGTTCCAAGATGACAGCAAGATAGGAAATGTTCAACTTTAATAAGAATGATAGGTTTTAATATGTTCCTGAAGAACCTCATAGCTCACCCACCTCTACTGTACTCTCGTTGTCATCCTGGCCGTTGTGCTAGAGAAATATGGTTGATGGAGAGCATGTCAAGGTCAGGAAATACGGGTGCGATGAGTCCAATGACAAGACGGTTTGGGCAATGTGGGCAAATTTCGTCGCACTCGCTCACACAATAGGTATGGCGAATGCGAATGTACACAGAACATGAATAGAGTTGAGAAAGAGGTGAGCTGAGGAAGCAAACGAGACGAGCGCCGACTGAAAACAGACTGGCAGGTTGTTGAGCACCACCGCTTCCTTGGCAGACGAAGCGACCGACAAAGAAATCGAGCATAGTCATTTGAGTACCATCAAGGTCAGCACTAAATCCTCTTTCGCAACCCCACAAAAACACGAGATTGCGAATGCTGTCAGGCTTATAGTGTATTACGTTTAGCTAACCATTCTGAGCACCATCAGATGTAGATAAAAGTGTTGTTTTCAGGCGATACAGAAATATGAATATATCTGAGAGAATGAGAGAGAGAAAGCGGCTAAACATCTCCAGTGATTCGTGAAACACTGGAGTTGGTTTTAAAATATTCAGAGTGCGGTTTTGACATTCATCAGATCAGAAGCCAGATTCACTTCTTCGATTTGCGAGACCGGAACTTTAGAAACTTCAGAACTTTAGAAAAGTTGTAGAGATCAAATTCTCATCAAACTAATGCCATTTACTGAATCTATTCAAAGCGAAACATTCGGAGACATTGCAAAGATCGCTTGTTTTAGAGGACGTTAGGACAGAACCTAATCGGATAAGATCCAAACGAATTTTCTTGGGTCAACTGTGGACTCTAGGCACCATCCAGGAGATCTAGAGACCTTGACGTTGGATGAAGTTTGGAATTTAGTCCATAGATTATTGCTTTTTTCTGCTCGGAATTGGCATTTATTGAACATATTTGAAGGGAAAATACTTTAGTGATGGCAGAAATAAAATACCGGTCTTTCTATTAGCTTAGTTTCGATGACCAGAGCATCCATAATGGAACAATTGTTCTATAGTTTGCACAACTCACAGGCAGAGGTGGAAAGGATGCACGTTTTTGATAAATGAAATCTAGTAGCTTGTGCAATAATGCAGAAGGAAAGATCTGTTTGAGTGGAGACGAAACCAAACGGAGATAGGAAGAGCAATATGAATTAAGCCGAAAGATGGTTCAGTGGTATAATGTGTACCAACAGCAACTGCCACGCGGGTCTTTCCGTCTGAGAACCTTCTGTGCCACTCGGGGCCGACCACACCTCAAACTTGAACTTGGGCAATTAAACCGTTATACATACTCAACAATAACACAAAAACGCAATCTTGAGAAAAACTGATCATAGAGAGGTGACTCTCTATATGAATGATATGATATGAAAATACCCTGGAATGGTGCAGTGAACTCATGAGGAAGTAGTCTAGATGGTTTTTTTTTAAACAGAAAGGGTTTCTGAAATCCAATACAAGCAACGAAGTCGGAGATGCAACCAGAATCGTTTCTGAATTGTTTTTGTCACGGCGGTGGAATGGACAGATCAGAAGTTGAACAGGTATTACAGTGCCTGCGTAAGTTAAAGCCACACCATAATCCGAAAATAGCTGAGCTGGAATCTCATAGAACACTTTAAAGTTTGTTGGGGTGGGGGCGGGGGGATTTTTATTTTCACACAGTTAATATATGGTAAAAATAGTGACTACCAAGAAATCTTTACAAGACACTAGGCAGTGTAACATATGGATGAGATGAGAGATATGGACCTAACAAGCACCTAACCAAAACTAACTCAGCAATGAATAACAACCCGGTGTATACAGATTGCCCTTCTGCTTTTCTTTTAGTTTTTTCTAGAAGTTTTACTCCTGGACTTTAAGAAGTTTCCTCAGTTGCGCTGAAAATAAGGCGTAAAATCCAAACAAGGAACCTCGAAAAAATTGGTTATATTGGTGGTGCCAGTTTGTGCTGAGCTGCAAAGGAGCAAGAATTCAGATTGTGCTGGAGAACAGATTCGCTGCTGGTTATTGTGTTAATTTCAAAAATATCCGTTGAAAACTAATTAATGATATGGATATCATCAAGAACGTACGGACGCGCTAAGGACTGCCACTTAGGCGAGACCTTGAATCACGAAATTGCCGCATTTACGAGCTGCAGCGGAGCGATGACGAGGCAACGCAACCATCACAGAATCGCTCGCTGAAAAAGAAATCGTTCCGGACTCGAGGCATGGGGCGAAAACTGTGGGAAAAATTTGAAATGGAAGGATATTTGTTGGCAGTTTAATTACTGAGAAGCTGTTTGATTTTCGAGATTTCCAAACTCTTGTGGAAAGAAACCCATCATGAAAATCTTATCGGGGATTAAGGCACAACAGACCAGTAATGGCGAACCCGCAGCCTCTTCTCTCGCAGCAACCAGCGATATATATGAGCATGTCTTGCCAAAGACATCATTGCCTGTGTGTGTGTGTGAATTTGAAGGAGACGTATCGTGAAACTGACATTCTTGGAATTTCTCCACGAACAGACGAAGGTAGGGATGTGGTTTATGAGTACGAGCCCTAACTAATCCAGAGCGAGTCACGTAAAACAGGACACAACCCTTTGCGGAGAGTAGAACGAGAGCATTTAGCAAAGCGCCTACGATTGTGGGGGAGTGGCAGCTTCTGCTGTTTAAAAAGAACATGGTCTCTAGCGTATCAGTTCGCTATGGATACGCCATCATGTTTCACTGGACGTCGAAATCATCCAGGTTCACGAACGCGTGTTGGCCCACACAATGGTATGAAAGGCTGGGCCCTGGAGCGGTTTCGAAGCATTCATCGATCGTGCAGTCACGGTCAGACCTCTCACCGACCACGCTACACCTCCTTCAAATAAACATCGGATGACAAACCCTGTTGTTTATTAGATTGGCGACAACGGAGCTGTCCGAATTCTATCGCCGAATCATTGGGAGATGAAATCACACAGTGCTGCTTCATGCTCCTCCTCGGCATTACTGAGGGAGTGGGTGAGAGCGTGATCGTGTTCATGCCCGTGGATTACACCGAACTCCTATCTATTAGCAAAAAGATCTTGACATTGCTAATTCCATGACTGCCATTAAGCCGTAAACGTAGAAAAAACCACGAAAGTTACTTAATTAACTAGCAACTACCCTACATCACGACCACTTCCTCAGATTTCGACTCGGGTAATACACCTAATCGTTATCATATGTCATAACTACTGCCAACGATGCGGCAGTAGTTCCTCTCATTATCGTCGAAATGAACGCTATTTAGAACCTTTCTATTCTTCTATGTCGCCACCACCACATCCCTCCAGCTCACTGTCCATCATCTCGTGGCATTATATTTAGAACTTATCACGCGGTAGTTCTTCACCACCGGCCCGCAGAAACTATTAGTTAGTTCCTTAGTAGTAGCTATTCACTATTAGTTACTTCGTTACTTTGTCCGCACCCTAGCCATAGATCGTTTTCAAAAATCCTCCTAGGTATCGATTGTTTCTTGGCAATTCTCAAGAAGCGTCCAAGCACTTCTCACCAGCTTGGATGCTCGGTCACATGCGCTTCGGACCAGAAGGTCTAGATCTTAACGTCAAGTCTGCGAAACTCGCACAGTAATACCAAACTCTTTCTCGAAATTATTTTGCAGAAGGATTTATTTGTCTTCAGCGTTTAGACTGTCCAGATGTTGCGAAGATTTTGTTTTTCTAAGGAGTAAGATGGCGGATTTTGAGCTCGTTTACTGTTGTCTTCATCCAAGCTCTGGAATTCTATGGGATCTAATGAGAACTTACGCACCCACCGTGCATTCTAAAGCTCGTGTAGAATTCCTTCGAACTTAATTGAAAAGCACCAGCATTTGCCTTTGCTCCGCAACATAAAATTATCAGTAACACCGGATAATCGTTAGGATTTCCGCTTCACATGAGTATTATTCGGAGTGATAGCATTTCCCGCTGCATCCATTCTGACTCCTCTAAACTACTCATATGTTAAAAGTAATGGTATGACAAAAAGGATAAGACTCGGAAGAGCATTTTCTTACTTCGAGTCAATTGCATTGTATTTTGGCGGGCGATCAACCTCGACGGTTTTGCTTTACTCATACCGAGCCGGTTAGCCAGTAGCGAAGTAGATTTCACAAGCTCATCTAACTTACTATTCCTTTATTCCAGCACAGCGATAATAAACTGCCAAGGACACTTTCAGAATGCGAAAAATGATGTTTAGGTGAAATAAATCGAACAATCATGGTTTGAAAAAGGATGTGAGGACAAGAGAAATGAACATTTGCTCCGCGAAGGAAAGGTTAGAAAATACAGGGTATCGCAACAATTTCGAACTAAACGTTGATTCGAATAGATTCAAACGCATCGGGCTAAACATGGAGAATCAAAGAGAATCAAAGCATCCGGCAATACCTGAAACTTCGACTCATTGAAAGAAAACAAGAAAACAAAGAAATTAAAGCAACTGACACTATGCCTGGGCATTAAACAGGAAGTTTTTCTGGCAGTGATCTTTCCTTGCAAGGATAACAATCCTATCAAAGAAGATCTGTATAGAGCTGTATCAGCAGAAATGATGTATGCTGGAATTGCAGTAGATGAAACGCCAACCCTCGATTTATCACATCTGGGCTCCAAACCGCCACTTACAAGCTCGAAAAGTTTGGACGCTTCGTAGCATCGCTCTGCCTCGGCCACCACTGCTAGTCAGACACATCCTCTCGCTGGTGATGATCAAGCCATCATCTGCTGCTTCTAAGGTGCAGAAGACTATGCCACAGCTAGAACTAATTGCAGCAACAAATGTTAGCATTCTCTCCCGAACTTCAGCGTAATATCATGCTTCCTACGAAAAATCCATTCAACTTGTTCACTTTAACACTTGGCTTAGAATTGAGTGGGCGAAATGCGCTCCATCACCGCCTCTTTATAGAAGACAGACGTCTAGATGAAGTTCTAACTACAATTTGACCTGACCGGATTGGCAACTCGTGATTTGTCGATTGGCGATGTGGTAAACATTTTATGTGGGAACCCATTATTCCTCTGTTTAAGTTGGATCTTTTAAAAATCTTCTCACGGCTTTTCAGTAGTTTAGACTTGTCCAAAACCTCTCGGTTAAAGCAGTTTTTATTGTTTATGGTGCCCTTCCGACGCAACAAAATCACACCTAAATTCGTTATCGTGTCATTGTTTACCTCACTCATACTCTGCGTGAGCATTACTTCACCTTCGCGTTCTCTGAAACCGGCGTCCACAGTCCCATTCTCAATTCCGCTTACATCATCGAGGAACGTTTCAATTTCTCCACAGCGGTAACATATCACAACTGGGATGCTATTGCTAGAATAAGGGAACTGGAACGTTTGGCCCTAAGTCCGTATTGCAGTGTAATCTTTTCGTAGTATTGTATTGTTAAAATAATGTACTAGCTCAATGTTACGTTCCATTAAAGTGTAACCTTTCTTGATTCACCTGCATTTCGTATACGTACCTTAGAACTACCGTCGTAGAGATTTTTTGGCTTTTTGCGTTCTGTGAAGGGTCTTCATCACTATTTTGTGATGTCTGGTCTTCCTTTGAAACGAGTCAACCTCTCTAGAGTTTTCTGGAGCGTCGGAATACTTAGTATTGGGCCCACCTTATTAGAAGTTTCAGCTCCGCTTTTGAGGAAACAGGATCTTTATTTTTATCTGTGTTTCAGCACGTGGTTACATCTTCAGTTCTAAAGCAATACAGGTCTCGGGGTCACAAAGACGCCGCTTTTGTGAAGGCACTCCAAACCTCCTCGCCAACAATAAAGCTACCATTTTCCGCTCGGGCAACGATTTCCTGGAAATGAAAGTCTACGACAAAAATAAAATTTCGAAGAGATCCACTGACAATCAAAAGGGCGACTAGAACTCTATCACTTTATTTTCTCGTGAAGAAGAGATTCCCACAAGCGCCTTTGTTTTTCTTTTCATACTCGCAATTGACTTTTTCTCCAGTTACTTTTTAGGATGGTTTACTAAAACTTTCGCTGTGTTTGACATGATTTAAACCATTTTCTAAAATAAGGATATCCTTTCCGCAATAGTTTAAGGCTATCTGAAAAAGGATTAATCAGAGGAAGTCTCACTTCTTATTTCATCTTCTGAAAAATTCATTCTCGTTGCCGACAGGATCTTTCATGTACGCTTTGGCACCAAGCCACTCTTACAGCCATTATGATCAATAGGACCAAAGCGCTTATTTCATCCATTGTTCATATTTCAAACGGTCGTGAATTGCAGTGGTAGATCAGTCAAATTAATCGGTTGAACTATCTGTTTTTGCTAAAGAAGACTGGAAATCAAATACCCTCGAGGAACTGCTTCGGACTTGAACCATGCTCCGCAATGGGCACAATTTGCCCTATGTATGAAACGGCCCTTCTAGCACTTGTTGTATACATGTACCAGTGTAAAAATCCGGAAAGTGCTGGATCCCAGAGTTTTTGTGGTTCTCGCTTTTCTCGCCTTTATTGAAAAAGAAATTAGTAGTAACATTTTCTGTGAATTTTTGCTGTAGAATTCAATTTCTCTTTTCCTAACACTTTTTTCGCTCTTTTTTTTTAAACAAAACTTAAGCATTGGGTAATAAACATGCTGCGGAGTACATAAAATAAAAACGCAATATAGCCATCATAGCTCTGAAACGGCTGACAATGTCTCATTGACTTTCCGGTAAATACGCTTGAAATTACTGCGCGATACTGCTGCAATTAATAATTGCGCTGGGTCCAATTTCTACGCCATCCACAGTGCAGTCTCCAGCGCCTCCTGGCATCAGCGTACCAGCTCGACCTCATGGAACCCGTCTCTCTGTTTTCTGGAATTTCGTTCCACACCACACACCACAATCCAACCACACATCACACACCACACACATGCGCTAGACTAAGCCCGTTATTATATAGCATGTTATTTTTTCTTCTATACCGCTACGATAGTTTCCCTCGCATTCTTTCCCAACAACAACAAGTTCTCAACAGCGACAGTGCTAAATAACGTGAAACTCACCATCATACTTATACAAATGAGAATCCTACGCCAGATCATGTAAACAGCTAGCTTCTACTAAAGCGGATTTTCGAATACATGTATATAATTTCTGAAGCAAGTACGTACAGAGGAGTACATCTCGGTGATCCCCGTATAACTTCATTTAACTGCATTCCGGCATTTGCGCACTATGATGTCGCGAACAGTTTCACAGTATTCTAATGCTAGCGCGCTCACCTGACGTCGTGGTAGTCGGCTTACCCCTGCATCCCTTCACTTCCTTCTGGTACCGGCGCATGTACACGGCGTCATGGGATACGCTTCACTCCCTTGTGGCGCCAACATATCTAACTGGCGCCATTGGAAACGGTTGAGAACCCCAATTTTAAACTATTTGAAGCCATTGCAAACCCCAATTTCACTGCTTTCTGGCGCACCAACCAGCAGTGCAGCAGCACCAGAAAGCAGTGAAATTGGGGTGAGCCCAAGAAGGATGGAACCCTTCCCACCACATATTTCTCCAGCCTTCTAACGCTAGCGCATCTACCTGACGCTGAAGAACATGTGCCATCCATCTTAGTACTTTCCGGCTTTCACGTGCAATCTTAGGTTTTAAAACTTGCCCTGCCCCATGTTTCTGCATTCTAGGGCGGACGCATCACTCCAACATCGTGAGACTCGCCTCACAATCTTCTGATGCCAGCACGCTCATTTAACGTCGTGGGGCACGTTCTGCCCAGACCTCTCTATTCCGGGGCAAAGCACATGATTATGCTAAGGATTTCACCTTGAACAAGACAAAAAAGGACTAGAACCCAAAGTTTCTCGTACATTTAGCCCACGCAGTTTTTCTCACAGCAACATAAAAAAAACCCGAACGTTGGAAACTTTGTGATTATTAGCAAAAAACAAACAAACATACATGGAATGAGGTGGCAAACATAATCCGCATAAAAGAAATTCACCAATGAAACAAAAGAACTCTTTGCCCCCCTTGGGTTGAGACTGCCACCTAACCACGTGGGTTGGGAATCTGCCCCGAGTTTCTCGAAGAGGGAGTCGGGGCAGAAGGGTGGGAACTTGGGCGCGAGATTAGCGCAGAATTTGGAGGGGCTTGATGGCCATGCGGTGACTAGCTCAGCGTCAGTCTCTCTGGATCTCTTCAGTCGGCTGCGAGTCCTACTCGCCAGTGCTCCTTTTTGGAGCGGATTAGCGGCACGACAATGGTGCATCGGCCTAACTCAACCTGTTGTCGTGCGCTGAACACTTCTGAAGACTTACATTGCCATATGTTTACCCCCGTCGTGCCGTGGTGACCATCGTAATTGAGCCAGCACTGCACATAAACATGAAGGCTAGGTTTTCGGATGCAAGGGTTCATGTGCGAGAGTCACATCTGGGATCATTGCATTCCGCATGTGGACGACCGAACCAGCCCTTAGCAAAGCAAAGGACTGGGAGGAGCAATCTTGGGGAAATAATCTCCATAGCGGTAGTTGCGGTGGGACTCGTGCCGTAGGCTCCTTAACCGCCTTGCGCTTAAGGCAGCTTGTTGGATAGAAGGCCTAGGAAGAGCCCCGATGGGAACCTTGGATCCGAAGTCGTACACCACTAGTCTATGGCTCTCACAAACTGCATATCCGCATGCGAACAAAGCGATGATCTCCCCGTGGCCCTTATATCCGTGAACCTGCACCCTCATCCCTTCGTTTGTCGTTTGGTTTCTTATTGCTGTGCATCAGCTACTCCTGGTCCTTTTGTGCCCATGGACATGGTTCTTTTCCTCTGTTGCAGACTCCCCGCCTGAGGTGCCGCCTGTGTTCCCACGTTTAAATCATACCACTGTTGTACCACATTATTCGTGCGACACGCATCACACGAACCTTACATGACAACAGCGTACTGTATGAGACACTTTCATGTGGTTTCACTTTACATTTTGCGATGAAGCTATCAAGTCAACTCTTCGCGTCTGTAAGGCATGCCTGATGGATGCGATCAACTACCTGGTGCGCCTGGTCAACGGCGAACTCCAACTGTACCCTCATATTCCATTCGGATGCCCTCCCGGAAGTGCAAGTAACAACACCCCAGCGACGAATCGAGAATATGAAACGCCGGAATCTCCAACGAATTGGAGATATTCTAGCCAGATATTCACCGAATATCCCATAAGCTTCCTCGAAAACCAATTGAAGGCCAAGCAGCTTCTTGAGATCTACTGGCGCGGCGGATAAAGGTGACGAAATGAAACCGACCGCCACCGCTACAATCTTTAGATTTGCTGATGTTATCTGAAAGGTTCCGTAATATTTTGGATTTCCCCTTTTCCCGTAGTCCACAAATTTTTAATGTTTTTCTTATTCTGCTTGTTTTTTCTCGTCTCGATTCTGTCTATTCTCCTGACAAGTGTTAATGTTAACTTGCACAATCCATCATCCTTAGTTCTGAAATGGTTATTATATACGCGACCACCTTTCACTGTTTTAACCCAGTCCCTCGCACAGTTGTGTACTTGAATCTGGTCCTTCGTTTATTTCGTTACAGATTGTGGTAGTGAACTACGCAGCGAATACTTCTTTTACTCTCATCTTGGTATGCATTATGTAAATTCCATTTTTTTGTCATCAGATACCCGCCAAACGGTTTGGCTCAGGTACGTCAAGTAGCCACATATACGACGAATCGCTATCCAGAAGCCCCGTCATCTCACATTGTGCCTCGGTCAGTTGACGACCCGATCGCATGAAAGGTCGACTTCTTTGGTCATCTAGATCAAGTGGTATTACAAAACGTAATCGAACACTCACACTGGCCTTCGACATACACATACGGCGCTCGAGATTCGATCCCAGTAGACACCGAGGGACTTCTAACCCTTACTTATTACACAGGATTACTTTATTCAAAACAAGGAAACAAAAATGTGACCAGCTTCAAGCTGGCTAAAAATCACCTCAAGTCACACGAACACTTTGAAAAACCAACGATAGAGAAGCAAAAGCGGGTACGGATCAAGGGAGCAAAAACAAAAGTCTATGAGAAAGAGAGTTTCTATCTGCGTTCCTCAACAACAAAAAGCCGAAAACTGCCGAAAATTAGAGGAAAACGAGGAAGGACGCAAAGGGAGCGATGGTCGCTAAAACCGCCCAAACGGTGAAATCTATTTGAAAGTCAGCACATGCGATGGTAAACGCCTCATCTGCCAACTGTCCAAGTTTTGTCGACGCCAGATCTTGGATGTCGAAATCTTTTACGTGAACGGATGGTGACGAAAAGGGAAGCCTTCGCATGGACCGAAAAAGAGTGCTAAAACCAAATCAGTGTGACCAAATCGAGATCATCTCAACAGAAGAGTTCTCACTCATATTGAGCAAGTCCTTTAGCTCTGCCAACATACGGGACACTTCAGCAGATAGCTACTGACAAAATTGAACTAGCTCTGAAACGAATGAAAGCGGGGAAAGGAACAAGTCCAGATCATTTGGCAGAAATGTAGGAGTAACTGGGACTCCTAGAATAGGTTAACATAGTTTCTTAACGTCGTAGAAGATAAAATATGCCCACACTCTACCCACTGCTAGATTGGCAATGAATCACGACACCACTCACGTGGAAAAAAAAGGGCAATCCGGCCAAGTGCTCTAATTACAGGCTGATTCGATTGCTGTCATACAGTATGAAGATCTTTGGACGCATCATCGACCGTTAAATTCGAGGCAGTCATGTGGTACGGTTCATCAACGATATGTTGTACCTGAGAACCTAAACAAACGGTTCCGAATCCTCTTCTTTTATCCGCGTAATGGAGTATAAGCAGCTGTGGAACATGTGGGAAGATGGTGGAATTCACCACCTCCGTCGCCCTGCATCAGGGCTCAGCACTTTCTCTAATGGTATTCATAATTTTCATGAAAACCATAGTGGGAGACCTTCTAACGCTTGCACCATTGGGCTACTCTACGCAGTCACGCTGGCATTTCTAAACAATTAAGAACTAGAGCAGCAAACACGAATGTGGATGAATAGGCCACCAAGATTTACATCAATGTCAAAAAGATGGAATAAATGGCGATGAATTGGGACCTTCAGAACTGACGGCTTAGATTTTCGAGAACCAGCGCCTTCGGTTCGTGTTTCCAAATACTCAAATATCTCATGTTTGCACGTGAGGTTACCGCTCGTGTAAACGCTGCATATGTGAAGTGGCGAACAATCTGCCTGGCTTGTTTTGTTGCAAGAGTAAGCTTGACCTTCCCAAATCGAACGTATATCGAACCGTCATTTGACCTGCAGCTCTCTATCGGCCAGTGGTGACCCGCAACAAAAGAATGATGACATTAAAATGAAGATGCCACATTGGACGATCGGTACCACTCTTTTCAAACATTTTTGTAAAGAATATATCCGGCAAAGACTAGACGTGGATTCCATAACTGAGAAAATACGCACAATTCTTCTCCGATGGTACTATCATGTCCCACGGAGTGATAACCTCACTTTCCGTAAGATTGGATTAGATATAGTTGTGGTCGGGAAGTTGAAATATTTCCATTTTGTTTGATTTTGACTGCCAAAATTGCTTTGATAAGATCAAATTAGCTAACTTCTGCTGATTTAGTTTGCCAAAAAGATGACATTACTTTCTGGAACGCTTAATTTCTCAGGTTATTTTTTTTTTATAATTGCCCAATCAGCTGTTATTTATTTACCAGTCTGAATGTCCGGCGGAAGCCGGACTTCAGACTTTCTGTGGTGTTCGCTCCGCTCGCCATCACTGGTTAATGAAAATAAATTAATAATAGTGGTATTTTCTGTAAAATTAGAATTTTGATTTTCTAACAACGTTTTCTTCTTTTTTTAAAGGGAGTTTAGGCTGAAGATCAATAGTTTTCTTTGTAAACACGTCAGTCCTACTGCAGAACATTCAAACTTCACCTTTAAACACTCCTTCGATACCAATGTAATATAGATACGACTTGGAATCATTACTCAAAGTGTAGGATTCCCTCTTGCTTCCCCCAACAGTTATCAGAGAGTGATGTTTCACATAAAATGAAGTGAATGAGATCATCAAATCACTGATAAACATAGTGTTCCACATCGGATCATGCAAACAGTTGGCTACTATATACTATAAACAGCAGTCGGCATTCAGGTTTCCATTTTCTGAAGAACGGAGGAGTCGTAGAGTTGAAAAGCAAAGCGGAAAGGGCATACGACTATGAAGCGTTTGCAACGTCCAATTCACCTTTCGCGACATACATACGAAGTTACTGTGCGATAGTTCTACACTACGACACAGGAGTTCGACGTCGGTGGACCCGTCGACCCGTTCCATAGGTATCTAGCCCCAGCGCACCAATCTAACGCCGGTGGAGCCGTCGCACAACGTTCTACAGGTATCTGGCGCAGGTGGACCCATCACACCCCCTTTTACAGGTATGTGACACCGGTGGACCCGTCGGACCCGCTTCTATAGGTATCTGGCCCCGGCACATCAATCTGACGCCGGTGGAACCGTCGCACCCGTTTCTATAGGTAACTGGCGCCTGTGGACCCGTCGCACCTCCATCTATAGGTATCTGACGCCGGTGGACCCGTCATACTTCCTTCTGTAGGTATCTGGCGCAGGTGGACCCGTCACACCCCCTTCTGTAGGTATCTGGCGCAGGTGGACCCGTCACACCCGATTCTACAGGTATCTGGCCCCGGCACATCAATTTGATGACGGTGGACCCGTCGCACCCGCTTCTATAGGTAACTGACGCCTGTGGACCCGTCGCATCCGCTTCTACAGGTATCTAGCCCCGGCACATCAATCTGACACCGGACCCGTCGCACCCGCTTCTATAGGCATCTGACGCCGGTGGACCCGTCGCACCTCCTTCTATAGGCATCTGACGCCGGTGGACCCGTCGCACCTCCTTCTATAGGTATCTGACGCCGGTGGACCCGTCACACCCCCTTTTTGAATTTCGTGACTGACACACACACACAGACACACGTGACAGAATAAGCCCGTTATTATATACATGATACCAGTTTGAACGTCCGGCTAAAGCCGGACTTCAGACTTTCTGTTGTGTTCGCTCCGCTTCCCTTACTGATCATCGAAAATCAATATTAGTGCCCTTTGCTGTGAAATTGGACTTGTGTATCTCTAACAATCTTACTTCATCTTTTTTATTATAAATAAAAACAGAAGATTTCATAGTTTTCTTTCTAACCGCGTCAGTTCTACATTTGGAGAATATTAAAACTTCAGCTTCAAACACTCCGTCGATATAAATATAATGTAGACACAATTTGAAGTATTACTCGAAATTTGGGTTTTCCTCCTGTTTCTCTCCAAGAGTTATCAATGAATGATTTTTAGCACAGAATGACTTAGAATTCTACTGAACTCTATTCTACTGAAAAAAGATAACGTTCTACGTCAGATCATGTAAACTGTTTGCCACTACTTAAGCATCCGTTTGCATGCATGTTTCCACTTTCTGAGAAAGGCATGCTACCAACTTGACGCGAACGGAGAAGGAAATAGACACGCGGAGGAGTCATAAAGGTGAAAAGCAAAACGCCCAGTGGTAACGGCTATAAAACAGCTGCAGCCACCTATCTTTTGCGTCATGCACACGAAGTTATTGCGCACCAATCCGACGCCGTGGGACCCGTCTCACACCATTTTGTAGCATCTGGCGTCGCTGGACCCGTCGCCCCTCCCCCTCCCTTCTATAGGTATCTGGCGCCGGTGGACCCGTTAGATCCCCTTTTTTGAATTTCGTGACACACACACACATACACACATACACACACATACACACAAACACACACAAACACACACAAACACACACGTGACAGAATAAGCCCTTTATTATATATCATGACTAGGCGTTTTTCGTGGCGAACCGAGCCTTGCCTCCAAGTTCATGAGTCTTGTTACAAGGAAGCATAACACCAATCTGACGTGGTGAGCAAATCCGCGGAAAGGGTTAAAAATGGGGTTGCAGATTGGACCGAAATGGTTCCGATCACCTCTCTCTCTCATTGTCGTAGAAGAAAACAGCGAGGAAGGCGACTGTTTTTTCAAGGTGATTTCGGTTGCAACGCGCCACCTTTGTGCTCGAGCCGTGTCAAAGAGGTCGAAGATTGATAAGGTCTCCTCACCGTCCTATTCAAATAAAAGTAAGGCTTAGGAGAGGCTTTTTTAGGCACGCTGTTTTTTAAACGTTTAGATGAAGATGAGCGGAACAATGCTGGATCCTGCTGTCTGCAGCCGCATCTCAAGTTTTTTCCGTATATTCTTGCACCACATCAGATTCGGGGTATGCTGTCTTTAAATGAAGAGCTCAGTCTACCTCCTACGGGTCGAACTTCGCTTGACGTAACACATTCGGCAATTACACCATTTAGAGCTATAAATTACCATCACCATCGTGAAAAAGCATAGGGGGCAAAGAAAAACCAAATGAATTGGCATAGATAAGTCAAATTTTTCGAGAAAATCAAAGTGTGAGACTAATGGAATTGCAGAATTTCCTTTGCAAAAAATACGTGTTTTTTTTTGTAAAAGTACAGTTGGCGACCAATGTGTTCAACCAGCAAAGCATACTGCTGCTGCCGCATAGTGCACAATTTCTTTGCTTGGTACAGTCTCTAACACATAACAACGTGCAATAATTCCACGTTATACGGAAAAGTCGGGGCACTCTTGAAGTTGCTCCCTCATTCACGTTGAAAAGTCCTCAAAGGCAATAGAAAGGTTAGAAAACAAACTGCGAAACAGTCTTTGTCCCAGTAAAATGTTGAATTATGCTTACAATAGGACGAAGTAAGAGGAAACTCTAGTGGATTCCCGTGCAGGTTCTAGCGTGCAAATCGACAGACAGAGGGTAAAGAGGCGAAGGATTAATCGAAACAGCTAGCAGCTGGTCTTGGTCTTGTCTCGACTTAGTTGAATTGTTGACACGGACGCAACCTTTAAGTGGGTCGTAAGGTGCCTACCTTCGGCTCATGAGACTCCATAAAAGACGGTGACTGATATAGACAGCAGTACGGTGACTGTGGAAGTTGGCATCCGCTAAGGAGTGTGTAGCAACTCACCTGCAGAATCAAATAGCCGTTAAAATGGATTATTCGGGTCTGTACTCATAACTCATCAGGACGGAACACTCAGAGGACAAGTCAACATTCCTTTCATTATTTATTATCATTTATTAGTATAAATTACACTCGGAACAGGAACTGGCTCTCTATATTACTACCACATTATAGAAACTCTCGTATGTCACGTTTCAGTAGGAATTTGATCAAGTACGAACAAACTAAAATTCAATCAAAAATTCAATAAAGTAGAATACCAACGAAAATGGGCAATATACGACCTATGTAAATTCTCTCAAACAAAATTCTTCTGGCGAGTAATCAACATAGAAAAGAATGTGTGCAAAAAATATTATACTGAATAGGTAATGGCGATATTACGGAAGAAAAATCGGTACGTAGCCAATACACTGGTGGACACGGACCAATCAAAATGGAACGGAAATGAGGCAAACCATGACGGAAGTGATTTCTATGTGTATTTGTATGGGCGCGTGAGAAGGCGCTTCTAGAGGCCACCTAACGTGCTCAGAACTTCACATCCAGGATTATAAAGACGGTTGATGGTTCCGAACCAACTATTCCGGAGGGGAAGATGGTTTTTCAAATGAACACGTTAGCCCACGCTACATCCCTACAACTAAATGATCTAGAGCTGGTATTGCCGAAGAAAGAATTACAAGGAAGACGCACTGAGAAACTCCCAAAATAAATATATATGTATAACATCTGACAACAAAATGTAAGGTGACAACTGGAAGACATAAACTGAATTTCCCGGGATGGAACGCTTACAAAGAGGATTTACAGCAGTGGCGACCAGGGTAGAGGAAAACTATTTCGAAAAAGCAATCCCATACGCCAATCGCGACTATCAGGTGGGAGAGGAGACAAGAAAGTACAGCGTATCTTGAGACTATCGAACTAAGAAAGAAACACACGACAGGTGAGCTGGTTGTCGAATATGAGGGCGGAGCCTAAGTAATCTACTACTTATGCTTGGACGCCGGTGTCGAGCAAGTCGTCGACGGGGTTGGTGTCGAGAACAGATCCGGCCTTCGTTGATGCTCGACAACTCCCGGACCACCTAGAGGTGGTTGCCACACTTCGTAGCCGAGTTTAATCAATTCGCCGCTGATCATGTCCAGTAAGGTTTGCGGAGTGTCTGGAACGGCAACGGTTGAAAGTGCATCCCTACATTGCAGTTCTTTGACGACAATTGTTTGATCTGATTACGTGAACAATAGGTTTTTTGAAAATCTGAATGCTGCACAACGACTGGAGAACGTAGGAAAAATTCAGGACTTGTTGCTTCGTTATCAATTATTTAATCCACATCTTGTTATTATTATTTCGTTTTGTTAGGAAATGCCTTGAATCTGCAGGACATAAGCGCATGAATTTACTCTTGGATAACTTTGTCAAAACTGCTGGCTTCAGGCACAAATTAACATGTTGCAGTTTTCTAAACATCTCAGCAAAAGCAAAACCTGGCAACCTTTCCTAACCTGGTTTAAGAAATGCGAACACCGATCCACCACCTCCAGCACCGGTCATCTTTGGATGTATGCCATATCTAGCTAACGTTGTGCATATTTGATCTACTTTCGGGTGTCCAACACCAAGCCCAATCAGCAGCTGGTTGTTTATTCGGCAAAGATCCTAAAAGAAGTTAGGTTGAGTGATTAGCAAAGAATTAAAACTGAACACAATGACATGCATGTTCAACTGCTTGGAAGCTAAACAAAATCACCACACTCCACTTGAACCGAACAAAGACCAAAGCAATAGAAAGTGATGCTTTAAAAACTGTGAATATTTATTGGTGAATAATGCACAATTAGAGAAGCACAGAGAAAGTGAAGGCACTCAGACTGGTGTGTTACGAAAAGATTTTATAAATGTGAAATAGGAAGGTTATCGTTCATTTCTCCCGAACCGACCACGGTTAAAAGAGCTAAACATCTGCGATTGTCAGTGAATGGACGAAGGAAACGACGTAGATGCAATTGGTTGATAGGGCAGAGACAAACCAAATAATGGACTATACCGTGCGGGACGACCACTTACGTTAAGCTTGCTGAACGTGTCGACGAGTTCTCCTTTGTCCGATGTTGCGGAGACGGCTGAGGCTGAGCTGCCACGCTTGCCGCCGGCCACATACGAGGAGAACGTCGACGAACGCACGCTGCCTCCACGATGCGGCTGAAATCACGGAACAACACGCTTCACAACGCAACTTGAAGCTGTTGATATCTAGGTCAATTAGAGACAAAAAAGAGCAAGTTATACATGGGGACGCTAAAGTAAGCATGAACAAAACCAGAGTTGGTTATATCGCCCTGTAAGACGAATGCAGGTTTTCACGAAATCGCCAAACCACGCACATGCAAATTTCGTCCTTTTCATTGACTGAGTTTTTTCCACTTTCCAAAGGCATTTCTGACCGAAAGAACGCCAATGACTCGGACATTTAAGGGCTTCGGTTTTGGTGTCGGTGTACCTCGACTGCCACTTCTTTGTGTAACATCGTACGCGAGAATGCCATGGTAATGGGGACAGTAAGGATAAGAATGGCCAGCGAATAAAGGTTATCTACGAAAAGATCATCCGAGTTGTTTGAATTTTGAGCAAGAAGCAAACAAACTTCTTTAAAGGTAGTGATTTCGAAATATATGACTGAATGGATGTCTGGAGCCTCTTCCGTACTTTAAAACACACTTATGAAGCAGCAGCAGCAGTGCAATGCCAACAGTACTCCAAAAAGGATACTTGCTTATTCACTTATTAATTATTCATCTTGGATTGAAAAAAAGACTGAGGAATGACCGGCGCTACTAACGTTTGGATTTGCCGTTTCCGCCGTTATCAATTACGATTGAGCACTTAAAGCTGCGTCCCAGCTTTTTATGGTCTTGTGCTACACCGCACTGTGGTAATCTTTAGAAAAATAATTTTGCTCTTCCTTGATCAGATACTGAATACACGAAAACTATAATATATTGAGGGGAATTTGCAACTCAAAAATTCATATGATCGATTTCAGAGAATCCACTCTTCTAAGGAAGCGGTGTACTTGAAATTTAAAAGGTTATCGTCGGACTTTTCTTCCGTTTTCCGTTTTAATGGTAGGATACGTTTTGGATTTATTCTGGGATCGTTATCGTTTCTAAAAGAGCGGAATCTTAGGCGTGTTCACTGGCTGGAACGGTTTTATTTTAGCGATCTTCCATCAACATAGAGGTATGTGAACTTGTAGGGAAACGATTATGTGTGAACATTCTCCTACGCCGAAGAGACAATCCCATGTTCTTTTTGCATTCAGTGCTGAAATCACGCAAGTTCACTGCAATTTCTTTTCCATTTGGAAGAATCTCGTAAAGGACACTGGTGAAGCAAAATTGGGCAGGAAGCCACTACAGTTTTGTCACTCAGAATGAATGATAAAGTTATTTCGATTGGAAAACCAACTAACCACAAAAGCACCTAAACTACCTAATTTAAGGGCAAAGCCCAGTTCACTCAACGAAGAAAAACTGAGTACCACTGGCGACTTTACAACACCAAAGATACACGAGCGCACAAAAGCGTTGGGATTTGAAGATGAAGTGGGTCAGAGTCGCTAGTATACTCTAGCCGCTGTGGATTTACCTGCAGCGAATGGTGGTCGTTATCGGGTACGGTTGAACCGTGGCCACCGTTCTCCAGTTTGTCTAACGTCTCGCCGTTCTCCTCAGGCGATCGATGTAAAATCTTAGCTGCTTCCCGCGATATTGCATCAATAGACGTAAAAATTCCTTCCACCACATCAGGGAACTAAAGAAAAGGATAGAAGGCGATGATTTCTTCATAATGCGAAAATACCCAAATTGTAGCGATGTTCATCCTAATCTCTTCTGATGCCAATCTCTTCTGATCCCCTAATGACTTTCAAGAGTATACCGTAGGGAAGCGCGTACTTTTTTCAGCCTCTCTTTAACTGTTTGCACCATCCGTGATGTATTCCGTTCGACTTTCGAGTTTACCAAAATCACGCGGAGATCCGGAAGGCTACAACAAAACAAACATGAAAACTAGGAAGGTTCCGATGCGATTACCAGAAATTTGAAATTTCATTTTGAAAAAGGAAACAAAGCAATTCTGACAGAAAGAAATAAGGAGTGTCTTGTTTTGAAATGAAGTGAAACTCACTTCTTTAAATGTTCAATTCGTGTACCGGGTTTGAAACTAGCCACACCTCCTAAACGAACGAAAAATAATTCTGATGTTTAACAAAAACCATGAGGGATAGACAGCTTACACCACAAAACAGCTGAATGGAAAGAACAGTACACCTCTCCTCATACTTCTATATGAAAAAAACTAGATGGAACGAGTTACGCGTGATACACTAGGTCGCTCTCTTAAGCCCAGCCACACCCAAATGATGCTTAATTGCGAGTAAGGTCCGACTGAGTCGCTGAGATGACAAGGCGATTATCCAGAGATTGTAACAGAAATGAATTGATCAGTTCTTTCGGAAACCTATCTAATAGTATGAAAAGAGGGGTGACATGCATCTAGTATTCACGCACGAAATGTTAACTGAGAAGTGGACACAAAGCCGGAGAGGTTACACGGGTCAAATAAGCATGGAATAGCGTTAGCTAAGAACGAAAAGAAATCAAATGAAAAAACCACCACCATGATAAGTCCGAACTCAACATCAGCGAAAAAACTAGAAAGCTAGTCTACCACAAACACCAACATGTCGAAAGAGGCAAGACGACGTCATGTCGACAACAGGCAGAGGCGTGATTCCAGCATTTTTCCGTGCACGATCTCATAAATGTTAATGTCTACAAATGTTAGAAGCACGCCATCTGCTCTAAGTGTCAACTTTGTTGACAACTGCTGGAATTATTGACAATTACCGTGGCATCCTACATATCCCAGGTGCGTAAAGCTCTGGTAGCCATAATCCCGATGCCCTAAAATCGGCGATCACAGAACATCAATTATCGTCTTTTTTTTCACGAAGATGGTGATGAACAGATGCACTTATGGACAGTGGGAATTTAATAGGATCAATGGAATCAAAAACTCAATCACGTACACAACTTTGAAAGCTTCAAACCTTCGAAGTTCTCTGTTTACCTTTTGAAGATCACAATCACGTTTGTGGGCTTGAGTTCAAACTCATGTCGTTCTCACATAAGGCGGCAATTCTGTAGCAGCTCATGCTCATTCGTGCACAGGCAACCAGCAGGAATTCACGGACACTTTGAAGTAATCAAAAGCAGCTTATGGAGGTTTCACAAACATTTCCGTCATTCTGAGACTGTCTACTGTCCTCAGCCCACTCATCACAGTAGCAGGTTCGAGGTAAATTAGTTCTGTAGGAGGTTCTCTCCACTTATACGATGCGCATGATAGGAAATACCTTTATATTTTGTGTCACTAAAGAAAGTGAGGGAGTGACCACAACTAACCACTTTGAAGTCTGTTCCTGCGTATTTGGAATCAACAGCACCGTCAACTCCTTCTATTTTGATCTTCGGATTTGCTCCAGGCTAAAGATTGCAAGCAGAGAGAATTCGTGGGTAATTCGATCTTGCACTGGAGAATTTCGAAAGTGATTGTAATGAAGGTTATCTGATATCGAAATTTTGTTAGATGTGGAGATAAAGAGCTGCATCATAACATTATCATTATGCAACTTTGAATCGGGCTGCTCGAGAGACTTCAGTCGAGCAAGCCATAGCACGTCGAAATGCCCAACGCAAAATGGGACTTGATTAAATTTCTAGCTATTCACTGCATGACAACAGATTAATCTATAATTGAATGCGAACGTATTCATCGAAACCAATCAAGAAGGAATAAAGGATAAAGTGCACGGCGTTGATCAATCCCTATGGGGATTCGCCTCCGAAAGACTAGGTTGGTACTGGGGCGGAACCTCAGATCGGGCCAAAAAAAGCGACCCTGAACAATAAGTGTTATGAGGCACGCTTTAATTGCGAGTTCCCACCGTTTGCTACTGTACGTCGTTGCGCCTAGTAAGTCATTTCTCAAAAGCAACTTAAAGTGTTCGGGGAATTTTCGATGGTGGGGTCTCAGCTCTAGTGCTTAATTTGTTGGGCAAACTAGCGCTTAGAGTGTCCTTGATGTCTGTGATTGGCGGATTTTTGGGCGGCTGTAAATAAGAGGAATACCGTAACCGAATGTAGGTTTAGTAAGAGCTAATCTTGGAAGAAGGGTGCAAGAAAACTTGAAAAGTATGGATTCAAGTTTACCGTTCCACTTGCTGGTACACCCAGTGGCAGAAAGTAAGAAAAAGGATTAAAAAGTGAACTTATCGCCCACAAAAAAGATTACAAGATACCTATTTACATCTTTAACCAGTAGTTCAAGCATAAATTAGACATTAAACCGAGAAAGCCTACGAAATCTCAGTGGAACATTTCAACATCCAAAAAGAGAAGAACTGGTCGCTCGTTGTAAAGAAATTGATTTTAGGTTCACATCCTTAGCGGCGGCTACTACGTGACAGAAGAACCAAGGCGCTCACACAAACTTAACACTACCTGAGAGCCAAACGAAGTTCGAGAAAACAAACCTAACAATATTCTTAATGGCCAGAGGATGAGGTGACTGTTCTAGCCAAGAGAGCGGCGAATAAGGCAGCAACTATGATTCATATAGTTCCCACTACCTGCAGCTATCGGGTGGAGACAACCACAATGAACCTGACGGCAGCGTTGAGGAAAGCATTGAGTGGGTTCTGTGCTTACTGCAAACAGAAACTGATCACAGAAATCCTTTGCTCCTTTTTGCCGGTCTTTTTTTGCCATTGCCACAACGCAAAAGAAAATTTGAAAATTCAAAAAATTTTGCTTTCGTCAGGATACCATTGTCGTTGAATCCAATCGAAGTAGTATCTGTTAATTATATAACACACAATTATTCTGCGATCATATAACAGCGTTAAACTGATGTTTGGCTGCGGAAAGGAGAAGACGCAGGCGGTGAGTAATCGATAATCGATCGAGAGCGCATGACAAACCGTATGTGCAGACTGCCGCATCCAGTCCAGATGCACGTCCGTGGATGAGTGATTCGGCGGCAGTGGCCCATTTTCGAATCATATCGAGATGTTGGTCTTCCCACGTTAAACTGCCATCGTCATCGGTCTATGGACGAAGTAGAGTAGGACGTAAATTGAAACAGATCGAATGGCGTTGACTCACAACAATCGACGGTGAGGGTATTAGTCCAGTCGTTTGTAAGAGAGCAGTAGCAATGCATACACAATAGGCACCTGAAACGAAACTCAGTCTATAACGGTGCTATTGTTTTATAGTTGCAGAAATTCCTTGGCAAGTTCAGGAAGGTTTAGAGACTAACCCGAAGATCCCAGTCCTACACAACTAGGTAATTTGAAGCGAACTGTGGCCTTCACAGCAAGAAGATTCCTAAAAAAGAGATGTAAGAATATTTAAGAAATAAAAAATTAGTTCAAATCTGAGTAGAGCTGCAAATTCGTAAGCACTTCGAACGCATAGTGGGCCAAAACGACATGAAGCACGTGCGCAATTGCGTACGCGGCATCTCTCGAGGCCCTTGGTAGAGCGTAGCGGCGGGGAGCGCGCTGAAATCCTTCCTGGCGCCACCCATCGCTGCAGTTTGCCACGCTCAAAATTGGTTCCAACTGCTGCCTCCACCGCGCCGACTCGAGCGCGTACGCAAATGCACCGCAACTACGCTCGTCATTCATGTCGTTTTGACCCGACTATGTGCTAATTGTTGTTCCACCGATCGTCCAGAATCTTACTCTCCATGACACCAAAAAAAGTGAAATTCAAGCAACTGAGTTAGGAGAAGAGCTGCATAACTCTTCAAACAAACTGTATCACACGGACATCGCACGATGAAGAAAAGCAGGTAAGCAGCCACAGGGATATCATTACGCAGAACCATGGTTTCAGAAATAGTCATGGAGGATTGCACCTCTACACGGAACAGAAAAGTGCTCAAAACTGTTACGGACTCTATGCGCAGTGTCTGGGTGCTTCTCCAGCGCGGCAAAGTACTAAAAGAAGCGTTCTGGGAAACTTTCGATGTTCAGTTCTCCTTAGTAGTATATAGAGTTTTGGTCATAGTTTGCAAATCTAAGGCTAAAACACAGTATAACTCTTGCAAATCGCCTCAGGAGAGACAAAGACTTCAGTTAAGTCAACCTGGCAGCTCTATGAATCCGCTGGCTTGAGAGGATGAAAGCCCGTCACAATTCACCCAATCTACATGGAGGTGAAGAGCTGCATTACCGGTTTCTTCGGAGTAACTGGGGACAACATCGCAAACCCTACCCACTAGTGTGAGGACCACAACATCGGAAAAATCCTCAAATGCTTCCCTTAGGAGATTGAAGCACCGCACTCCACAGTGCATAATAATAGAGAGTGCCGTGGAACGCAAAAGAGAAGGAGAAACCCTATAAAGTTTGTGAGTGTTGTGTTTCGTCATCTGTAATAGGAGGACGTGGACCAGGGAATACTTTCCGATCAGTGCTCGAACCAGAGACGAGAACACAACCATGTCAAGTTTCTTTCCACGGCATTTGCAAAACATAAGAGCCAGTTGCCATTTTGAGTACCGAGGGGAATACTCGATAGTAGGCGCGTTAATGAAGCTTCCAATTGAAAATTCCAGCATATGCAGCCCAGTGCATGGTTCCAGACTTTTGTTGGTTCTGTGCCTTCCTGATCTCGCTGTGCAATATCTCCTTTCTTGAAGTGTTTTCTATGTGATATGACTTTAAGTCGGAACTCCGATGGTATACAGCATTGATACATGTGTGTAACTTGATGAAGAGGCGGATAAATCAGCAGTGTTTATAGACTACACCATGAGGATCAAGAGACGCTTTTCACCTCAAAAAGCGGGACGATTTCAATAAAAAAAAGAAGCTAGTAGCATCATACCGCACACGTTATTGGATTTCCAAAAGCGAAGAGTGGAAGGAGCTGATGATTTGGATTCAATGTATGAGGCAGAAGATGATCTCATCTTCTGCCTCGCACACGTACGGGTGAGGTAGAACAAGAAATAGAGGAGAACAGCGTGAAGGAGCAACAGTAAAAATCCAATCAAATTCAGCTCTCGCTACTCCTCTTTGCAAATTTACCAGCATATGCATTTTCTGACGTTCTTCTTTCTTATTGTAATGTTTTCGCCTAATGAAGATTAGAGGATCAGTTGATAGAGAATCACGGCTGAATCTGTGGGCACTGTCGATCAAAGCACATTGAGCAAGACGATCGTGCAATAGTGCAAGGCATCGTCCGAGTCTCGATGTTAGGTCACAGCACACGCAGAAAATTCGTTGAAAGAAGACGCGAAAACACCGACGTCGGAGAGGGACAGAAGCTTTGATTCGAGTATCAGAACGTCACATTATACAGCAGGCTACCATCGTTGCTTAGCTTAGTTTTAATTACAAACTTCATCTGCGACCATTTCACGTCGTGTTCACTTCCAGCGCTTCTTCCACATTCAAACCTCACTGCGGCAACTGGTTTCCATGCTCTGCAAGTACCCCGAACACGGACGATGACTCTGTCATGGTCCCATCTCTGGATCAGACCGAAAAGTGTGCCTTAGTGGGCACAATTTTAGAAGCAGCGGATGACAACAACCTAAAAGCACAACCCTATCCCGAAGTCAAACAAGTGCGGCCTGAAGCACTTTTAAAAGTGGAACAAGTGCCTTGTCCAGATCTAATCGCACTCTGTTGAGTCTTTAGCGAGATAGTAGTGAAAGTATTAATAAAACGCTGCAAGATGTGCAATAGCTTTATTAAGTGCAGTAAAATCGCCAATTCTTCGAGAGAAGACGAAAAAGACGCGGATTTTCCTTACTTCATAAATCGTCTCAATCTCTTTTGTACTATAAAATCTGAAAACCATTATATTCGTGTGCCCGAGCTCTATCGAAGAATCGAGATTTAGTAGGTTTGCTGTATTTTCCGTGATATCTGTGTCTAGGATTGACAGATTCAAATCTCAAATTAAAATTTAGAACGACTCAAATATGTATCTCATACACCAACAGATTACCATGAAAACTGCGTAAGGTACACCTTAGGAAGCATATTTTGATGCCCTACACTTACATACACTGTTACTATTTTCGTAACGACTTCAGTGGCGTCATCAAATAGGTGAAAGCGAAAACAGCGATAATCTCTAGAAAACGTTCTAAGATTTGAGCTTTAGTGCATGTTTGTGAATTAAAAACTTACGAAGAAGGTAACTCTCCCGTTCCATTCGATTCGAGAAGCGCCATCTGGTGGACGTAGTAACTGAAGCACCACACCACACTACATATCTATACACAGACAAAACATGCACTGCTTTGAGAGAAACTGAGGAGATGAACACAAAAACATAGCGGCTGCTCAGGAAAACGCAAACTGCTTCCCATCAAACATAAGCTGCTACGACTACGACAACACAAGTTGATAAGCATGAGGCAATCTTAGTATCAAAATGAGACGAAATGAAGAAGAAGTACCTTTTTCTGTGGGCAACCCCAAGTAGGAGATACCAGAAGGCCAGTATAGCCAGATGCTGTACACCGCACTGCTCTTCGCATGAACCCGACAATTTCCGTGCAATAGGCACCAAGATTTCAAGTGAAGGTGGCTGGTCCTCTTCAATCGGATACTCGGCTAGAAACGGATGCAGCATTCGGTCACTAAGCGCAAGAAAGAAAAAAAAAACGAGAGGGCGAAAAAAGAAACACTGATACCAGCCAGTCGATCTGCTGCTTTTGTGAGGTCCTTGAGGAGCCACGTCTTTTCCACGCCCAAATCTGGTAAACTCAAGTAGATTCTACCATCGGCCGATGTGAACAAACTGACGTAAGTACGCAGATCGATTGAACCAGCTATCGCGGTCTTTAAAGACGTCGATCAATCCAAATGGCAATAAGACTTCGAAATGTGTGGATTGAAGAATATGACCAACTCTTTCTCAATAAATGATCACAGTTGAGATGAGTCATAATTTTGGAAGCACACCACTAAAAAACCAGAAAAAAGCGAATTGAGGTATGTGAGCGTGTTCCACTAGTTAATTAATTATGAACTTCTCGAAAACAGCAAAATTGGACATACCCTTTTTTACTTTGCCCCGTTCATTTCAGAAAGGTGCTGCATGAGCGTTCAAGTGAGAGAACATTTGTTAGCTGAGGCACTTTTCGAGAAGCTTTGACGGATTGACTCTCACTTAACGTTCCCCCTCCTTTGAAGCTCGTCGTTCGCAAAAAGACGTTTGTACTCGAAACTACCTATTACGATTTGTGAGATGAATCTAATGATATTTCCAACATCGACAGGTGAACTGAGACAGGTTTTGAGATGATTCTCTTTCCTTATTCTAATTCTCACTTTATTATTTTAGTGGATTTAAGCTTTAAGCATTTAGGCTAATCTGGAGATTGATTTTGACGCAATTTAGAGGAGCGATCGGCTGTACAGAGGTACGCGCCCTGCCCCAAAAAAATGCCCCCCTCCAAAAAAAAAGACAATCGGAGCTGACGTGACTGTGCAAATTTAGAGATCTCCCCCAACTTTTAATTCAATCTCTTGCAAATGCCTTTACAGCTGAGTGATACTTACTCTGCCATAGACGACAGCGTGCTCGCCAAACAGAATGATCTTGCCAGGTGCGGAGACGTATAGTCCACCGTGCGCACTGCTCATGTTCCGCATCGGACTCGCGTGGTTCGACGACCTTGAACAGCTTCCGCCTGGCGAGTCCAGCGCTGAAACGGCGACATTGTCTAGTAAGAACATGCGGTTGAATTAATCGAACACTGCTTCAGGTAGTTTCATTTTTGCATGTTTCCACAGCTGCAAATAAAAAGCCAAGCGTGTTGGAATTGATTGATTTTCCCCTTAGTCGGAGTTCAAAATGCAGAAACTACCTTTTTCCGTTAAGCAATAATGGGCGCACAAAAGCTATGTCAATCTTTTCTCTTTTGCTTAGAACGCACACAGCTGTTACTGTTGGAGAAAAAGGAAGAAAAAACAGGAAGATTTTTTTAATTCCTTCTTTTTTAGTTTCTAATCTTTTTTCCAAATTTAATTTTGCAAGCCCACAACACTTATTTTGAGATCTAAAATGCTCAGCATTACAACGCTATAAAAATATGCTTCACATAGTTGCTGAAAATTTACTTTTTCTGCCACAACAATCGAATGGTAACCAGAATCACTTCAACCAAGATTAATTGTTCTCCCAAAATACTACTTCTTACTTTCTAAACAATACGAATGATAGAAAAGTAAACAGTTAAGTTCCACCTGATTTTCGACATGCTTTTACAAGTGGATATTGGGTCTATGAATAGCACAATCCTCTCAGATTATTTTTTGTTTCCTTTCTTCCATCTTGTTATTTCTCTTGTTGTATGTACCAAGACTGTGGGATGTGGCCTTACTCTCATCACGTAACGTTCCAGGAGTACAGAATGTTTCAGGTAGACTTCCAGGACCTTCCTGATGTTTGTCATGCAAAAGTTGAAACGGTCTCTTTGCCATCATTCCGTAGGTGAATCACTGTGCTGATATCTCGCTTCCACCAAAAGACGGAAGCAACCAGTAGTGGGACTCGACTTGGAACATGGAACATTTCCCGAGTTCTACAGTTCCGCATTTTCGCGACGGTGGGGATTCAACGAACAGGGCTGGGTGATTCAGTGACAAAGAAGTGGAACCAGCGCAAACGACGTTCTCGTAATATTCAGGGCTAACTTGGAAGAAAGCAAAGATGGTTGAAGAATTCGAACTATTCTTATCAACTGCACTGGATGCAAACTAAGAGCGATGTCGTGTTCATACATCGTTAAAAGGAATTAATAGTCTCATCAAATTTCTGCCCATTTTTTCACTATTCACGTAGCTGGGTCATTTATTTTTTAAATTCAAGGACAAGATATTTCGTACAATGTCGGCTTTCTTCTCTGCAAGCAGAGCGCTTAGCAAAATTCGTTCAGCTAACCAAATTCAGTTACGATTATTCACACAAACCAGGGCATACGAAGCTGCAGCTTCGAATTCCTAGCATATGTATGTATCTCGAAATGGATATTCCTTCTTGTCCAGAAAGCATTAAATGAAACCGATCCTACTACGAACCTACAAGTTTGTGCAAATTTAAAATAAAGCGAATGTTTACGGTTTACACTCTGCCACTAGTATATCTGAGCAGATTATATCATTTCAGTGTTTTTCGAAGTCACACATACTTGATTGTGATACTGTAAAGGTGGCGCCCAAACCTTCTCAATGGAATATAGCACTAGCACTAGCTAGCACTTTTCCAAGATCTTTTGGTTTACGTTGGGAGCCCCCTAACAAAGAATAAGAGCAGGAAGTGTCTGGCTTTGCCAACGTTTCCGAGTTAATTTAAAATGTACGAATTTAAAAGCAGGAAGCTTAACATCTTGGGACCCTTCACGAACAGGTAAAGGTAGAAAGGTACCTCACGAACACGGGCCTGACTACGCTCGATGGAACAAATTTCGAACGTGGTTATGAACGTAAGGAAACTTTATGGCGAACGCAATACTTCCCTGCAAAAATATTCCAGGTACCCATGCACAGCGTCAGTAGATCGAAGTGTAACGAAATTCAAAATGACAGCGTCAAATTACTAACCACCGAATGGGCGTAGAACGAAGAAAAAAAAACACTGGCAAACTTTACTATGACTATTAATAAGAGAAATTTCGATCTGACCCTTCTCCTCTTCAATATCCTCCGATAACGAGGTATCCGTTGGCGGTAGTGTGATATCCTCGTCATTATCTGCCATGGTTCTTAAAACGTTTTCTTCGTATGAGTACTGGGTTTAGGGAAAAATGCGAGAGAAAGGGAAGAACAGGAAAAGCTCCAGAGAGTATGTTGATACAGAAGAGAAGGTTATATTTTGAAAGGGGAACGCTCTAAGAAGATCAGCGCAGCACAACAACGGAAGTTTGGAGTGTTCTACAAGAGATCCGTCTTGTGTATCAGTGTTACACAAGCAGAAAGCAACTGCAAGTACGTGCAGATTTTTCAAGTAATCCTCGAAAGCAGAGAAAGAGCGCTGTGAGTACTCTCAGCGGGGCATCTTCATTTGAGAGGTTCGAACTTCGCCCCAGCTTGTCATCGTCATCAAACGCAGAAAAGTTTATTTCTACTAGAAGGACGATATAGAAAGAAAAACGCAAAAAATCGCCCAGGGGTTCTTTATGAGATAAATAACTGCGGGATAGGAATCGGTACTGTTGGAAATGCCTATTTCGGAGGAAATCTTTGAATGAGTCCGTAGCAGAAAAACGTTGCGAAATAAGGTGTAGTCTAATACAAAGGAAAGAGATGGAAGAGCACCACAAACAAAGTTCGTTGATCGAATTGGTGAACGGTATTTAAAAAAGTGAAAATAAATGACACGAGTGCGTTGATGAGCAGAAAAAAAATGAGAAAATTAGAAAAAGCCCGAAAGAAAAGAGAAAAGTAAATTTCGAGAAGGAAAAATAAAAGTATTTCTGGAAAATATTAATCCAAATCCAACTTTCTGGCGACGAACATGAGACGAAATTTAATGAAATGAACAAAACCAAACAAACTCGGACATGTGGAAATCGCCATAAATTAAGAAGTAGTGGATGAAGGGGTGAGGCGGAAAAGGGCTCGAAGTCTGTTCGGGAAACGGCGTGAGAACGCGACGTCGAATCGATGACTCAGCAGCACCGAGGGCTGATGACGTCAAGGATGCGTTCCGCATGCGCAACGTTGTGCCTCGCTGCGGCGGAAATGGTGAACTCAATCCAAACATAACAACGAGAATGTTTGTCGGAAGGAACTCGTCAACATGCGTCAATGACCGGCTTATCGCTGTGAACCGACGAGCACGGTATCACATCGCGGTAGAGTGGAGTATCACTCAATCAATACTCAGATATTTGAAGGATGCCGTCGGTGACTGTTTCATGGCTGGACGCAACGGTAACACACAATGATGAATGTATACAAGCGCTCGATACAGATGGGCGATAAGATTGGACGAAATAAACGATGTAAGCAAATGTTATTTCAGTTTAAAGTGATATTATCGAAGACGTAGAGATGAGAAAACGCAGAAAATCCTTCGTCAATTCTTAGACTTTGGGGAAGGGCTCGAGTTCAAAGATGGAACAGCTGTTTTAAGGATTGGTTGATAAAGCAGAGCGCAAAAAACTATTGATGAAAGTTCCTCAACAATGCAAAATGCTCCATTTAGACATTTATACTCTTTGTCCGGAAAACTACACAACCGTGATTGTCGGGAATTTCACTGTAAAACGAATGTCACACATATCGAAGAGAGTGTAAACAAGCACTACGTGCGCCCGCTCCTCATTTGCATCGAACACATGTATAACATTATATTAGATTTGCACTAAAACGCTCGGCAAATGCTAAAATAACCAATAAGTTAGAACTGAATAATTGGAGCAATAAGGCTGCTGCCCAATCAGTTAAGACCTTGTGTCTCTTGGAAACATACTTCAGTCGCGTTACATTGTTAAGATTTCATTAAATAAAGATGTTTAAAACGATGGAGGGGTGAGGAGATTAAAAAAACAAAGGAAACGAGACCAGCACGACCATTCAGTTCTAGAGGCCGTTACATAAAAAGCCGAGTTTGGCGAGAAGCCCAAAGTCTGGGAGGGACTTTCGTACGAACATTTTGCTAAACGCTATCAAATTCGGAATGCTTCCGCTAAAATGTTATTGTCGAGACATCGTGGAACTACGCCATTCGACAACCTCCAGATTTGAAAATGCGGTGTGCAGCGAAAAAAAATTGGGAGTAAATAGTGCTTGAGAGAGATGTTTTCGGACCAATCGCAATCGGGAAATCCTTAACGGAAATGTGGAGAGAAAGTGTTGCCGAACTTTAAATTATATAAATGCAATATAATAAGTGTAATATGACAACACACTGATTAAACACATTAATGTCTACACTAGAAGCGAACTAGATTTTGCGTCTCAACAGGTTGTGTTAATTTTCACACAAGCATACCACTAGAACTAAATTATTGAACACCTTGTATTTCCCAACGCAGTGAAAATGTACCTTGACATCACAACAAAACGAGTAGCGGCTGATCTCATTCTATCTTCAGGATGCGCTGTCTTTAAAAATATTGCATAAAAGATGTAGGACAAAGTGCTTGGCATCGATCAGTTCCTTGTGGACACGCTAGCGTGTTCCATCTCAGCTCAAAATCGTAGATGTTTATGAATGACTTTGCAGGCTACGCAGTGAGTCTCTATTTTACTTGTTTTTCTCCAGTCAATATTTTTGTCCCCGCTGACAAGTCTGGTACCAATTTGTCGCCACTGGAGGAATCGAAGATCTGGATAGAATCTTCGACTGCGCGGTCATCGACCGTGAAATCTTACAGATCTGTTATAGCCGCTAATAAAATTACAACCGAAACAAATATAGACCAGAACATTCGGCGACTTTCAGTTGAGATGGCTTCTATGGGTCGAGACTTCGTGAGTTCAGAAAAGTTTGAAAGGAAAAGAAAATGACTAGAGAATAATTCGAAAGCCTCCAGGGTAATCGACTGAACCCACGCCAGTGAGTTTAGTGAAAAGCGCACAAAAAGGCATTCCACAGAAACAGATGGTCGAACTAGGGAGATTCTCCGTTCCACCTACACATCCTCATGCATACACTTGTGACGTAACAGATCGTGAATCTCGGTGAAGACTCGGCCAGAGATCTAAAGATCAAATCTCCTGTATTTGCTAATTATGGAACTAACATTTAGAGCTGGTACACGACACTGTGCAGCTCGACTCACAGATGAAGAGATGAAGAGAATGGTGATCATCAACGTTAATATATTCATAATGTTGGCTAGTTATGCATTTGCCCAGGGCTAGCGAAGGCGAAATCGAAAACATGAGTTCTTAGCACTAAAAAGAGCGTAGAGCCCGCTTATGTGCAGGTGGAACTCCAACTTCGCACTTCAACTTGGAGACCAACGTCTTTTCATTTGCCTTCGACCCTCTCCTGTTCCCACCAATGTCCGAGAGAAGCAACGAAAACAAACAAAAACCTTCTGTACACCTGTTGAAAAGGTTTGAAATAAATAAATGATGAACACTTTAAAAAAAGGTAAAATGAGAAGGTTTTGTGATTCTTTGCATAATTGGAGGAGGCAGTAGCTGAAATCGTGTGCAAATGACACAGAATTGAAATGTTTCCGAAAAAGTATTCTCTAATAGAACCTGTAAGATATAACAATCGATTTTTCCAAAGTTTGGCGATCACCACGAAATCTTGATCTGAAGTCGCACTTACAGTAATACAGCTACCACGAGCGTGATTTCAGCCGCTATCGTTCGAAGCCAGTCGAAGTGATGCAGAGAACTGCTGTCCAACTGTGATAGAGCACTCGAGAGAGCCGCTCATCATTGGAAGACCTATGTCTAAGTGTGCACAAACCCGCTGCACGTGAAAATTCACGTCCTCTAGGAAGCGTTGCATTGCTGATTGTTGCTCAGCAGCAGACTAACGTTCACCAGCGCCAAACAAACAGAACCCTAATTTCGCGGCAAACAGGAGGTGCTGGTATGTTGAAGACACGACGTCGTCTGCCGAGAAAAAGAACCAACTCTTGCAATTCGGTGTGCGATACTTATTACAGAACCTTTTCAAACTCTCCGAACTCTGCGTGAAACATCTCCCACTTCTAGTCACCATTTTTAATTTATTATCTGTGTCCGAGCTCGTAAAACTGTCTATCAACGGTGTCACTGAGCCCTGCTTCCAGAAATGATTGGACAAAAAGCAAGCGTTGCCGCTCGGTGTGACCTTCCTTGGGAATGGAATACTTCGCGGTAGGAACCATCATTCATTGATTTACTCACTAAACTCACCTCTTTACATAGCATCACTGGCTGAAGAATTATTTTTGGGTAGAATTCATAATTCATCCATTTTTCTTCATCCGGTTACCGTATTACTGCACCGTTTGTCGAGCTCTTTCTGTTCGATGCTACGATGAAAAACCTAGCTATTTCAGAGTGAAAAAAGAGGATGATTTGTGGGCAGCTAAGATATATGCTGACTAATGTGGTCATCGAACGGAAACAGAAGTTATCTGTTTCCCAACATCGCAGGGGTATGAAAATAGTCACGGAAGAGGTTTTTTGCTTCGTGTAGACCGAACATTTCTTGGAACAAGTTTCATAGAGTTTCTGAAGGTTTGTGAGTCTTATTGGGAATTGAACATGGGACTTCCCGTCAAGTGAAAAGATACCCATGTCACAGATTTGCAGAACCTTATTTTATTATGTTCTTAGGGAATTTCACTGTCACTTACGAAATAGTTATTCTCACAGAGCTCATGTACATTGCCGCCCGCTCAAAATCTGCTGGACCACCTTACATGCCGTTCTATACAAAAAGAAACCGTGTCTGACCGTTTGTAAATGTGTTCGACCGTATAGGTAAATCTTTGGAAACATCGAGCCTAACGGCGACATCCTGCGACTGTCTTGCAGCGTGGATGACTACAGTAAGTTCGTCGAAGACGAATACTCGATAGCAAGACACAGCCTAGTCGTATCGCACCATTGACCGGACTGGTAGGTGCTGGTGCAGCAACAAAACGGTGGTCGGAGTGTACAAAATTATGATCTTCTGTGAGCCACTCTTCCAAGATGTTCCTCTGGTGCAGTGATATGGTCTTAGGAGTTTGTATTAATGGGTGTTTGCAAAGACCCTTTTCCGATGAATAATGGAACTGACAAGGAAGTTGGTGGTGCCTCTCGAGAAAAACTAGCTAAAATGAGAACTTCTCCTTTCTCTTTTAGAAATTCAATGAAAGCTGCTTTCACTCTACTTGAGCATACAAAGAGCAAAACATCCTTCAAACATACGGACAGGTCGTTGTATAATTGGGAAAGAAAATCATTTTTTTTTTCGTTCACTTTAGTCAGCGTTCATTTCAAAGCGTCACCCCAAGAATCTGAGGTGGTACGGATTTCAGGTGGAATATTCGTATACGGCATAGTAAATTATGAAGAGAGAGGGATGATCACGCTCATTCCTTCCTAATTGCCGCAAAAAACGGCCCGGAAGATACGGCTTGGGGCGTTCTGGCGCACTATTTTCTACAAGGAGCTCGACTGGAGCGCGCCAGCTTTGCGCACGCGCCGCATCTTCCGCGCCGTTTTTTACGGCAATTAGAAAGAAATGGACGGAATCACCCCCCTTCATAATCTGAAATCCGTACCACCTCAGATTCGTGGGGTGATGCCTTTAAATAGCAAAGCAAAGCCTCTTAATCTTGAAATAAGCAGTTTTAAAATCGAACGAAAAGAGTGGTCAGCAAATGAAGCAAAGATACGGTAGCAAGCAAAGAAAATCGTAAATTCTTCTCCTCAGACATTCTAAAAAGATTTCGCCTATCGTCGTAGTCGACGTATAATAAGGAAAATCATGTTCTGCCCAATTAGCCCTAATTTTTACCAATACTTTCAGGAAAAGATGGCGAAATCCGAGAAAAAATGGCTGCAGTAACTTCATTTCCCTCAATCACGCTTCCTAGCTATTGATATCGTGTGCAAGTGCTAAGAGTGGATGCATTGCAAATACCAACAAGTGACCCGTACCTGCCGATAAGAAATGAGAGACAGATAGGAAAGTAGGTTCGATGGAATCCTTAATATTTTTTTCTCGCTGATTGAAAAACTAGAAATATAATATTAATAATAGAAGTAAGGAAAAAAACTGCATCTACTTTTAAACAGTTTCTAGAGGTTATGCACCGGTTGACGTATGGAAAATCCCGTCTTTTAGATGTCTGAGAAGTCTCTCTCAGCATCTACTTGAGATATGTCTCTGAATTTTAGCCTTAGCAATGACCAAAGCCTATTGGACACGCAAACATCAGCAATTTCTGTGAGGCATTACAAGAACTCTCTGGAAGGAACGCAGGCTTTTAGGACAACGGCGAGATCTGTTCTGCTACCGGTTTATACAGCTATAGCGCTGTAATAATAACTGGAGCTACCCATCTCCAACGCTGTACGTTCAACATCAGACAATAGCGGGCTTGATTAGCAATTCGAAGAAGAAAAGATTTTCTGGCTTTAGAAAAGCTGGAGTCCTTGTTTCATGTTCAATGTATACAGATACAGCGTGAACTAATGGGAAATCGAGCAACATTAGTTCCATGCACGATCTGCCACAGACGCAGTTCTGTTTCAGTTAACATTTCTGGACACGCTGTCCAGTTAGTAGAAGAGAACCAAACTCTTGCTGCTGAAATGTGCTCCTGTTGCAATGCTCTTGCGCTTGAAATGCATGGAATCTCTCATGGAACGATAACGATACGAACGATAGAGGCCCTGAGACTTAAGCACCTATCTTGGAGTTAAAAAATCCGTGTCATCTTCGCGCTCCGTCATTCTAAATTTTGAAGGCCCCACGAATCTGAGGTGGTGCGGATTTCAGGTGAAGTATTCGTATACGGAATCGTAGATTATGGAGAGAGGGGTGATCACGTCCATTTCTTTCTAATTGCCATAAAAAACGGCCCGGAAGATACGGCTTCGGGCGTGCACAAGGCTGGCGCGCTCCAATCGAACTCCTTGTAGAAAATGGGGCGCCGGAACGCCCAAAGCCGTATCTTCCGGGCCGTTTTTTACGGCAATTAGGAAAAAATGGACGGAATCACCCCCCTTTCCATAATCTACTATCCCTTGTACGAGTACTCCACCTGAAATCCGTACCACCTCAGATTCGTTGGGTGATGCCTTTAAGCGATTGAATAGAATAGTTTTCGCAGAAGTTAAGGCTAAAAACAAGCAGAGAGACAAAAGAATCCATTATCACCAATTTTACGATGGGCAGGGACTTAGCTGCAAAAAGTATCGTAAATTAGACTGCAATTTCTATGCAAGATGACGATGGAATATCGTTAATTATTATTTTACTGATGAATGAGTAATGATACCATTAATAACTCTTGTTATTAATGGTATCATTAAATCATCAGTAATCTACAACTTAAATTTTTAAATGATTTTATTGGGAAGTTTGTGTTTCTGAAGGATGTGAATTATTCGGAGAGCTAAGAGAATGAATCTGAGCTCTTACATCAAAAGAAACTCTTTCAGTAACTCGGCAATAAAAAAGCTATGTATTGTTAATGTACTCACTTCGCTTTCGAAGCTTCCCTAAATGTTAACAGTTCTTCCAACTCAGAAAAAAACGGTTTGAATGAACGGACTTTGAAAACGAGGTGTGCATTGAGGCATTGAAAACACCGAGGTAAGCAGGTTTTATAGCAGGATAAAATGCTAAGCGTATTATCAGTGACGGAAAGGCCAGTTGATGACGCATTTGCGCGGAAAATATCGACGATAGGCAGAACGTCGAAAGCCCATAAACCTTTGTGGAGTAGACTAGTAGTGGACTCTTACCGAAGATGTGGAAGGATTCCACATGCTACACTGTGATTTCCAGCACAATAACTGACCGTAAGAAATAAAATAGAATACGACCAGTTCGTATGTCGCAAAAAGGACTCCCGCAGCGAACTTACCTGTTGCAAAGAACAAACGAGTCGGTCGGTTTTGCTGCGTTGCCAGTAGAGAACTCTGGCTTTTTTCAAGAGCAATAAAATTCGAACTCGCACAAATCTCGTGCATATTCGCACACTTCACCGTTTTTAAACAGTTAAATTAGGACCACGTCAGTTCACATGGCACATATCGGAATCTAAACTTCAATTGAGCGTCTTTTTCTCTCCGAAATTACGCACAATTCTGATCGGCCTATATAACACATGCTTATAGGCAAACTCAAAAATTTTAATCGGTGAAGAAAACTCCCACCATCTGCGCTCTCCCTTCGAATGATGAAAGAAGAAAATTCATAGAGCTTTCAATAGCAGCGGGGATTACGGAACAAGATGAAGTCATAACATTTTGTGCACTGCGCATTCTTTACTGACGCTTCAGCTCCACATTTCATAATGTACTTTTTTCTGTTTTTTTTTCTGTTCTTCTCAACTTGTTTTCTTTGGTTGTTCTGTACTTAAATAATCAGCGCTTTTGAAAGAGGCATGGTTCCGCAAAGTTGCACTCTTTTATTTCCGTATGCTCAACACAATTAAAGTCAGTGCGCTGGAAATTAACTTGGAGGAGAATCATCTTGACTCCAACATCTCTTCATGTCGGATATTTTAAGAATTTATCCTATAAAATAAAACTTGCAGGTGCTTCCTCTAATAACAGTATCTCACCTGCGTACGAAGTTGACCACTACTGCCTATGAAATCCACGACACTTGGGCACAAATTTATTTCAAAATTTTGGGAAAAATAATATGAACTCCGTTCATAACACCAATACATAGCATATCATACTTCACTGAAAGTTTCCTACGTCCGAACCTGAATCTTTTCAGAAGCTTTTTTACATAAAAAGAATAAGGATGAATTAGAGGGCAGGACAGAAAGTTCTGAGGGTGTAGAATAAGGGTGCAGAACTGGACACTGAAACCTCACAAAAATTATCTCTTCGAGGTCTAGGCCATACCTCTCAGGCTTGCATACTTTTCGGGCAATGATTTAAAAATCAAAAAACTTTGGGGCATTATCTAAAACTAAAGAAAGTTAAAGGATTTGAAATCAAAGTACAAGTACAACTCTTACTGCAACATACAAATGGATCTGCATTCAGAAAAAGCTTAGAAAACTGACCTACAGGGGAAAAACCCAAACTTTTCCTGATGTAAACGCAGAGTGCATATAAAGAAATGAATAGAACTCTTGAAGCACTTCAAGATATGAAGATGCGGGTGTACGCCGCTCCGCTTCACGAACATAAGTACACCCGTGTGGTTTCCCTGCGCAACCCTCTTTTCAGCGGAGCATACACTGAATTTTGTATGACTAATTTTGCATGACATTACGACTGCGACGACGAGCGTTAGGTTCAGTGTAGGGGACTTTTACTTGTCGGATTAGTGACAGACTTATTTGAGGGGATAGGAACACTGACTTGAAACATCAGATGACTTCTGCAAGCAATTGTATAGGTTGTATATGCGATCAAAACGTTTTTTTTTTAAATAATCACAAGGACGTGTCTTTGGTAACTAGGTAGTAAGTGCGAGAGGTTTAGCATTCCAGTGGGAACACAATTATGTTTCCACAGAAACTTGAACTTTTTCTGATGACAAGCGATGCAAGAGCTTTCCAGCCAGAATTCAAGCTGAGGCACAGAAATTGTTCTTCGAACAACATATTTCATATTCATGTGTTCATACAGAACTCAAAATGTGGTAAATTTCTTTGTTTCAGTGAATATAGACTTATACAGTTCCTCCAACGATTTGTGTTTTTCATCGTAAGGGGATGCTCCGGTTCTTTGCCATTCAAGTCAGGTCACATTAGCTATAAACATTTACTAGCATGGCGACAAAGAGTAAGAGAACTAGACACTAGAGGATTTCTAGAAATACGCTTAAGGATGGCATTCTTAAAGGCATCACTCCTCGAATCTGAGGTGGTACGGATTTCAAGTGGAGTATTCGTATACGGCATAGTAGATTATGGGCAGGAGGGTGATTCCGTCCATTTCTTCCTAATTGCCGTAAAAAACGGCCCCGAAGATACGGCTTCGGGTGTTCTGGCGCACTATTTTCTACAAGGAGTTCGACTTGAGTGCGCCAGCCTTCTTCTTCCGGGCTGTTTTCTACTGCAATTAGGAAGAAATGAACGGAATCATCCTCCTCCCCATAATCTACGACCCCGTATAGGAATACTTCACCGGAAATCCGAACCACCTCAGATTCGTGAAGTGATGCCTTTAAAGGCATCACCCATGTATGTTTCCGTTATTGGCGTCTAGGATTATAGCAAGAGCTCGGCCGTTGTAGAGATTTAATGTACAGTAAAACATCCAAACAACACAAGTATGCAATGTTAGTAAAGGTTCAAACATGCTTATTCGCTCAGAGCTGGAGCAGAATTAAGATGTGACTGAGTACTTTAAGCGGACCTCATGGCATAGTGAACCTCCGGAACAATTAGTTTCAAAGGATCTAAGAACCTCAGACAGATAGATGATGTGCACATGCCAATCCAGTTTCATCATCTGCTTGGTCGCAGAGAACATTTTCACAACCTTAGGGAGTAAGTCGAATGCTCTTTCAAAGTGTGCTAATATTGTCTATGAAGTCATTCCAGTGGGTTAGTGAGTGAGTTCGCCGTCTAAATCCTCTTCACATGACAAACGCCGACAAGTATAAAGAGATTACGTCGACAAAGCTGTTTCGCATCTCACTCTCTGTGCGTGCACATGCGAGAAAATCGCTGTTCGCTTGAAATAATAAACCAAAACGGTAATGACTAGAGGAAGCAGGAGCGTATGTTACGTAAAAGGATAAAGTCGTTGGCGTATCAATCTACTTGGGATGCGCCAACCTTTTTTCTGCAACTCGTAATCGCTGAGGTTTGGAACGGGTGTTGGCCCATACATTGACTTGCAACGATGAGAAGTCAGTGTTTTTTTATCCTTCCAGAAAGGTTTGGTACCAATTTATCGTCTCCGGAGGGATGAAAGACTTGGTTCACACTAGAGCGGTTTCGAACCATCGACCGTGTGGCTACAACGGACCTCTAACCGACTGCGCCACTGCCTCTGATACAGATTGGAGTTTTACCTGAAAACCTTCGGTTCCTACTCGAATAATAAATACACAATATTATTGAGCACCTGACGCGGTCCTAACGCAACGATTGTATTTCATAAAATCTTCCACTGAACTAGGTTTGCCTGTGCGAATTAAGCGGCAGGTGTGAACACACAGCAGAAACTGTTTTTTCTACAAAACCGGAGATTATAACACAGCGCAAGCAACGCTGTGCAAGCGAATTGCAACCTCATAGGGAGGGCTTGGTTGAACGCAGCGCGTATCACCAAGAACAATATAGGGTGCGGCGTGTAGACTAGGAGTATGGGCGTGCTCATGTTCAATCATCCCTAATCCAATTCCTAACTTTCACGACAATTTGTAATGCGCCACCCTCGTACACGCACTGCTTCCGCGAGCCTTTTCCCACTCCGCTTTTCAGGACGACTAGGGGGGAATTGAGCGCAAGTACGCCCACACTCCTAATCTACACCCATACCCTAGATTGCCATTGAGAGATCTCAACATCGTCATTTTCGTCACTCACTCAGAAGTTCCGATTTATTGCATAGCTTAAATTTTGAATCAGGACAGAAAGTTGCAACATCTTGTGAACAGAATCCATAATTCAACAGAAAAAAAACATCAATTGAAAGAGTTGTGGACCATTTATTAACGAATTTGTTGAAGTATGTGTGTGATACACGAAGTTCCAGGGAGCTCAAGTTCGAGGGAGTTCAAACGTGCATTTGAAGTCAGACACCAAAACTTCCCATTCAATAGGTTCTAAGTCTATCGATTCCAGCTAAACCACCAAGCTTCAGTACCTCAAGGGGAAAATCCGGTGTTACCAATGCCTCTCAGTAAATTTGACCAAGAAAAAAGTTTAGTTGGACATTAGGGATTTAGTTCGAGGTGAATTTGAAAACTGCTACGCTATTACAAATCGTTATTGGAAAAATAAGAGAGGACGAAAAGAAGTGCGCCAATTATGTCCCTTCTATCAACATCCATAGGAATTTTCCCCATGTCGATTTTTCCGCTGGATTTTCTCATTTTCCCTGCTGGTTGAAAAACCAAGAAAATGAAAACAAGGATGAAGGAAAGGAAGACAAGAACTTGCCTTGCTCACCACGGATGACCATCTCTGTTTGGTGAGAACAGGTGAGGTGGAGGAGGAGGAAAGAGGTCCGCGCGCCACCTCACGCCGCCAACTGAGTCAAACCCACACTGCAAGAAGAAATATCTGCACCCACACAGAATGAAAAACAAAAAAGAGTTGGACGGAACGATATACTGAAGGAAACAATTAGAAGGAAAGACAAACACTGCAGAAATTGATCAACATATCAAAACGATCGGAATTCACTCCGCATGGGAAACTGGGTGCACTTCGGGGCAGACGGACAGATGCCCAGCTGCAAGCTAACGAGCAAATGAGAGATACAGCAACATCGAATTAGGCAAACAGGAGTGTACCATAGATCAGATAGGTAAGAGAATGAAAGTAAAAATGAAATAACAAAGAAGCGCATTCCATTTTCAAACAGAGCCGCCAATGATCGGCAGCAAAAGAAACAGGCGTAGTTAGGCGAAAGAACGTAATTTTCATGTGTCGAGATGTGCTTCTGTGCATTGCCAAAGGCAGCATAGCACGAAAAAATAGGACTAATAGTGTAGATCACAATTCTGAGTGCGACCACCCTATTTCTTCTACACCCTATTCCTTCTACAAAATTGTCCTGAAAACGACGTGAAACACGTCCTTGTCGATCGAATTCTCCAGCGAAACACAGAAGTGTGAGAGAAAACAAAATAACCCGTAAAAGTGTAAAAGTTACAGCACCCCAAATTTTGGTAGGATCTAGAAGTCTTTTTGAAAGGCACGGTCAACAGGGAAAACGTGAATACCAGCAGCGATGTTTACAAAAAAATATGAAAAAAGGAACAAAAAGAATCAGAAAATAAAGAGCAGATGCTTAAGTTCTTTGAATGTTTTTTTGGACTTTTAAAAACACTCATTTGGAAAAGTAGCATATAATAAAGCAAAAAATAGTTGAAAAGAAAACTTATGAAAACTGAATTATCAATTTTACGTGAGCGAAAATAATAGTAGTGGCACAGTGTAGTATTACTCTCAAGGATGGGTGATTGAAATTTGCTTATTGCGCCAACGCTCGCCATTGCTTTCATGGCTAAGATTGAGGCACCGATTTGGGAAACACGACCTTTGCTATATTGCCGATATATCGACGACTGTTTCCTTGTCTGTTCGTCTCAAGCAGAGATGGACAACTGTTTCAAGATTTTAAATGAGCAGTCGGAGTATATAAAGTTCACTCGGGATAAGCCCAAAGGAGAATGGTTACCCTTCCTTAACGTCCAAGTGCATATTTCAAACAGAACGCACAGGACAAAGTGGTACCGCAAACCCAGTAATAAAAATATCTTAGTTCACTTTCTTTCTGCCCATCCCACACAAGTTAAAAGGTCGGTAGTACGAAACATGTTTCGCACGGCCACCTCCGTTTGCACTAGAAGAGAAGAAAGACGAGAATCTATCGAGCTTGCTAGGAAAATTGCGGTCAGTAACGGCTACACACCTATGCGGTCTATCACAAAAAGAGCACAAACCCGAAATAAATCTGGTATGGAGAAAGTACCCTTTTGTGTACCATTTATTTCCGATGAGGTTAGCGCTGCTATTCGGCGGTGTCTGAGGAAAGCTAAACTTGAAGAATCTGTCACCATCGTGGAGCTCCCCCCTAGTAACCTTAAGCAAATACTCATTCGTAATCGCCTATATGATCGTATTTGCACGACACCGGAGTGTAAAATATGCCCGGATAACAACGAGGGTGATTGCATGAGTTCATGTGTTGTTTATATGATTTGCTGTGTACAGTGTGGTGACGAATACATAGGAGAAACAGCTAGACCACTATGTATTCGAATCAAAGAACACCTGGACGGCAAAAGGAAATCATGTGACTCCACTGCATTGGGTGGTCACAGGGTGCGGCGTCATAACGGAGAAGATTTTGAAGTTAAGATCACGATTTTGGCGCGCGAACCTAGCATTGCGGCGCGCAAGGCTCTGGAGGCTTTTTGGATCCACTCCAAGAGTCCAAAAATGAATCGCAAAGAGGAATGCCTCTCCATTACGCGGGAACTCGCGCCTTATTTAAGGCTGATATTTGATTGCGCTAGTCACCTCACATCAGGTATCTAGCAGTGGCAGGATAGTCAGCTGATGCTAAGGTACGATGTTTTCTTTCACAGATAGCTATGAGACCCAACGGTTAACGTAGGACTTTCTTTGTTGGGCGGATAAGGCGTTTGATCGGATTAGTCACGTTCGATTTCACCCCTTTCAGGCTCTGAAGAAGGCGATATTGCCGAAACGTTAGCCACAAATAAAGGACTATAACAACCTCGTGTACGGCTCTACTAAAGAAAACAATTATTGAAGCACTAACATGCCGAGGTTTATCGAAAGTCGCACATGGAGAAATTTGCTTATTTTTCAAAACAGCGTTATCTTCATTTCACAAAATTTTGCATATTTTTGACCATGCACTAGACTAGCCCCGATAAGATTCGGTTGTTTTCAAGAACACGCTCAAATCCCAAGAACAAGAGTACCCCAAAATGTATGCTTTTTCATATGAAAAAACCTTTGAAAGTAAAAATAAAACCACATGACCTCTCAGAGTGGCGCATGAGAACCACTGCTGGGTGGATTCTAACAAAACTGCAATGCGAAAATAAAAGTAAAATTATCTAACTAAAAACAGATCCAGAAGAAATAGACGATATAGAAATCTAGGACGCTATCATAGCCTCATCCCTCCTTCTGTTGCCATTAAAAATACGTGTTATCTGCAAATGGAGATTGCATTTTATTGTTAACTGCGCCAGTTCTCATTTAGCATATTTTCACTGTGATTCGTTCATACGTTGCATTTGCTCTTTAAAAAAGTGCGCTCCTGATGACAGCCACATCCCGGCTCGAATATTATAAACGAGCAAGAAAAAACTGAAAATTGCAGCTGCGGTGTGTGCAGTGACAATTGGGCAATTAAATTGCCATCGGCAAACTGGAAAGCACAACATAGACCAACCTCTGGAATTGCGAAGGCGGCATACGTAGGAATAGACATGTGTTGAGCAGCGACAGACTTCTTACAAAGTTATTCAAAGAAAAACTCAGCGCACGATGTCTAGCATAAGCAGACAGACATGTAAAAATCACATGGTTTGTTACTTGGACGATGAGACTAAGGCTGTATGTGCCTAGAGGGACGGATTCGTCTGCAGCGAATAAGTGTTAGACGCCCACCCATCTCAGTTTAAAATGCCCACCCACCTCAATTTGGCATAACTCAGGACGGATTTCTGCACGAGATGAAAACATGTGTTTGGAATGAAATGGCCGCATGAAGGATTACCAGAAAGCTCTCTCTCCTGCTGCCCACCGTACTAAGAAAATAGTCGCGCTTCACTTGCACACCACAAAAATAGCGCTCCCTCTTGGTGTTGTAGAGAAATTTTGGGTCTTGATGTCACACATGTTTACGGTTCAGAAACTGAGTGCATACGCACGTGCATGTGAAACGTAAGTACGTGCGAATGTTAGAATTTGCCGACGCATGTGTCTGCTTCGCGATATCATTCCAACGAGACTCAAGCAAACAATTCTGACTGACTCTCAGTGGTGAATAAATTATGCTTTGTTAGCACTATCTCGGATGCACTTGTGGAAATTAGATTGCAGTTATATTCTGCAGGTCAGAACACAGATCCGAACAAAACCAGGGCCGGAGACAACGGAAAGAGTATTTGAAAACGTCTGAAACGTCTAGATTCCATACATATTTGTTGCACTCCACAAGATTTGGAAAGCACTTTCTCGAAATTTGTCGAAATCAGCAGCACATATGGAGTCAGAAGGATAGTTGTGTTTGGCTGCGATAAAGAGGAAACTTGAGGGAGCTATTACTCCTGGACGAATTCTCGAGAGGAAAATACCCTTGTCGTCTTGAAATAGCATGTGCGTCAGCCGAACGAACCGCATAAACATCGACAGTAATAGAGTCCCTGCTGCTGCCTGCACTACGAAAACAATGCTTGGAGGTAGGAATTTAACTACAATCAACCTCAGCACAACTTACAGAATGGTGTACTAGTTAATGAGAATCGCATTCTGTTGCACACGTGCTGTACACATTAACCCTAGAATTAAGTTGTAAAATTATCGAAATATTTAGAAAAAAAGGATTGTGTCTTGGAAATAGGCTATGGTAGGAAACAAGATTTAGCATTTAAAGGATTCAAACGATTGAATGATAGGTGATTTGGTTGCACAAGGCAACACTACTCGCCAGCAGGGAAAAGTAAACAAAGAGAGAACTGGGCATGACTTCTGCGGCACACATAAGATATAAAGTAGGGCGTAAACCAAAGAAAATCCATACACAACGTGGATAACTCGCCTGACATTCACTTGCTGCTGGCAAAAAACTGAACGGGTCAGTTCTAGTTTTGTCACATTTGCGGTGAAATTACCCCAATATATACCTGCGGCTACAAAGAAAGAAGAAGAGGAAGCAAGCAGAAGAAAGCAGGAAGGAGAAAGAAGAAAAGAACAAGGCCTTCCAGCTTTCTACAATCTATACCGACGTAAAAGTAGCAGTTGAAATTGTTGAAGAAAGTATTTCACTTAAAGCACTTAGAGATATTAAAGGATTTCACCGAGACATTCAGCAAATACAGCGCAAAGCGCCAGCAGCTGAGAAAGCAGTAGTCGGACTTTTCGCTTGCAGAAACACCCTCATGAAGCAGATTCGACGGAGCGTGAGAAAAACGGAGGCGTGTGGATTCGAAGGCATCGACAAACCCTGCGGGCGAGCCGACTTCCTACTCCGAACCCACAGCAGAGGAACACAGCCGGTGAATTGATGTCCTTAAATGCTCGTATGAAATAAAAAAAAACAAAGCAATATACAAAGACACCGATCGTTAGAGCCATTTAGCCCAAATGAGATTTACTTTTAAATAATTCAAGTTCAAAAAAGTATTGAGAAAAATTCCGAATTTTTTGAAGAACTCGGAGAACGAGGCAACAATGTCGAGAACATGAACGCGAGCATAGATGGATCCTAACGATGCACTTAAATAATAGAGGATTATGGGACTGCCGTTAATCAATAAGCTCAGGATCCGCAAACGAGTTGATTTCGATTCAGACCGTTTGAGGTTTACGAGCGCCCAGTCCATCCAATGAACTGAACTTCAATGGTTAACCGATGTCAAATCAGAGTTTTTATCCTCACAGGCAAGTTTGGCACGAATTAGTCGACCTCGAAGGGATGTGAGGCTCCGTTGGTTAGTTGGCACTATGGCGGTTTCGATCGAACAATCAATTCATCGTGCAGCCACAGCGAACCTCTTACCGATTACCTCCCTACCCCCGACGATATATGTGTATTTCACATCACAAGAAAAACTTAGATAGGAGGAAGGGCCGCTGAAGAGAAGAGGTTTTATTCGAGGTGAGCACAAACGCAAACTTCGTGTCGCCAGCACCGGTTAAAACGTTGTAACAATAAGAGTAGGGTTCTCGCCATCCAAAATGTGTTCCTCGTTGAAGTTTCCAACTATGGTTGAGGCCAAACAAACCAAACGGTGAACCGAGTGCTTTGAATACTCAGTCGCTATAATTGAATAATGAGTCACTCACTTTAGAAATCCATAAATTCCATAAATTATCTTCAAGTTATGCAAAAGTTCAGCCGAGCGGTGATTAGACGTTTGACTGCTGGGGCTAATCAGGTGAGGGTAAAGCTATTTTTAAAGAGGAAAAGTGAACAATTCTACCACCTTACAACACCGAAGTATTTGTACGTACTTCAACTTTTTGAACGGCTTTAGTGATTTTGGACAGGAGTAGCTTACTCTTAATGTAATGCAACATTCAGTGTCGTACCGCACTGTCGTTTCATTCTATAGCATACATTGAATGCTGTTGAAATAGCCAGAGAAAACTCCAGTTACACTGAAATTGCTGAAGATGACGCCGAGCTCAAGTAAGAATAGTGCGACGAGAAAAGTCCCAAAATTGATTCGCCTCATATGTTGATGCTTATAGACCTTCTAACCTATGGTTATCTTCAAAAATGAAATCAACATCCAAATCCAAACGTTTTAAATACTACGCGCTACAGCACCACTGCAAATGAGAGCCTCCATGCAGTGAATGGATCTCCCAAGTTGTCCGTCCACAGGGGAAAAAAACAAGACAAACGAGCAGATAATAAGGACTTCGTTTTCTTTTTGAATTATAAACACATTTTTTCCTCTCGAAAACCACCTTTCCTGCAATTACGGCTTATAAGGTAGGATAGAGCTGCACGTCTAGCATACATATTACTGTAAGAAACTTGTTTGTGTTTACTTAGTATACGTATCCAGCATATGCCGACTAGCACAAAAAAACAAGAGCATAACTACTCTACTCTCCTCTACTCAGATCTACTACAGATCGTACAGATCTACTCAGTTCAAAATGTGGGCATAAGAGAAGCTTAGAAAGCGCGACTATAAAAAATACTTGAAAGTCCATTTCATATTCGCATGAATAACTGCAAACCACCTAAGGGGACCAGCAGCATAAAAAATAATAAGCAGATTCAATACAGGAGCATTGGTAGTTGTAGTTGACTAGTAGAGGTTCTGTTACCGAAGGGCAATCATAACGACGGCTCATCTGAAGTTTCGATGTAACCAAACTCCCAGGTACTCCTCCACAGAACATCAAAACAGCTACGATAATCCAACGTCCGGCTTTCTTTCACGTTAACAAGGATAATACCGCTCAAATTATATGAGAAGGGCTCAAAGAGACAAAAAATACTAGCACACTAAATCATAAGCTTAGATTAGTTAATGTTTTCCAGAGAATCGTGGAAGGTCCAGATCGATACGGCCGAGGTGTGTAGGGTGGAGACCGCAATGAATACGTCATCGAAAGGAGGATGTGAGTGTAAAGAAGAGGAGCACCTGCTGATAAATAGTGGCTTGAGGGAGAAAAGCAGGCCATGGATGGAGCAATTGTGTACTAAATTAGTATTATAGCTATGACGCGTTGAAAGGAAGAGAGGGAGAAGGAAAGAATCCGAAGAAATTTTTGGGGAAAATCTTTCGGCTACATGTCAAATGCAGCTCTTTTTCGTTTAAAAATCGGCTTTAATTTTATTAGTTTTCTGTTAGCTGTCTGTTGTTAGTTTCCGATTTACTACTCTAATTAAGAGTTCACTAGTGGCGGCACTGCTGTGGAATGCAACATGACCTATTCTTTCAATGGTGAAGTCAATTACAGAAGTATGTTAACTTCAAATTTGCGGCTCGAATGCACTGTGCTTTTGAAAAATTACCAGCACATTTCTACGCTCAAAAGCATTGCACGGAAAACGCAATTATGATATGATAGCGCTGAACTTGAGAGAACATTCGCTAAGTTCTTTCAAGTTCAGCGCTATCACATGTCCCACTTGCATTCATAACACGAAGGATTCCAGAAATAGTCTCACATAAATTCTCTGAAATCATCTGCTGAGAGCACGTAGCGGATGTGGACAGATCGATATGCATTGTTCTGGTGGCATCCGCTGCAATTTGTTTGCAATGCAAATTAGAACTAAGGTCGCACGCTCAAAAAAGCGCGTGCGCCGTGGGAATGAGCATCGGATTCAAGGAGTGAAAGGGTCCTTAAATACTAGGTCTCCCAGTTGGAGGCTCCCACTGTTCAGTTCACTTTTGTATGCAATCGAAGGCTGTCCCCACGTGTTGATAGTCCAGACTTTAGCTGAGCGAATAAAGATGAAGCAGCTTTTCTTGGTTCATACTTCTACACAATCGCACTGATTCCGAAGAACTAACTTCAAAGCAGTAACGTAAAGACCAAGAGCACTCCAAACTGTAAGCAAACTATTTTAATTTTCCCCATGAGCAGTCATTATTCTTCAATCTCTACTCGTAACAGAAGAAACAGAAGTCTCCTACGGAGACAGACGAACTCCAAGAGCAACTAATATAACTGTAAAAAACTGAGGAAGTACGAAAGGCAAATCAATCTACATTGTTGGTTTTCACAGAAATCGACTAAAAAGGAATAGTGCAGACACTGTGGTTGCATGCAAGTATTCAAAGTGAACAAACTACTTTTACGTTATGTAAAAAGTGTTTTAAAAGCATTCCACAGCATTCCACAAGAAAGGAATTACCTTTTATCCAGAGAATACGTGGAAACCTCACCACAGTCTCTGCTTAGCATTGGGTCAATAGAAAGGAGATGAGATTAGGAGAAGAACTGGAGTGTTGTACTTTCGCGAATTGCAGGAACATCCAGTCAACTCACGCAGTAGACGATATGGGATGTGTTGCATAGGGACTACAGCATAACGCATTCACCATAAGAAAAGAAACAATTCAACGTTCTTTTGGGAAAAAGACGAAGGCGAAAAAAAAGCAAGCGGGTAGGTCCACACGCTAACGGAAAACAGACAACATGCGTCAGTGGCTCGAGCGGCTAACACTACAGAATTCTGAACAAATTGGGCGCTACCACGTTTAATCCCTCCGCAGAAACGCGTGAAAGCAAAAATGAAACAAGCAGAACCAAATCAAAAGAACTGAAAAGGTTGGGTGAAGCACTCGCAACAGTTTTACGTCTCGTTGTTCCCTCACTGTTTCATTACCTCAAAAAAAAAATGGATCGACATATTACAGGTGAGAAAAAACAGACTAAATCGGAGCTTTGATGGCGGTCACCAGGAGCACATCACGGATCTTGGAGTCTCTGTGGGACAATATAGAGTTCGAGGTGTCGGTTACGAGTATGAGTTCGGTAATGCTCAAACCCCCTATTCGCGCTGAAAAACTGCCCTATTGCGTACGAAGTATTGCACGATAGAATGCCCCACCTTTGCACACATTCCGGTACCCTCAGCAGCTTGTACACTTGTTTTACTTGAATGGTGTGCTGATTAAACCTCACTGAGTTTTAACCGCTCCTTCATGGATGCGACGCGTGCTCAAGGACTCAAGGAATCCACAATCGAACTCTGTATGTGCCCACAGATTCCGATTATGGATTACCTACGAACATGAGTACGATTACCTCAACAACGTCAGTTTCGTATACATCGCCTTTAACTGTTACTGCTAGCACCGACCCTTTCACCAATCGTCACGTTAATACGACGAGCAGTCATATTAACGTGACGATTGGTGAAATTACACCGGATATTGTTGTTCAGGTATGTCGCTAAGAAATCCTTGTTAAGATTTGTGAACAGCGTAGAAAGGCCAGACACCGACTATAAAGACGGAGTAATTAGAGTATTGAACAGTTTCGGAGAGCTCTAAACTGTGCAGGTTTCGCGCCTTCCAGCGTATCTCGAAGGAATCGTTTTCCAAACCATTTTCAAGACAGTTAGGGGCAATTAAGAGTTGCGAAGCTCATAATCTTAATCATAGAGTATACATATGTGCTCTATATATTATAAATGAGAGCACAGATGTGTTTCAAGCTTCTCAAGCTTTCAAGCAAATGAAACAGCTTCACAGTGATTTCCTTTTGGTAAAGTAGTTATTCAAAAAACGTAAAAAAAAACATTCTATGTCCTAAAGAAGAACATAGAATGAAATTCTATGAACAGAGAGACGTAAGTAAGGTCGATTATGTGAGGAAGGAATACCACCTTTGAAAAAGAAACTTGTCCAAAAAAGCGACACTATCATGAAAGAAAAGTGAGATTTACGCGAATGTCGACGAAAACATGAAATTAACATCAATGTAGATGCGGGTCGTAGTGCGCCTCAGCGATGATGGAGGGAAAGTCGCTCTCCCGAATGAGTAGTGGATTAGTTAACCTCTAACTGTCAAGAAATTGAAGGGGAAATTTCCGAAGAACTGAATATCATCCAACTTCGGACCTGGACCTTCAGTTTGGACTTCATGAAAGCCCGCAGCAACAGTGATAAATAAGTGAAATACCGTGGCATATAAGACAAAGGAGAAAATGTGGAATGGTTCCATTAATTATAGTATAATACTTTCACGGGTAGTCTGGAATTATCCTACGACGTCATCAGCAGTCATCTGAGCACTTCAAAAATCTGCAGACAGCGCCCTATAAGACGAGTAAACACTTTGGTTCTTTGAACAAATGAAGTTCTGGAAAGGGCAATTACCTCAAAAATACTCCAAAGATATTACGACCGATATTACGCAATACCATTTCGTGAGTTGCTGCTTGGTTTTTTGAAGAGAATTCATGCCGAATTCTGAAAAGGTGCTTCTTCGCATGGTGCACTGTCTACCAAATTCTTCGTTCTTTTTGCCACCATAAAAGATAAGCATGAAGAGACCAGGTGAGGGCTTAGATTACCACACACATCACTTTGAGTTCCTTCCAAAATCTCCGAGGTTTAAGTGTGTATGCGACCTATTCGACAACTTCTGAGGAGCAACAGATGTACCAGCTTAGTTCGCTGACAGGTCTGACTTCAAATTCTCAACCACGAAACAGAATGAATGCAGCGTTTTCCCCTTCATCTACCTCAAACCATGGACCGCACAAATGCGTTTGAACCTCTTACGATTGGGTACTGATCCCAAATATAAAGGACAAATTTTTAAGAAAATATTTACACTGAAAACTACGTTCAGTGAACTACTCACTGAAAACTATAAATTATTAAATAAACTACGTTTATTGATTACTCCGATACCTAAGACCATTCAACTGTATGGATTGTACGAAGTTGTTCTTTGTGGCTCAAATGCAGGCACGCCAGCCTCAGTTAGGATGCAACGCCTCCTTGTCAGTTAGACAGAGAACGATCGTAATATAAAGTTAAATATAGAGTTCTCGACCACAGGTAACTCAGTATAACAATACAGCGACCAATTTTAGGGCCATAGCTCTCAGCAAAAGACTGGCGCTATTAAAGCACCACGCAATGGACCATGCTCTGTTGCAGCACAACAGCTGTCGCAGCTGAAGACCCGAGAAGCGCAAAGATGCCAAGCTTTGTTCTGAATGGATCATATCCAGGTCAAAGGCAGCAATCCACGAATCTGACGGTGTGAGGAAATCGCGGGAGAAGCTAGAGATGAGTGTTATACTGCGGGATCCGGGGCGGTTCCGCCCATTTTTCCTTGCTCATCATTTAAAAACTGCGTGAAGGACGAAATCGTCGTAAGGATTTCAACTGCAACGTGACACCGTATACGAGTGTCGAAGATCAATTGTGTCTTCCCATCACTCTCTTCAAGTGAAACCTATAAATAGGCCTGAGGGGACCGGAACATGTACGTAGAGGAGCGCTCTAACGTACCTCGTAGAAATTAAAGCGGTTCCCTCGCAGTTTTTTTAAACGATAATTAGGGAGAGATGAGGGATGATGAAGAACCAACCTGGATCAGCAATCTGCAATCCCATCTCTAGCTTTTCCCTCGGATTCCATCACCACGTCACGTTCGTGGTAGGCAGCATTCATCACAGATTCTAGGGACTTGGTGCGGTGTGGAGGAGGCAATTCCTATTTCTAGCAAATCACATTTCTCATAGTTGTTCAACGCGTACTGTAAACACAGAATCCCTTCGCGAAATATCTTCAGTGTTCAGCTGAACACCTCAAACTTCTTATTCCTCTCAAATATGTCGTTCTTCCACGGATCTCCCTCACTAGAGGGATCACAGCCGGTTAGTCGCGAGGCTACGTGGCGCGTCCCCGGGTGGCGGATAGAGGGCTAATCGCGGACCAAAAGCGACCTTGTGCTTGCCCAGAGACACAGGTGGATTCAAGGGATGAACTCCCTGTTTCTGCTGAGCCAGGACTGACTCATGACATCCTTGTATCCCGCACGTCGGTCCGGCCAAAAGCCTGCAATCAAGTGACTGGGAGGTGCAAGGGAGGCGGTTTGGAGTCGCCTCCAACAAATAAGCTCCACATGTCCACTCCGGGAGAACGAAAGTTCTCCCAGAAACTCATGGGACTAGAGGCTTGCAACCTGCCCATGGGTTTTAAAATTTTTACGCAAAACACAGTAATAGAAAAGAGTCTCCTGATTCTGGAGGAAAGCCTGGTACGGTAGCGCCAGGTAGGACAGGGTTGCAGGAGCCATGTAGGTTTCCAAAACGGAAAAGGACTAGGATGGCGATCTGTACTTATAACGCACGTACGCTTGCATCGGAAGCGGCCATCGAAGATCTGATGATGCAAGCCAAGAAGATCAAGTACGACGTCATCGGACTGACCGAGACGAGACGAGGTCACCCACCCAACGCCGTATATGAAACTGGAGAAGAACTGTTCTTCGGAACATGCGACAGTAGAAGTGTTGGTGGAGTTGGCGTCCTCGTCAACACGAGTATGGCAAAGAACATCGACTCTTTTGAACAACTTACGACCCGAATCGGACGTCTGCGGATGAGAAGATGTGGCCCAACACCAGCTTTGACTATCTTCGTCGCTTACGCTCCAACATCAAGCTATGAAGAAGAAGAAGTCGAAGCTTTCTATATGGACCTGGAGAAGTTCTACCAAGAAGACCATGCCTTCTACAAGGTCATAATTGGCGATTTCAACGCCAAGGTTGGCCCAAGAAGAACGCCGGAGGAACCTCACATCGGGACCCACGGCCTACAATGGAATGATCAGGGGGAGAGGCTCTCCGAGTTCATCATGATGACTAAGACCATCCATGGGAACTCGCAATTCCAGAAGCCCTCCTCTCTACGCTGGACGTGGGAGTCACCCAGTGGAGGGTACCGTAATGAAATAGACCACATCATCGTCAATAAAAGCTTCTGCCTGATAGATGTCGGTGTTGTACCAAAGTTCTATACGGGATCGGACCATCGCCTCCTCCGAGGAAGATTTTCCTCCACAAGGAGAGCAGAGAAAGCCGCCAAGTTCAGAGGGAGAAATCCCAAGACTATCATCAACTGGGATATCTTCGCTACGTTAGCCGGCTTTTGGGAAGATTCCGCAATGAACAACATCGACGAGGAATATGACCGGCTTGTTGAACACCTTCACGACTGTGCGAAGAAGGCAGAGAGTTTTAAAACCACCAAGAGTTTCAAGAGGCGCTTGTCTTTTGAAACTCTTGAGCTGATACGCCAGCGTGGAGCAGCACGAGCCGCAGGGAACCAAGAACTCACGTCCGAGCTCGCGAGGCTTTGCAGAGAGGCGATAAAGGAAGACCTTAAAGAGAGAAGAGCAGAAGTGCTGGTTGAAACTGCAGAGGCGGGGAAAAGCATCCGCTATGCCCGTCGAGACTTTGCTAATCGCAAGACGAGGATGACTGCTCTCCGGAACCCAAAGGGAACAGCCATTGCATCGAGAAGGGGGATGGAGAAAATCATCTACGACATCTACTCTGATCTCTTCGACAGCCATGTCCACTTGTCTCCTCACCATCTGAGGGAAGACGAACATATCATTCCAGGTTCGCCCGTCCGAAATATAACATGTTGTCATGTCGGTAAAAAAGTAGTACGGCACCTGATCCCGAGAGAATAAGACCAGAACACCTGAAGAACCTTCCGCCGGTACTCATCAACACCCTGGCGAGGCTATTCACACGGTACCTGTCGGAATGCAAGGTTCCTAAACAGTGGAAAACCAGCAAGACCGTGTTGTTGTATAAAAAGGGAGATCCACATGACATTGGCAACTATCGTCCAATCTGCCTACTGTCCGTCATCTACAAGCTCTTTACAAGAGTGGTCCTTAATAGGATTGAAAAAGTCCTGGATGAAGGACAGCCATGCAAGCAAGCAGGGTTTCGAAAAGGATTCAGCACGATTGATCACATTCACACCGTTTCGAAACTCATCGAGGTATCACGAGAGTACAAGATGCCGCTCTGTCTCACATTCATCGACTTGAAGAAGGCCTTCGACTCAGTTGAGACGGAAGCGGTCGTGGAAGCCTTGGACAACCAAGGCGCCCCTACTCAGTACATAAAGGTACTTCGAGAGTTGTACAGTAACTTCACGACCGGAATTTCGCCATTCTACAAGAACATCATCATTGACGTGAAGAGGAGAGTCCGACAGGGTGATACAATTTCACCCAAAATATTCACAGCCACCCTCGAGAACCCAATGCGAAAGTTGGAATGGGACTACATGGGAGTGAAGGTTGATGGTCGGCAGCTACACCATTTGCGCTTTGCTGATGACATCGTACTGATAACACCTAGCATCAGCCAAGCGGAACGAATGCTGACCGTATTCGACGAAACATGTGGATGCATCGGTCTTCAGCTGAATCTACAAAAGACGATGTTCATGCGGAACGGATGGGTCTCGGATGCCCCATTCACGCTCAACGGAACGAACATATCCGAATGCACCAGCTACGTTTATCTGGGTCGGGAACTGAACATGATGAATGACCTGACCCCCGAGCTGGGCAGAAGGAGACGAGCGGCTTGGGAAGCGTACAAGAGCATCGAGGATGTAGTGAAGAAGACCAGGAACACCCGGCTCCGTGCTCACCTCTTCAACACCACCGTACTTCCTGCTTTGACCTATGCTTCGGAAACCTGGGCATTTCGCAAGCAGGAAGAAAACGCGGTGAGCGTCATTGAACGCGCAATTGAGAGAGTGATGCTAGGAGTGTCCCGTTTTACGCAACTGAGGGACAGGATTTGAATTTCTTTCCTACGTCAGCGATCGAAGATTAGAGACGCCGCCACGTTTGCCAAGAAAAACAAAATAAGGTGGCCGGACACGTGATGCGCTTCAACCATTGGATATTAAGCGCACTACAGGAAGACCGCCGACCCGATAGTCAGATTTCTTCACGAAGTCCTTCTAAGAAAAATATGATGCTCTTCGTGTCCCACGCGAAAGGAGGAACCACTGGGCTACTCTGGCACGCGATCGGGACAAATGGAAGAATTACTGGCGCCCGCTCGACCAGTTCGAAGATCAACGGGCGTCAAGGTGATCAAGGTGATGTCGTTCTTGGCATTGCAGGAAAGCTCTTCTCTTCCAAAGGAGCGATAATCTCCATCCCATTATTGTAGATGATCAAATTTGGGCATCGAGCGAATAATGGATTGGGAGCCGTTCTTTCCATAACAGGGTTTTTGCATTGCTCTAGCTTCCTGGCTACTTTCAGAATCCCAAAATGTTACTGTTGTTTCTGACAAATCCACAATTACAGTTGCTTGGAGTTGTCCCACCTCTTTCACAGATTCACAATTTTACAGGAAATAGACGTATTGTCGACGCAACCGTGAGCGAGAAAAAGCGTGCGTCAAACCTGCCGAGCACATTCAGCGCCGACTATAGCCGCCGCCAGATATCTAATTCACTATATCCCAGGACGAGCGAGAGAGCAATAGTGACTCAGTAAAAAATTATCTTCCTACTCTAACAAAAGAAATAAATGGGTTACCCACTGATATTGATTGTCCTTCAAAAGCTATCGACGTCCAATCAATAGCAAATCGAAAAACTGGTGCCCATAATCGAAAAAACACCCTCGATAAGTAGAGCATAGTGTAGAATGTAGAGCGCACTATGTTCTTACACTATGCTCTACTTATCGCGGGCCCTTATAGGGTACTAATGCGCTGGTTTTGAAGTATCCAAGAAAACAATATGGTGTACGGAAGAAGCCGCCATTCATGAGACCCACCGTGACCAAACAGAAGTTGTCGCAATAGGTGCAGAATTGCAAGCACTCCTCCCCAACGTCCTGACGTGCAAACTCAGTGATTACTTCCCGAAACGTGCAGGATTCTCTTCGGCGCCGTTAATTCCGTTTTTACTTTTACCGTCTCTCATTTCCCTTTATCCAAAAATCTATTTGCACAGCACAGCTGCTTGTTTGCTATGCTTCATGCCACATTTCTGGCAAAATGCCAGAAATGGGACAACCAAACTGGGTTTGCAAGTCGCCAGATACAGGGTCACAATCACGAATACGATGAATTCATATGATGACACAGAATGCCTGTTTCTTTTATAGTCTGGCGTAATTTTATTTCCTATACAAAATACTGGCCCAAAAGAAGAGCGAAAATGTCAAAATTGCAACGTGAAACTGTCGTAACGGCTGAGCATGGCTCAAGAGCAATGTTGACAACTACGAACAAGGCGTACTAAGTATTCGAATCTCAAAACAAAGGAACAAACAAAATCAAACCACCCCAGTCAAATTCTGCCTATCTCGCATACTAAGCTACATGCTTCCTGAACTGTAGTGTAGATCCACTGTAGATTGGAACGCGATCTTTACAAGCGACCACGAGATACGAGGCAAATCCACACAGAATATTTTGAACGAATATTGCCACAGATTAATGCATGTCCAATGAACAAATCACAGAAAGAGAAGGAAAATGCACGAAGCCAAACATTGGAAAGACCATCTCTTCATATGCAAGCATAATAAATAGATTTGAAATGAGTAACACTTCGCTGGTGCACGTCGGTCCCAACACCCTGTGATTGTGTCCCCAAAAAACATGCCAGAGACGATTTAAGTCGTCAGAGAGTTGTTATGTACGGGCTGGTCACACCTTCGAGGCATAAATGAATCCGTGGAACAGAGATATCAAAGTATTTTTTCTTGATAGGGTCAATTCTCGCATATTCCACGCGGTCGTCATAAGAGAAATTTTAGCTTGTGTAATGAACTCTCTTCAGTCCAGTAATCAAGACTGACCAGATGGAAAATGCACTGTCCAGAATTTCGATTGAACGCTAAACCTAAACTCCCCAACATTCTTCTCTCCTTACTACGTTTAAAGTTCGAATTGAATACGTAAACCTGTCGGATTTTAGAAGTCATGTCGTAAGCATATCTTCGCGAGCCCTGAAGTTCGCAGTTTTTCGGAGCGTGGAGATCCCCACGGGAGTAGTACGGTAGTTTGCGCAATGCACGCGATTGGGAAGTCTTTTGCGACTAAAACAAATGGAGCGCTAACACAGATTCTGACTGCCCTATGTTCCTACGAGATAACTAGCTTTTTTCTATAATTTTTACCACAAATGATCCCTCGCGCTAACCTTACATTCGTTGCTCGTTTGGGATGCCTATACTAATCCACCCTTACAATTCGAAAAAATAGCTGTTTTTCAAAGAAACCAATCACTTGAATTCAAAGAAACTAATCACTTGAATTTCATATTGTAATTGTGTGCGTCACACAGTACAATTGAACTGGACACTATTACACTTAAAGGCATCACCCCACGAATCTGGGGTGGTGCGGGTTTCAGGTGGGTTATACCTATACGGGGTCGTAGATTATAGGAAGGAGGGTGATTCCATCCACTTCTTTCTAATTGTAGTAAAAAACGGCTCGAAAGATTCGAGCGTTCCGGAGCGCTATTTTCTACAGCGAGTTTGGTTAGAGCGCGCCAGCTTTGTGTGCGCGCCGCATCTTCCGGGCCGTTTTTTACAGCAATTAGGAAGAAGTGGACGGAATCACCCTCCTTCCCATAATCTACGACCCCGTATGGGCATAACCCACCTGAAACCCGCACCACCTCCAATTTGTGGCCTTTAGATGGTACGTGCAGTCAATTCAACCACAGAAAACCATCCATCATGTCGAGAGCGTAAGCAGAGCATTCAACATGAATTATCCAACTGAACAAGTGCTTCGATTCGGCGGATATGACGTCATTTCGACACATTGCTTATACAATGAAGATTTCACGCGGTTTTAAAGTGTCATACGGCGGATACGCATACATAAAGTTATCTGTTTCAACTCTGTGTATTCTAGGGCAGGAGTCCCGCAACGACCTGTACTGAGCATACGCAAAGAAATGAAACCAATCATATTTCATGGTGAGGCTGAAAAATGGGCGCGTCGGTGGTTTTAACTCAGTCGCATTTTTCTTCCCGAAGATAAATATTGAGCGCGACCAAAAGCTTTGTGGAGTAAATTTTGTCCATATGCGACATATTATTCCAAAAGTGGCTTCAATTGAGCAGACCCCTCTCCCTCAACTTTCATCGTCTTGGTTGCTGGTTTAGGAAGGAGGTTGAGTCTTGAGGTGGGACCAGGCACCAGCCTAGCTTCCTAATTCCTCGGTCGATGCTTTCCCACTGGCTGCTCATTCTTCATCGCGAAGATGCGAATCATCTGCACAAATCTTCGCCTTCACGTATTTCGGCTTCATTTCATGTATTTCAGGTCGCTAACAGCTTCAACTTGTCCTAACGATGCCATGTACTTGTGCGGCAGAAAGAGCGCCCATATTTCTAAGCGGAATTAGAAAAAAATGGCACGAGTTGTCAACAAAAAGTGCTTATTTCCAAATGTAGATGCATGTTTTTTCGTCCCATGTTTTAAAAATCATTCCATCCAAATGATGGCTTTCACGACTGATATGCATTTGGAGCCGTTATTCGGAGTTTCCCTCACTCTCACCAGCATGTCGGGCGATGTTCTATCAATTTCTTCCTGAATGGACTCCCTCAATTGGTCAATGACTAGGGAAAGCTTCAAAACCTGAGCGTGAGGTTTCTCGCACGAGCATTCTCACATTTCTGGGTAGTTTTCTCTTCAGTGCAGATCCAGTTGCTCTTACTCTTTGAATCCACAACAAAATCGTTGCCCAGTTTGGAACACTTACATTAGCACGTAGACCGAACCGCGTGCAAACGCCCTCTGCGTCGCACTCACAGATTCGCCATTTTTGAAAAAACCTCCACTACAAAGCCTCGAAACTAACCCGACTACGACATGGTGAGGACTCAAAACCTAATCATTTACCTAACAGAATAAACCACACCCCTCTACCTTCTTTGGGGACCGCACAGTTATTCCTCGAAATGTCGGAGTTATTTCTGTCGCACCCTGTATAAGTAGCCCAGATAGCACCTAATGACAAGAAAAGGTTTCAACCAGAAAGCGATAGAAATAACACAAGACATGGGCGACAATTTCTAACGAGACAACAAAATTTGAGTGCTCGCGAGGAAGTAGTGTAGCGGATTAATTGACGACCAAAAACACAGTGTCTGACGTATAGGTGGCTCCGCTGCCTGTTACAAGAAAAATTCCCGAATTCTGCATCTTGGAACACAACAACACTCCTCTTTTTTAAAGAGAGGACACTTTTTGCATGAACAGCGCCTTCTGTATTTCATAAATTCATTTTTATTTATACCAAATTTTGAATCTCAGTTCAATTTTGTGTCCATCTCTAGACATTTCCTCTGCATTTCAAATATATTTGAAAGGAGATCTGGATTCCTACAACTTGCAAGGACTTACAAGGAGCATGACGTACTCGCAGTCCACACGTCAGCCAAAAGGACGAATTAGAAAAAGACACAAAAAGATGGATATGTTTGTACTTGACTTGCCTTTGAATTGAACACAACAACAGAGCATCATCCACACAAGCTAGCAAAACTTGGAAAGATTTCCAAATTCATTATGGTGCTTCAGGATTTTTTTTTTACATTTGGGAGCAATATTTCTGGGAATTTCTTGGGTAAAAACCCCTAATCTGTGCTACTTTTCAACCTTTTCCAGCAATTCGACACTGTAATCAGGCCCGATGCCTGCGAATATTTCGGCTAAAGATTTTTCATTTTATTTTTTGAGAACACTCAGATTCGTAGAACAAGAAGAATTGATATGTTCCATCTCCGATAAACCTATTTAGAGTGGAAATAAAGGATAAAAGGATAAAGTTTCTGGCGTTAATCAGTCCGCTTGGGATGCGCCCCCACGTTCACTTCAATTCAGAATCATTTGAGGTTAACGAACGTGTATCTGGCCTATACAGTGACCCTGTGGTGGCTAGCCGATGTGTCAGGTCAGTGTTTTTATCCTCCCAGACAAGTCTGGTACCAGTTTATCGACCCCGGAGGGATGAAAGGCTTGGTGAGCACTAGGGCCGATTCGAACCTCCGATCGATTGTGCAGTAAGCGGAACCTCTAACCGCTACACTACACCCGCCAGAGTGGCAATAGCCGAAATAAATACGAAATTTTCAACGGTATTTTAGTTAATGCTCGAGAGGAATTCAACTCAGTTGTGAATAATTCCAACACTTCAATAGGATCACATATCAAAAAAGCCAATAACCAGCATTGTTTTACGCATAAAAGCACCACTCTGACACCATAAAATGTTTTGGAGCGCCTATTACCAAAAGTGAGTGGCAAATGTTCACGAAGAATCAGTTGAACAAAACGCTTCTGGAGCGAATGGAATCGGTCCAAAAGGAAATGCTTTTTCTCCTCTTGCTGTAGACAGCTTCTTTGATGGAAATTTATTAGTGGCCCGATAACGAAGTGATTGACATAAGCAACTGCTTCTGAAAAATTGAACAGTAAAGTAATTTACAACTACCGAATTTCATGATTGAAAAATGATCCTCAGTTGTCTTTCACTGCCCGAATTATCGACTGGCTTTGGAACCTGTCTGACCAGAATATTTGGCCAGGAAGAGAGCGCTCCTCCCTATCTCTGCCGCCATCCGTTGTTTTAACTTAAGACCACCCTATGGGAAAATCTTCGACCTTGGGTTCCCTTCAGTGATCACTACGGACGTAGTCTGCAGCAAACAAGTTCCGAAACCGCTGCTTTTAAGCGGATTTTTTGATGTGGCGCTCCTGTTTTGTGAAAAAAAGAGAGATGAGATAGAAATGTTACGACTGACTTATTCAAACTTCCCAGTCTCTCTCATGCATCGCCCATGTATCGTCCTCTACAAGCGTCTCAAATACCTTATTCACTCCAAAACACCTCACAGGGAGCACCTAGTTCTGTGCTTGTAGTAGTATTCTTGAAATGTTTCCAAAGTTAAAAGAATATGTCTCTTTCACGAAAGAAGAACAGAGTAACATCGACGTTTTCATGCGTATCCATAAAGCCGCCAGATTTATCCAAAACGGCTGGAACTACTTGGAACGTTAGCCTTATATGATATCGCGAATGAACGTTGAAAACTTCGAACGACAGGAATTGAAAATCACATCGAGGCCAAATTACAAAGGAGTCAGAACAGAATTGAAAACACTTAGAATATTATATTATATACAATACTCTAGGCGGATATTCTAAACTATTATATATATATAATAGAGTATAACATTACAAAACATATTCATGGGCGAATATCTGTTATAGCCCAGATAGTCAAAGGAAGACCTAGAGGTGGCGCCGAAATCCTTCACTCGGATGACAGAGACGCGTCTGCCGCAACACACGGGCTTTCTCTGCTTGCTACACATCCTTCTTCCTCTACCTCAGTCCATTCGAAGGGTCATCTCACCCTCCGCCGTAAACTGTATACACACATTTGGCCACGAGGAAAACAAAAGGAGCTGCATGGAGACATATCTGCGAAGGATGGAAGTTTGTTGACTACAACGACTACGGACAGTCCATCAAATCCTCTTCAGCAGAATTTCGACTTTGGCTAACTCTCTCATACTTAGCAGATTCTATCGATGATACCATAAGCACGAAAAGGACCATACACAATAACTATGCAAGAATATGAATGTACCGATACCCTAAAATGGAAAGATGATATTGAAGTGAACGAGAAATCGAAGCTGAAGGAGAGAGTGGGAGCGCAAAAATGTGAACATGTGCTTTTGTTGGCAGCTGGCTTGTCAGGAGGAACTTCTCGATGCGGAGTGCAAAGCAGCGATGATGTTTGACGGCCGGGCTAATTCATCATAATGAGGCAAAAAGGATGCCGGAGGGAAGGTGCCATCACGCTCGAACACGTTGTGCTGGGGACATGAAAAAAACTTAGCTCTCCGAGCATGGACATAAGCCGGAATTTATCGATCACGGCAGCATTTCTGTCTTCGGAGCATCTGGACACATTGTAGAAAAAAAAGGAAATGAAAGGAAATGAAAGGAAAGGAAATGTAGAAATGGTAGGAAAAAACGTTTGACAGAATACCAAAGAGATAGGAACTGCCGAAGTAGATCATCCTTCAGTAGGGTACTAACTGCATTTGTTAAGTTTTCTATCAGAAACAGCACTAATCTTCAACATCAGTCGCCCTGGTCACCGAAACATTGACTGTTCAAGGGAGACTCCTACCTCGGCGTCATCAGTGAAATCCCATCGCGATCGAATTCACTGCAACATCTTCTGCATGACCCCTGGACTAAGTGTCTCGTAAGGAACCGAGGTATGCCTAATTTTTAAACACGATAGGGATGTGTGAACAGCGTTTGAAGAGCGTGCAATATTGTCTTAACGGCTACCGTTATTGATGGAAGCGAAGCAAGAATTAAAAGGGCGACCGAGTTTAACTGTTGGATGGTTCTACGGCGACGTGCGGAGAGTACAGTTTTTACCAAGTGAAGAGATGGGACAACCGAAGAATTTTCTCTTGAAATCGACAGCACAACAGGTGCACGAAGGACATATTCCTGAATTTTCTGGATCTAGGACTAACGGTTTTTTTTTAAGTACCGACATCTTCAATGTTTGAAACAAACGGCAGGATCGCCTGTCAACGTGGACGGAGAACTCGTCAAGCAAGTCTGAGGTACCTACGGAGCACTCTTTGTGTCGCGATCACAGATCCATCGTTCTTGAAGAATTGTCCTGCTTGAAAAAGGCGAAGCGATAGCTATCGAACGATCTCGCCATCATTACGTTAATACCGCAACTCGAGCAGTGCCGTCTCCGAATCTTAGAGTTATTTCTGCCTCAAACTGTGCAATTTCCTATATTTGAAAAGTTTCTGCGTTTAAAGGAGCCTGTTCCATCGTAAAGTAGCAAAGAGGAATGGTGAAAAGCAAGATAGGGGTGCCAACAGCTCTGCTAGTGCACAAAGCCATGAAAGTGCTCGCCCTTATGGGGAATCGTCAAATGCTATCCTTCAGTCCGCGATAAAGTCCCAGATTTCGCTGAAACGAATCACTAGTAAGGGATGGATCGTAGCTGTAATACGGAAGTGATGCGGCATCTGCAACGACTGCCGTTCTGCTCCCAGTCTTCGTACTACGTACAAAGGATATGCATATTTTACATACATACATATGCATACTAGTGATTCGTTTCAGCGAAATCTGGGAGTATATAAGAAGCAGAACCTGTCCGATTACCATACAAGATACGAAAGCTAGGCTTTGGATGAAATGTGTATGGAACAAAATTCTTGAATGCCTGAAATAGTGCTGAACTAGAACGAGGATAAAAAAGACCAAAAAGAAGCATTTCGAAAACTAGGCAGCAATTTCGAGAGCGTCTGTTTTTTAGAGCCTAACCTCGATGGGTGCATCAATTAGAAATGCTCCGAAATTTCTGAAAACTTCAAAAACTTCATTTCAGAGGAATTAAAGAGGGTCAGGCCTCGTCAGTCTTGCACAGGGTGAGAACCAGATAACGCACTTTCTTAATCGTTCTGTCTCAGTTGGTGCAATCGATGAATCGAAAATGGGAGAGTGAGAGCGCCGGATAATAAACACAAAAGTTTCAAGTAAGAAGAAAAGTTTGCTTTGGAAAGCATTTAAATCATGAGGAAACCGAACTGGGAAGAACTGAAACTGAAATTTCGCTATAACATGCTTAGCACCAGAAAACGAGGACATATAATCACTCAGAAAAGCACAAACCCATTGCCGACTTTAACGACTTGAAGAAAGTTGGTTCCACAAAAACAATGGAACCACAATAGATGGCTATCGACCTCCGCTGTCTAAGGATGTTGAGCTCCTTCAGATGAATCATTTTTAAGAATTATGGAGAAGTTTTGCTGAAGAACAAATTGCTGCGCTGTCCCTCACGATATTTCGATTTTAGCACAAGAACCCTCTATTACAAAGTCACGTTAAAACTGCTTTACCTACACCCGAAAATTCTGATGACAATATTGTCGTTTTTCTTTTTTTGACACAACCCTCCTGAATCTCACAGAACAAATAAATAATTAAACCTGGTACATGAAAACTACTAAGAAAACCTTAGAAACCTCTTGCTGCGGTCCAAGACCACTGCAAGAATGAATAGAAATGCAAATTAACATTTCAGACAGTGAAGATAGGCATGAAACTGTTTTTATTCTATCACAAAGGCTTTTCTAAGCAGATGGTTGCCAATTAATGCGAATTAGAAGAGTCTACTCAAAAAGTGCGGTAGCAAAGCTGAATAAATTCGTTGTGGGCAGAAATCCCAAAAGAAAAAAGTTGGCAATGGTTGAACTACTTTAGTCGGTGAAGAAAAAAGAAAGCAGGACTGGAGGGCCATGAAAACAGGATAAATTCCAGCAAATGACAAAAATGCATGTTTATATATGTATCGTTTCTAAGCAGAGTCAAACATAACATTCACCACAAGGACTATTGATACAACAACATTGTGTAATTACGTCCGCATTCTTTCATGTTTCAGTCAAACAATTCCAATTCTAAGCTGGTGGCTTTGGAGTCGAGTGCTCTCCGACGATGGACAAATGAAATGCAAACCTTCTTATTTCAAGCCTCCCGACAAAACAACTTCTTTCTATTCGATAAATTGCGAACCAATTGACTGGTTACGATTTTATTCCGGTTGCACGCATGGGGATTTGTTTGTGCACTTGACTGCACCGAATATTCCAGAAAACTTCAAATACTAATCACCAAGATGTTTTCTAATTGACAAAACACTATAATCGGAATATGAGGCACGTGTTTACGTGAAGGAACGAGAAAGCTAAGGAGAGGTATGGCTTTAAAAATGAGCGAAAGAGAGGAAAAAATGAAGTGAAGCCGATGACTGAGAAAATAAGGCGAGAGGGTATGCATGTGTGGTGTGCTGAGTGTGTGCCGGGGGCTTCTCGAAAGCTAACACGAATCAATAAATCCTATAGCGTCGTGTACACGTGCAGAAAGTTTGGGTTTAAATGAACTAGGATGAAATATGGAGGGGATGTGAGATGTAAGTGAATTCGGAGCACTGAAGGAGAAGAATTTGGGGAAGAAAAACGAGAGATGAAAAGGAGATGCTAAACAACACAGCAGGTCGTGACGCGGACGTCTGTCGGGAGTGCACTTCTCTCCCACACAGATGCTGCAGCACACAAGCATAGAGCTGAGCAGAAGAACTGCTCTCTAGACTTTTACTCGCCATCACAGCATTTCCAGCTACGATGATCGCTTTGGATGTGTTTGCGGTACACCCATACTTTTCTCCTACAACAGACCGTTCAATTAAACCGACGAAAATGTGGCCTACCAGCAAAAACGGGCTCGCACGTACAGGAATGCAGACGCATTGCATCTTTTGCGACCGAGCAGTGTTGGAACGTCCCGTCATGCTGAACTGCCGAATACCACAAATGCGGGTGAAAAGGTCACCTCGCCGAAAACGAAAGTTTTGAGATGAAGGTATGTAGCAGAGGGATGAGCGATGGATTGGTTCTGGACGGCACACTTCAGCGCTTACTCGCGCAAGCACGAATGAAAATAGTCGAAAGTAGCTATTTCGAAAAGAAAAGCTTCAGATCTCCCAAACGAAAGCACATCTGCATCTGCGTGGATCCGTGGTTGGAGTCTGAAGTCAGGAGGTGGCACATATCTCGGATCAGTCGCATGATATGCACATGGCCTCCTGCCATCATTGTGGTGGCAGAAAAAACTCGAATATGCAGGTGCATGCATGAGAAAATAATTTTGCTGTAGATAAACAGCAAATTTGTGCGTTCTCTGACGGCTAGATATGTGAATAAGGAAGACATCATAGCTCGCAGCAAGCGCTAGTGAACTCCCTCAGGGATGCTTGTGGTTGTAGGCGGAAGCGCAGCAGTTATCGACGCAAGTAGACAGACGACATGCGTATCCCATTGAAAGTGGAAAAGCTGTCAAATTCTGTTTGTTCGAAGCAGGAGGAAGGAATGAGGAATCACTCGCAGCAATAGCTGGCGATCGATCTAATCTTAAAAATAAGGAAAGAAGAAGCAGCGCTCTTACGCTGAATTCTCCTCATTAGAAAAACGTACCTTGGGAAAAATATGATAATTGCTTGCCACAGAAACCATAAGTGAACCGACAGTAACAAAACAAAAAGAAGTGTAACATAAATTACAGTTACAAAAATAACATGCAGGACTCAACTTACTGTGTTTTAGATTTAACCGCTATCGCTATCGGAGTTAAAGACAGCATATCACAATATTGACGATGTTAGTACCTCTCCACGAATGGATAGGAAGTGAAGATGCAATTCACGACTATGAACAACGGCGGGTGATCTCCTCCTCCCCCATTCCCTACCGTGCAACTTCCCACGCAATGAAACGCGAGCAATTCCTTTGTTGTGCGAAGTCCGCAATCCTAGCAGCGTGAAACAGGCAGCGGAAGGTTCTCAATGTGCGCAATCGCTGACGCGTTGCAGATTGCCATCGTCCCACTGCCCGTAATCGCATCGATAGGGAAAGGATGCAACTAAGGCTGTTTCACACCTCCTTTTGTGGATTACGGGAGGGGGTTCACTGTAATTGCATTCGTGGCATCGTCAGTTTCGTGGTAAGCGGCGCTTATATAATTTGGTTATCTTTTCATTTCTTTTCGATTTCTTGGCTAAGATATAAAGACTGATAGAGAAGAAAAGAGAAAAGCTATGTCTTTTTTGTTACCACCACAATATGCATGCATCTGCTAAAAGCAATAATACCACGATATAGGAAATGTTGGGGTCTCTGTGGGGCAAGATGGAATATGGGGTGTGGATTACGAGTATGACTGTGGCCACGCTCAATTCACCCTAATCGTCCCGAAAAACGGCGTGGGAACCACCTTAGTTTCTGCGAAGTACGTCGGAGCCCGCCACCCTTGAACACTCTCTGATACCTTCAGCAGCCTAGTCATTAGTTTAACTCGAACTGGCTGACTAGGAAACCCCACTGATTTTCGGCCGCTCGCTCGTGGACGCGGCGCGTTCTGCTGTGCGGTCGTATCTCATTTGAGCAAGGGTCGTTTCCCACGCTATTTTTTAAAGGTGATTACAGGGAATTGAGCGGGACCACGCCCATATTCGTAATCTACCATTCGAACTTTTATTGCCCCATTGAGACCCCAACATCTTTAATTTAGTGATGTTCAAAGGCTGCGCACAGAAAGGTGGTACTCTCAATGCTAGGTACTCTCACTAGGATTCGATAAGTAGTTTGTGGGTGTAACAGCAGAATGCAGAGCACCTCACATAGGTCCAAAAGTCAGACGAATCAGTAGCACCAGTCTGATCAGTCTGTCTATTCGATTTTTCTATTTGTAGGGAATGAAGCAGGTTTTCGCTGTGAAACCTGCAAACTAGCACTTATCTACTACAGATGAGAACTCAAATTTGACAATTTTCCTGAACGCTTACAATGGGTGGAGAAGTATGACAAAGCACTTATTGAAACGACAATCCTCGAAGCCAGTCGGACGAAGAAGTTACGTGGACTTGGCCAGGATTTATTACATGTAGAAGAAGAACGAAGGGAGACTTATAAATCCCTTGCTTAGTGGTCATCCGCTTCCAATCGCTTCTCTAGCAATTTTATGTGCACCTATAGCTAAAGTATGACACCTAGAACATCTTCGATGACGATGGTGAGGGAACGAAACCACTGAAAAGGCAGCTTCGATTAACTGCGTTGGCCTGGTTCTCAATCTTCTTCATTTATTTAATTGCTATGAAATTTGTACTAGATTTCAATCATCTGAAGTCATCAATTCCTAAACGATATCACGAATTCAATCAAAGTTAGAGATAATCCGAAATGAACGATACGAGCGGAGCAATAGTATTGGTTTCAATTTCAGCATCACAGATTGGATATCGATCTTGTCTCCTATGCAAGAAGCTGAGCTTAATGAAATATCACTAGTGAATCCTTCCAGAACGAAAACTAGATTTCACTCTGGAGGAAAACTCTGAGTACAGTGGAAATTAATTTTGAATCCTACAAGGCCAAGAATGAAAATATTCCGGAAATACTGACTGGATGGGGATCCCGTACGTTGGCGGCGTCCGCGATTCTGGTGCCCAGTGAGCTATAGCTAAATTCTAATGCTATTCGAAGCGGTATTCAAATGTGCTGGGCGGGCGTACGTTTAAGAAAACCAAACAACCAGGAAATCGACAGACTGCACTCCTTGCATGTGTGATTTGAGGTAAACAATCCAACACGCCTGCGTACAAGCACTCCTGCTTCTCCTTTCTGATTTAAATTGAAATTAATTTTTTGACCGTTCCTGAGTAAAAAAAAATTACAAAACAGGAGGGAGTGCTCCAAATTTTGTCTGTTTTCGAATAATTAATGGTAATGTAGAGATCTGAATTATTCGTGGCGGAGGAACATGTTTCCAAGAGGAAAGAAATGGCTCATAAAACAATGTATTCGATCAACTTCACCTCAGGCGCTGCGATCTCCTGACTTCAGACAACATTTATCTTGAGGAATGCGTGCAGGAAGTAATTTTTTAAGAGAGAGAGAGAGGGATGAAGAGCAAGATTTAGTGAGGGTACACATGAAATGGGCGTGTTGCTAATAGCATAAGGCGAACTCCTTTCAGTCATCACACAAAAGTACACTGTAAGGGTGCACCGACTACGGAAGCGACATGTGCTTGCGAGGGTGTGAGGAAGAGGAGTGGAAGAAAACATACAGGCTGCCTGAGGATAAGTTGAGATAATGCCGTCCGTCGTTTTCGTCGCCGCATCGATTCACTAACAACATGTGCAGCTGCTGCAGCTCATAGAAAAAGCGGCGCCGAGCTCGAACGGCTCGGAAGGAGGTCGAAAAGCATCCACTGGGGCTCCTCAACGCGTAACTTCGTCGCCATGGTATCCGTGGAAATTTTCCTAGACAACTCTAGCTTCTTATGGAACTTCCATCACATTATCTTGCAGTAAACAAACAAATAGAGTGCCCGAATGCCCTTCTCAGGGCTCTTGAGTGGTGCGCAAAAAATAACCAAAGGAAGTACCGCTAGCCTTATTGTTAACTCCGAAGTCTTTAGATTTCTTCTGATTCAAAGTCAGCTTCTGAAAAAAAAAACCGGATTCAAAAAGTAGACCAAACAATTCACCCGCAAATTCCGGAGAAATAGGGTTGTTGTCATAGTTTTAATAGAAGAACCCTTGTCAAAATTCCATATTCGTGCAACATAGAAACATCCAACATATCTTTGATACAGCAGAAAGGTGACCTCTACAAATTAAATGTAAGTAAGCTGAAAATGTGAAACTTGTGTTCTTGTTATTATCTTAAGATAATGGAAAAGTAATCAACAAAGAATCAGCTCGCAAAACTCCCAAACCGAATTAGCCGAAAGAACGCTCACAAAAATTCGAAACAACTCATTAAAATCCTAGAGGAACGAAGAACACGTGGAATTAAGCAGAACTGGTCTACAGCAATTCGTAGAGGAGACGAAAGTAACAAAATGAGCATGCAGTCCTTTTTTGGCACAAGATTAAGAGGCTGGGTGGGGGGGAGTCTAAGGGGTCAACATAGATTAACAACTAGTAGCAGAAGGGATTTGTGTGAGAAGAGCAGCTAACGGTGACAAAGACGGATGCGAATGTAGGCTGCAATCTCAGGTGGTTTTCGGAGGGAGAGAGATTTCGATTTGCCTAAGAAGACGCAGAAAACTGCAAACGATAGCATAGAGCGATGCAAGGGCTTATTGAAAATTCTAGTTAGGATGAGAAATGCTATCTTAATCTTTTAATACTACTAACATGGTTTGATGTAACGGTGGAGTGCATGGTCACTTCGGGATTGCAGATTTCGGTAGAAGTCTGGCGAAATGTGCGAGTACTCCTACAAGACTACTCAATTTTGTTCCCAGCCACATTCTCTGAAACTGTTAGCTTTTCAAACGTTTGCAACTGTTTCGAATAGCACATAATTCGCTGATCACGGGGATTGATGTGAAAGCTGATGTCGCTGAGTTTTTGAAAACATCTTGAAAAAAACACAAACGTCGGCGGGTAACCAACGCTGTGGTATAGATTTGGTGAACAGCACCGCAACTGCGGCCAGGGGATCGCACGTGGTACAATACCGTTCATCGCCAGCCAAGATTTGAGCGGTAGGTTCACGTTGCACATGACTGGACTTTTCTGTATGTTTTATTTGCATTTAGAAACAGTCAGTAATCCGATAATCAATCAAATCGATAACGTGAGGTCGTCCGCAAAAAACTTAACCGTCATCGCTCTACAAACGAAATATTGCGGTTGTCTAATGACAGTCAAAAATTAACTCTTATCATCGTGTAAGGAAAATAGTTCAGATAGGATGTGCGCAAGCATTTCCTCCAATAAAATGTCCAAAACATAAAATAATTATCAATACTGCACTACTGCTACTTCGCAAATAATTAGAATGCTAAGTAGCAGACAAAAGTTAGATAAAAATTAATGACTGATGCTTGTTCCTGGAGTTCTCTTGACGAAGCCTCTGGACAAAGCCAAAAGGAGCCGAAATTTGGTAACATCAGCAAATGAAATCGTCGACTAAAGTCACTGAAGGCTTCTATACTGTTCCTATTAACCTCGAAAGTTATTCTGTTGTAGTTAAATTTTTAGAACAATGTCAAAGAGGACGAATAGTCTAGAACGCTCAGTGCTAGTGTCACTTCAAAGGATGACTTTCAATTAATTTAATTCAATACAAATTCAATTCAATTCAATTTCATGTACTGATCAATGACTTAACGACCTTTGATCATCCTTCAGACATTGATCCCGAAGAAGAAAGGAGAAATGCGAAAATTGGAGAAATAAAAGCATTGAACGAAGGAAAAGCATGCACCTAGAGTTCAGGTTGCGTGCGCTGAGAAAATCGTGAAATTTGAGCCATTCTCGTGCAAAAAGCACACCCGCAAAGATATATCGTCATATCCAACTCCACCAAATCCACGATTTCACTGAAAATACCCACAGTTGAGGCGGGCGAAGTATTCTATTTTGAATAAAGTAAACAGGAGTCTGCGAGGTTTCAGGGAGAAAGGTGGTTAGAGGGGATGGGCAGCAAATCATTCGAAATTTGCCCTGAACTCCCAAAACCTCTGTAGGCGGCACAATAATGAAAAGTGTTTTTTTGAAAGTTGTTGTTTTTGTTTAAAAGTTTTTCTTGTTAAAAAGATGATTTTTGCGTAAAGAAAATATTATTTACATGAGATGAAAATCGGTCTTAGAACAAAGAGAAGACAGCTTTGAAGTGGTCATTTAGAATCCCGAATTTGACGGAAGTCTACGAGCTCGGCACCACTTACGTAAAACCACGCTCGAATCAATGGTATCTCCGGTAGCATATGTACAGAGAGTAGGCACCATTCTTTAGCTAAACCCACACCCTTGGTATCCAGCCTCTACTAACTCCACACCCAGCTTCAACTAACTCCTTAACCATTGAAGCACATCATTGGAAATTATTGAAGATAGAATCACGAAATACCTCAGTTTTGTGCGGAATACTACACGAGTTGTATAGCTGAAGGCAGCGTAACACAAAATTGACGATGTCAGGACCTCTCACGGACAATATAGGACTCGAAGTGTAGATTACGAGCGTGAACGAAGTCACGCTCAACTCCCTCTAATCGCCCTGGAATATGGCGTGGCACCATCCCCACGCACGTGAAACAGCACTGGACGCGACGCATGCGCGAGGGTGGTCCCACTCCGTTTTTCAGGGCGATAAAGGAGAGTTGTCCATGAGAGCTCCCAACATCATCAGTTTCGAGGAACGCCCCCTTCTACCACCGAAGAAACCTTCCTCCTCATTACCTAAGGAAAATCCAGGTTGAGATGCGAGAAACTCGAAGCAAAGAGTCCAGCAGAGACCATGAGGATCTTCAGTTCATCGCTAGTTAGTGCGAAACGGCCGAATCACAATGAGTCTGAACAATTATTCTCGCAGAAGGAAAGGGGAGGAATGCTAGGAGGAACGGAACAGCAAAGAAAGAACACATCCACTGGACCATCGTTGGCTCCACCTGAGCTGCGGCAGCAAGCGAAGTTCGCACCGGACCTGTACAATTTTATCTTCAAAGATACAAGCTTTTGTAGGGGCAAACACGTAACCCCTCCTTGTTCTCCAGTTTTCTCCAAACCGTCCTCCATGCTCACAGAATCCGGGACGCGTGTAGGACGAGGTCCCTATTACTTAAGTTTTAAGTTCTATTCTTACATCTTTAAAGCAAGAGGAATCCTCTTCTGTGTATCAACTGAGTCTTCCTTCTGTTTCTTTTTCAATCCTCCATTCCTTCGATTAGCTCGCTATAGAGAACCATTGAGGAACGTTGGTTCTTCTACAGATGTTGTTTTCAGGGCTAAGGACACAAGCACTTAACATAAGCTTCAGGAAAGTGTCACAAAACGTCCTACATTACACGTACTTCCTACGGATTGCAAAGAATCCAACATCCAGACTGCATCCAACCGCTTGAGCACGTCTTGATTCCCTCTGTTCAGGCAACAGTCTACGTAAGCAGCATTTTACGAAGGTCATAGACGCAATTTAATAAATCGACCACCGCTCGCATTCTAAATTTGCGCCTGGACGGGAGTGAACGTTATTCCCTAACGTTCGTCTACGACCCACCCACATAGATCGCATTCATCCCAGTGACACTATTTTTGCATGTTTCTTTTTTGGGTTTCTTTTTTCACTGCATGTTTTTTGTCTATTTGTTTTTTTTTTGTATCCACATGCATATGACCCAACGGTGGGTCGAAATATCGTCAATGTTTCAAAAATAGGTTTTAGATTTGTGACCCGGTTTTACTTTAATATAGTCAAACTAAGAATATCTTAATCTAAGGAACCATCCGAATGATGAGAAGAGCTCAGTAAACGAAGCCGTAACCGTATCTTCTCTTCTCAGCTTGGTTCGTGCAGTGACTTCGTTGGATTAACGATGAATACGTAATGTTATTCAACTTTAGCGAACTCGTAATTTCCAGTAAATGGTAAGCGGAATCTGCTTCCGAAAGAATACTCTGGGGACCAGCTCGCGCAATCACAACAACGGCCCTCCAGTACCCAACACAGCAACATAGTGATAGTATTGGGTTGATGTAAAAGAAATGCAAGATTTTTGTTCCATTAGCTTCAGCACTGTTTTATAGCAACAGAGTGAGATTTCTGTTCGAAATATTATATAGGGTGTCTCAAAAAATAGGAAACACAGCTTTTACAATTTTTAAAGTTGGAACATAAAGTACATAGGATAGGGGTATGTATGGAATAGCACATTGGGCAAATGACCTCCACGGCTTTGCTGGCACACACCACTCTTTCGTCGAAATTTTCCATGACCTTTTCGCATAAATGTGGCTGGATTTTGTTGATGCAGCGGCGAATCTCCTCCTTCAATGCACGGATGGGTGTGGGCTTGTTGACATAGACCTTAGACTTCAAATAACCGCATAGAAAGTGTGCTAAATTACATGATCGAGGAGGCTAATTCTGATCACGAAAATTAGAGAATACACGACCAGGAATCCTCTCATGCAATAACTGGATCTCACGCACTGCTCCGACACGGACGGTTTCACGGACTGAAAACGGAGACGCAGATCTTCAGTGAGCAGGCGCTGCAGAGAGCTTCTTGAAATTAGCAATTTTTGTTCACGACGCCAAATCGATGTTCCTGAACTTTCACCAACACTCTCATGCACTGCTCCGATATTATCATTTGAACAGCCAATGTGTTTAGCGTCCGTCCTCAATTGATCCAGTCCCCTTGAATATTTCAATTACTCTCTTCACAGATGACGAAGGTAAATCATTATTCCGACCATATTCCGAACGAAATCTGCGAACAGTAGCATCCAGACTTCCATTATTTTTGAGATGTAGTTCAACAATGAAACGCGCTGTTCTGTCCTGCAGTGCTGCATTTCTACCAGCCCTAAGCTGTCAATTGTCACGCTGTATTTTTTTTCATTAGCGACACTTTGTTGAAGAAATGGAGCTAAATTCAAAACTTGCAAACGTGGATTTTAGGAAACCCTTTGCATTGTTGGAATGTAGTTTTGATTACCTAATTTACCCTTTCTAAATATTTGTACACAATGTAGGCTTCAAGCCGCTTTTTCCGAAATAATTTAGTTTTTGCTTTCAGATCTTCTATCACAACTTCCCTCAAATCCACTTCAACGAGCCTAAGCTTGGCCGAACTGTCGCTCAAACCGCTCAAAACATCAACACAGTACAGATCCAGGGGAGCAACAATGAATGTACAGTGCGACGCCGGTTTCAGACATTTCGTAACCAAAAATATCCAACCAAAAATTTGTAATTTCTCAGTTCTTAATTCGCAAACCAGAACAAAACTTAGCGGGATACTGCCGATGAGCTCAACATCGATCAGTATACAACTGATTGCCATTTGAAGCAAACCAGAGAGGTATGACAAGCGAGTTCCACATGAATTGACCGAAAACCAGAAAAATCGCCGTTTTGAGCTATAGTTGCACTGTGCATTCGTTGACGCTTCCCGGTTAAATGTCTGCAAATTAGACAAAAACTGTGGTGGGAAATCTGAGAATAAAAATTAGACTGTTTTGGAAAAAGCGACTTAAATTTAAGTTCATTTACACTTGTAGAAAGGGCATAAAATAGCTTTGCAACAATGTATAACGCTTCGTACAAAAATCTTATTTTATTACTATGATGTACTGCTGAGACTAATGAAACAAAAAAACTGTATTTCTGGGGCTATTCTGTTCGCGCGAGAACATGATACAGGATGGACCAAAAGTTGGCTTGAACTTAGTAGGCAGACATTTCAGAGTTTTTATCCCTACGTATACTCAAGACAATCAAATTTGCTCAATGCTGCTTGTGCGCACTTATTCGACGCTTTGCCAACCTTTTTAAACTGTTTAGTCTCGTAAATCCTCAAATGTCGTCCTTCTACTCATTCGAGTGCAACAATCGCCGAAGTTCTCTAGAACAAAAACATCGTAATAATTAAAACAGACACAGGAGGAAACAACTTAATAGAATTCTCAAACATAGGCGAGGAATATGGAATACTGGTCTGGAATTGTTGTTTTACTTGATGTAGAACCAATAGTAGAACAGTTTATGAGCCTTCTCTTGGCCCACCATGTGCAGAACGTTGTCAGCAACAGTAGGAACCCGAGATAGAGACACGGGAGTGAATCAACAAAGCGGTGAGTGAAATTTTGATAATTTCTGCAACATAAGTTTAACTGAGATAAATTCAACAACACTTGATGTGACAAACGTCGAGTTTGCGACTAGCCAAACATCTAGAAACGTTTTAAGTAACTGAATTGAAGGCAATATCTAAAAAGTCCCAACAAACTGCGAAAATTTCTATGACATTCAGCATAGTTCGAGAAGTGAAGATAACTGCAACCATTGCCTGTTCCCGCAAACATTTTTCACATTCAAAGACGTGACAGGAAAACAACAACTGTGGCTCGCAGGACCAGACCACCTGTCGGCCACTGGTTGGTTCGGCATAAAAAATATTTTAAAAAACCATCTTCATGTCCATGGACACGCGTACAGCAAGCAAAATGATGTAACGGATATATCGGAAGAGGAGGAACCCTAAAGAATATGAATGTTTTCGAAACGCGATACACGCAACATCAGAAAAATATTTCAGAGTCGAATTTGTTAGGTTGGTGAACAACGTCTTCCTCTTTTTTTCCTCAAGGACGATTTACATAAAGTAAAAGGCTTTGTAACAAAAGTAACATGTCATTTTGAAGTCTGAATTCAGTATTCTGAAATGCGCTTCCTTTCTTTGGCACTTTCGGGAAAAAATTGAACAAAATTTGTACGGAAGTGGCGGGGCTATAAGTAAAAAAACCCAACACCTTCTGCTTCTCTATCGCTAGAATGGGAAAAAACCTACGCAAATCTTCTGAGAAGGGTTCAATATATTGTAGATTTCTTGCTGCATGAAAGGCATTGGTGCTGCTACTGAAGTGACAGGTACATTTCGGAAATGTTGCGTTATTTTCGACTTGTAGTCCCGCCATTTTTGTTGGAATTTTGCTCGTTTCTGGAGCTCCAGTTCCATGGTGTTAAATACAAATTTTACAATGATATGTTACTTTCTTTATAAAGTGTTTTGCCTTAATATTAAATCGTCTTCGAAAAAAAAGCGAAAGAACAAATCCACCAATCTAATATTTGATGCGGTCACAAAAGAGATTCCGAACAGTGCATGTTAAAAATGAAAATGAATTCCAGCGATCACCCCCACAAGTTTCCCACAAGTGAAGATAACTGCAACCACTGCCTGTTCCCGTATTTTTCCTGAAATCCCCGTATTAAGTTGATTAATGTGAAATGAGCAACGAGTCTACAGTTTACTCAAAAAACAAATGTTCTTTCTGATTCGAGCCACACGAAGTTGTTAAGATTTTACTCATCATTACGTTTTCGTGAAGTCTTCTCTTCATCGAAAATCTAATTCCAGTAGTATTTCCATCGAATAATGATGATATTACCAGAATTACCAGAATTAGCAAGCAGCAATAACATAGGTCATCCATTCGATCTTAAGGTCTATAAGAAGACGTTATCTTTCTGGGATCATGTCTCTGTGGCCGGTGGACCTCTTGCATGGAACTTCTTTCTTCAGGAAGAAACACCATCGACCGTGAACAGGAGGGTCGTGAGTAGCACATCGAGGAAAACTGAAGCGACTGATCTTTTTTCTAATTACTAGTCTATTTTGGACGTGTCTCAAACAAACCTAATACAAAAAGGTTCATTAGAACCTTCTCTGTTCATGTAGAGCTAAACGTCCTCGGTGGTGGAGTCCCACCTCGAACTCTTCCTTGGGAACGAGTTGCCATCAAGAGCATAAAACCGGACACATTTCCCGAGTCTGATATTATATCAGTAAACTTTCTACGGACTTATGAGCACCCTCCTCGACATTCTAGAGGTGCATATAATGTCTTATCTCCAGAGAAAAGGAACCCTAAACCAATAGATAATCCCGCCAAACGTTCCTATCAATAAGAGAGATGTCCGAGAGGACTTTCAAAAGTACAATCAGATATGATTCCTGAGTGTTCCGCACAAACTGTCCACGAACATCCTTCTCACGTGTATATTAAGAATGCTGCATAAGAATCTCAAGAAAAAGCTGCATTCCTTCAGGGTTTCAGGAGCATGGATCACATAAAAATTGTGGCCAGAGACACAGAGGTTTGCTGGGAGTAACTGGCCCCACTCCAATTTATCCGTAGCTGTGTACAATTAGCCATTTCTATGGACGGATTCTGGGTTCTACTAAGAACACAGTAAGCTAATTATGCATAATTGCACAAATAAATTGAACAAATTGAATCTCTACGAACTAAGAGGCGCCCTAAGGGCAAAACAGGCGGCAAACCTAATTGAAAAAGACTTTACCAAAACTACATGATCATATACATGAATTATCATGCAACAAAGTAGAGAGCTATGAAAATAAAGAAGGAAGGAGGTCCGGAGAATTTCGCGTATCGCGAAACACTTTTTACGTCGGCAGTATTATAAGAAGCCAGATATAAATGGGCCGGTCACATTGTGAAGGTAATCGACGATAGGTGCACTAAAAAGCGTTGGAGTGGATCCGAAGAGGCGCTAGAGGCCCGGACCGCCAACGAGATGGGCTGATGTGTTCGCAGCTGAGAGCTCAGCTGAAAACGGCTAAGGACTTTCTCAACGTCACTTGCGACACTTGCGAACATCTTGGCTGACGACTATGGAGGAAAAAGAGACTAACAGCGATGCTGGGCCCAAATGATTAGTACGTACGGGACATTCTAGCTTGGAGATAAGTAAGGCATTGCATATACACGAGGTTGCGATAGAATGACTCAGCGGGCTCGTAACTTGGGTACAGCCATTCAAATGATCACGAAGATAGTGACAAACGTCTCCCGTTTCGAATGTCCCTTTTTCTAAAACAAGATTGAAAGCCATTCTAACATGGGTACCACCGATCAGAATTCGATGTGAACGAATTTGAAAACGCTTCGAGCTACACGTGCGCATGAAGAAAAGACAGCACAAAGCGAATGCAGAGCAATCGGCCGGCACCTCACTGCACGCAGCCAAGTCAGCCGCATAAACACCACACACTGCTTCCCTTTGAGCATGACTACAACCTCGAGAGAAAGACCGAAAACGAAAAGAGACACTTTTCAAGAGGAAGGTGAAGTAACACTTGTTCCTCACACATTGAGACAGGACGCACAATCCTGCTAAAAACACATGGGTCCATGTTCGCGCCGACCAGTTGAATCCACGAAAAGTCCGCTATCACGTTGCGGTAACGTGCATACAATCACTGGAACCGTTTTCACAACAATAGTGCGTTCCTTAGTTTTACTGTTGGACTTTACAGTGTAAGTTGTGTTGTAGTGCGAAAACCTTAGGGAATCCGTAGAGTTGGGGGAGTATATTACAGGACCTAGACTCCGCTCAACTTCCCATAATTCGTAAAAAAAAAACGGCCACGACCTTTGTTCGCAATCGGCGGTCGAATATCGATAATGCCTCTTCAGCAGATTCAGGTAAAACCAATGAATAGGCTGCTGAGGGGATCAGAGCGCGTCGCGTACACGTGGACGCATGCTAAAGTAGGAATGCCGTCTTTTGCGACGATTAGGAGAAGTTGAGCGGGGCCACACTCGATCATAACCTGAACTTTACAGGTTCCGTGCAATTTCTACTTTGTCAATTTCGTGATACGCTGTCTTTAATCCTGGTGCGATGACCGGTACAGATTCTGCGTGCTTGCATTTACATTTTAGGATGACACCGACAACTGCTTCGCAGATTTATTCTCAATCTGATGCTGATGGTTTTTGTTGCTAATCTCTGATTCACGGCCCGATAAGACCCCTATTAGCCAGGCCAATTGAGTTGAAAACACTGGGGAAAAATCACCACTGCGTACACGTGGACCGGGATTAAAGTCAGCGTATCACGAAATTGACAAAGTAGAAATTGCATGGAACCTGTAAAGGTCGGGTTATGATCGAGTGTGGCCCCGCTCAACTTCTTCTAATCGTCGCAAAAGACGGCATTCCTACTTTAGCGGAGAAGACAAGGAACTTTCGCAATTAATGGATAATCTTTAATCCAGACAAGTATGAGACTGCTGTTTTTCATTGGTGTGAAAGCGTGCAGCAGCAATCTTGTGTTGCACCACATAAGAACCACCACTACCTTAATTTGTACTGACATATGCATTTCTAACCAAGGATTATCCACTCAGAATCCGGGCAACATGCGGTGTGCTTTTGACACCTTCATCGACTTATTACTTTCGTTCTTAACAAGTCCAAAACCAAGCAAACATGATAAGGTTGATCGAATTCCGCAGAAAACTTCATGCTCTAACACCTTCACCCTCACCTCTAAACCATGCATCCAATTTAGAAGATTCAGTCTCCATAATGAAGAAAGAAACTGGACAATTTGTGAAGGAAAAAGAGATCGATCTGACCTGGGAAGAAATGCTGTGGACGAAAATGCTAATGAGATAATCCGTCGCTAAAGGAGCACAAAAGAATTCGAGAAAAATCGAGTCTTCACGGTTTCGACGAAATATTCGAATATTCCTGAAGATGAGAAACAGGAATGGCGAATAAGAAACGGCGGGAAGGGAACAGCAATTCGTGGGGAAAGATATTCTCTATTCGATTCCCAAAACGCTTGAATAACCGACTAGTTGGAGCACTCACATTAACTTATGACACATATTAAAAATGCATGAAATAAGGTGGAACTTCAAATAGTAATCTTCGGATATGGTCAGTGTTATTCATCCCGCTGCAAACGTGCCTGAGAACAAATTGAGTTGATGGATAATTGAATACTCGATCGTTTGCACTGAGAATCAATCACGCGTTTGAAATAACAAATATAACAGATTCAACCACCTCAGCCTCATGGCTTTTCCAGAAAAAAACACCGAGAGCTGAATAGTGACGAAAAATTTAAAGGCGAGTCTGAGTTGAGTGAATTGCCACGCAAAATACCGAAACAAAGGCAGCCAATACGTCAGAACAATGCAAAGAAATTCGTAGCCCAACCACTGTTGTTGCAAAAAAGAGTACATCCGCTTCAAAACCATCCAGAAACATCGCGGCACTACGGCTTACATCAGAACGAGGAAGGAGAGGCAGAACCTATCAAAAACATCATTACCGAACCCGCAAAACGGCACACAACCTCGTTTACGCTGCACGTAGAGGGACAGGCCGAGTCGTTATTATCCCCCGTTTAGTTCCTGGAACCATTTTTGGTGGCTCCTCACCCAAGAAGACTGATTATTTCTCTGAAACACTTCATTTGAGAAATTTCAAAAATTCAGTACTGAAGTTTTTCGATCTCCTCAAAAAGAAGAAAGGAAACGGAAATCGACCATTTGAAATTTCTCATTAGTTGTGGAGATTACCAATTTCACAGGTATTTTAAAGGGACCTAGACGCATTATCAATTTCAGACGCCTTTAAAACGGAGGAGAGGAGAGTTACATAAAAGGAGAAAGCATTCACAAAATACAACACAGTGATGACAGGAAAGAAAAGCGTATTCGGAGAAAACAGATACCAGAGTTACACCAGTAAGTAAAGGAAGAAATAGGCGAGTCGTGAATGAAACCGCTTAGAATACAACTTTGGTTCTGCCCTCTGAATTATCATCGTGATCACTTACTAATCAACTAAATTATGTGCAATGTTTGTAACACTCAGAAAAATGGCGCGAACTTCGATTTGTTGTCTTCCAGAAGAGATTTCTCGTAAAAAAAATCTATGCAGACTGAGCACGAAGATGTTTTCCGCTGATACTCATGCATGCACTTTGAAATGCTGGAGGACAGCCATCTTCAATGTGAGACAATTAAAAGAGAAAGTCATACAAAGCTCATAAATCTTCCCCCAGATTTAAAGCCATGAACATCTAGAACCTTTAGCGTTCTGTGTTCCTCAGTATCAAGGGACTTCATTTCTTAAAATCTTAAACGAACGACGGTTTCTTTACTAGCGCAACAACAAAAAAGAGGCCAATCGTCTCTACTGCTTAGTTTTACAGGTGTTTGATCTTAAGAAGTGTGTGAACCAGTGCTAAAAATTGGTGAAATGAAGAGATCGCTGCCGATTCAGCTTGTGGAAGGACGCAGTGAGCATGAAAGTTAGAAAGAGGAAAAGTTAGCGCCTTAAAATTGAAAAAGAATACGAACTAAATGAACATTAACTAAAATGCAGTGAAAATCTGACCAACTCCAAGCAAAGAAGAACAGGCGCCTTTTGAGAACTTCGCACACAAATTGATTAATCGATTCCCAGAGGCCAGAAGGGAAGAAAGACTCTGTGAGCGCTGCAGTGACGGAATGGAAGAGAGGCGTGTGGCGAACGTTGAGGAAGCACACAAGTTTCTCGCTCAATTTCCGATGGTATCTCCATGCTTTGGTCGTGACCGCTGACCATTCGAGCACGATGTCAGCATTCGGGGTCTCTTCCGACAATCCATTGACGTTGACATGACATGACATTGCCGAGACAATGTTAGTGTGTCGGGGAATCCTAAGCGACCGCAGCAATGTTCGTTGGTTTTTTTACAAGGTAAGGTGATACACCCAGTATATACTTAATGATAACTGAAACATCAAAACTATTGAGAAACAAGGAGCAATTGCTTAGTGTTGAAGCCTAATCTTGATTTTCTGCTATTTTGAATTTCTACAAATAAGCAGTAGCAATGCGTAGTCGAGCTGCATGTGGTCGAGTGGATGGACAAATCTCCCTTCATTTAAATTGCATCCCCTAAACACACTTCCTACGTGACTTTGATTTCCATCGCAGCCGTCTGGATCCCTGCTCGTGTACCTTCATTTCTCTTTCGCAGTTTTTACTCCTTTCTTTTTTCATTTAATTCTTTTCCCAGCCTATGGTAGCTACAGTAATTCTCCATCAGAAAACAAAAAAACTTGCAGTGTCTTCTATTTTTTACTGTTCTTGTATTCCCTGTCTGCAGAAGCCATAGCCAGCCACCTCAGGTAGTCAACCACAGAAAAAGAACCACCGCAGGTTCGGTAATTCTTTTTTTTGTGCGTTTTTCGCGGGGTGAGGGTAAAGGGTGTGGAGGGAAACTTATAACGTTTTAAAAAAAACGAATAATATTTAATGCTCTCTCTCGTCGTCTCTGCTATGACCTTCAATCGGTTTCTTCCCTTTCCATCCTTCTGATGGTGATCCCTTCTTGTTTCATCGTTTCCTGTATCGAACGGAAGTTATCCCTCATCAAAGGGGAAACTTGTATACTAAATCGAAACGGTAATTACTAGTATGCGTAAAGCGTGGTGTCCTCGATCAACTGCGAAAAAATCATACTGGCAAACTGGCTGAGGATCACATGATCCATCTCAAATTATTTTACCAACGGAAATTGCTTCGTAAATAATACTTGGTTGAGCGCGTTCTTGTGCATTTCCTATTAGTTTTCTAAGGCAGCCTATAACGAAACTGACTATGTTGGAATCCCTGGGGGCGAGCATAGAGTTCGGGGGGTAGTTTGCGAGTATGGACGTGATCCCACTCAATTCCTCCTAATCGTCCTGAAAAACGGCCCTGGAACGGCATTTCTTCCTAAAAATTATGTTAGAATGCGCCATCCTCGTACACGCTACTCAGCAGAATATTCACTGATTTTACTGAATAGGGGATGAAAAGATGATTGCGCTCAACTCTTCATAGTGATGAATGCTGGTAAAACAGCTTTGGTTGTTGTCTCCTTTCGGCTGATGCTCCGTGAACCTAGAATGTGGGCTTACAACCATGTTTATCATCTCCTCTTTATCAGACGTGTGAAGAAGTTTAATAGGCTTTACGAAAAAGTACCAAGGAGTATGAAGAGGAAAATATACTTTTAATTATTATACTCATAATTACTGCCAAAGTTAAAGGAAACGTACTACAAAATTGACGATATTGTGATCTCTGCGGGCAATTATGGCCTCATTCATTCAGAACCGTCCCACTCTTGTGCACGCGCCGTTTTCCTCAGCAGTCTCTTCATTGGTTTTACTTGAAGAGGCTGGCGAGAGAACCTCAGTGATTTTCAGCCGCGCGCTCGTGAACGCATCTTCACGGATCTCACAGGAACAAACACAGTTTCTCATGCCGTGTTTCAGGGTGATCATAGGGAATCGAGCAGATCCTCGCCCATATCCGTAGTCTACATCTTGAACTTTATATTTGCCCACAGAGACCGCAACATCGTCACCTTCGTGATACTCTGCCTCTAAAGAATGCCAGAATGGATCAGCTCAGTGCTCAGGTGGATACGGCTCAAAGAGCTCGTCAACATCACTCGGGAAGTTTGAGAACATCTTGAATGACAATGACGAGGGAACGAAATGACTGAGAAACGAGCTAATACCCGCACGTTCAGTGAAGACGGACCATCTAAGTAAGCAAAAGTAGGAAACTCTGGCAACCATTTGTTGAGTAAATTTCAAAATCAGTTTCGAAATTTATGAATTTAGTGAACAATATTTACACAATGGTCGCCAACGTTATTTTTTTCTTTGGAGTGGAATAGATAGAAAAGAAATCTTTGTTAAACTCATAATCGGTAGGAGAAACATCATAAAGAGAAAAAAACAAGATTTTCGAACGATTAAAATAATGATAATTAAACTAGATCCACTCCATCATCTTATACATAAAAAGTCAAAGATTCAGCCCAACAGATTTTAAGATGCATGGATTCAAGTGTCATTTTGCATTTTCACTTCCACTTAGGTAACAGTTTTAGCCAAGTCCAAAAAGTAGTGAGAATGGAGAAGAAAAGCAAGTGAAGATGGCACTCCTCCTGGAGGCGAACTGGTCCTATAGTAGCGCATTTCATAAGGAAAAAACTATTTCTAACTTATATCTAATATCTAATCTAATACATATACCCCTTTCACAAACTAAGGATTTAAACCAGCCAGGAAAAGTTCTTGTTAAAGGAAGAGATATACAGAAAAATGTTTGCAAAACTGATAAAGGCTTGACACTGCTGATTTTAACAAACCTTTCAACAAGTCAAAATAGAGGGTATGCAGGATGCTGATCCAAGCAATTGATCTAGTTATACGTAGTATTCGTATAAATTGAGAATTACTGGGGAAAAATGATGTTGTCCTTGAGTTGTAGTTTCGACACTGTTCAACCAAGAGTGGGTACGAGTGTTGATCTTTTTTCTCTGAGACATTGACTGGTGACGGACAAATACTATTAGGTCTGGGAATTCCATCGAATAATTTAGGAACAGAAATATTATGTTGGCTAACACATTTAAAAACTTTAAAACATTTTGCAACGGCAAACTATACATGCTCATCATTAGATAAATTTAAATTTTATCTAATGATGAGCATGTAATTTAAGAGAATTTAAGAGACAGCAGTAACCAACTGTAGGTTGAAAAGCGGTTTGCGAAATCTTTCCCTAGTGCACCAGCTTTGTTGAAACGTTCGACGAAACGACTGTGTGGGTGATCCACAGAAGAAGGCAATAGAAGCTTTCATCTTAAATGAGACTTATGACTATTTAACTCGTTTTCTACTTAGTGCACGTTCAAACTTTGCATATTATTTCTTGAGTGCACCTCTGAGCAACGTAGTCGCTGTTAGAGAAGCAAGCAACAGCAAACTCGTGGTTTAGATGTAGAGGACTCTGGATATGTTTCGGAAACTGAGGTGTGTTAATACCTGCAAAGAACAGAACTACAAGTTTGAATACACCGCAGAACACACTGCCTACACAGATCATCCAGTTATTTTCAGCTTCAAGGTAGCACTCATCGGCCAATTTCGAAGGTATAGACGGATACGTCTGCGTATGTATCTGCAAAAACTGATAACATAAGATGCCCCAAATAAAATGGATTGGATTCGACCATAAAAGAGATCATGTCGCGATCAGGTGCACAAAGCACTGTTTTTTAACAGGCGAAACAAAATTTGGAATCGAAAAATTGGTACTCAAGCACTACCTGCCTCGTTTACAAGGTGATTTAGTGCGGGTAATAAGAAATTCGGCAAACTGTTTTACAATGCTTCACTATAAAAGATGACTTGCTGTATGAAGACAAAGTACCACCAGTGTAATCGCATCGCAGAATAAGCTGTGTCAAGATTTTTACAAAGACTATCTTAACGAGGAGGTAATGCAATCATGGCCTTAGCCTAATGTTGACGAACGACGTTGAGAGCGGAGCCAAATCCATGCAGCGATGTAGTCATAATTTAAAATCTTCTATTTCACCATACAAAAGTTAGTATTTACAGATCTCCTAGTTCTTTCTTAGATAAATTCTGCTAGGCAAAGGAAACACAAGCTTCAATATTTTACTGATCAAAATTCAAGGATTTGGCAAAGCTCGCCAAACCACTATTGAGGTATACTTATGTTCCTCTACTCCGCAAAACTCCCCTGCATTGGGAATGAACAGTCGGAAGCCTTTTTCAATCCATACTCATTTATTGTGTGCACGGAACTGCACATTTTAATGACTGATCACATTTTGATTTTGATTCAACTTTTTCCAATATTCCTGATCTTCAATCGAATTTCTTAGAAGGCTCTGATTTTACCTTTTCTAATCATTATGTCGTCGATTTCGCCCTCTTTTCTTAAGGGAATTAGAAGTCTGAAAGTTAAAGTTAAAAAGAAGATCTGTAATCAAATTAAACACGGAATTTAAGGCGAACCTATCCTTTTGTTACGCTTTAAGTAAGGTTACTTTTCAGAAAAAATCGTGTTTTAAAATCGAAACTGGTGGCGTACAAGAGTTGTAATCCTATATTTCTTGAGACACTGAATTTGCTGGTTCACGAATTAGCGCTCTTCACAAAGCACTGAAAATTTATCGCTATTGCGTTTTATGGTGAAGAACCAATCTTTTTGCTTGGAACTGTATTTCCGATATGGGTTTTCCCTCGGAATAGGCACCACTCTACCTTCGCCTTTCTCCTTAAATCGATAGCCATAATGGGTAAGGTTGCCTGGGCCTTGATATGAAAACTCTCCTTGATTGCTACTTTTCACTATAGAAAAGAAAACCGATGGTATGGATGGGAATGAAAAGCCACAAAAGTGAAATTTATTAACAAGTCTTTGTTCACTAACTGGCACATACATGTTTTCAACCTTTAGAATCCACCCGAATGCAAATTTTCCGTCGGGTTTTCCAAGAGTAAGCCACAGATTCAACTTGATTCAAAACACACTCAATCGTTTACCCGCGAGAAACATTGGCTTTTACACTTATACTGGACTTTGGTGATTTCCGAGAATAAAACAACATTGATAATGTGATTGAATTTCACCACGCTTTCTATTGTGTAAACTCTCAATAAATCTGTATTCAACATTTAATGTAATCATTCAAAATTAGCTATAGGTCTACTCAAACTTCTTATTGAGTAGAAAATGCAACAACTAACCGATCATTCGACGATCTTTGCCTGCATAAGCTCATATAAAGATGTCTTATAATAACTTTTATCAGTGACTGGACATTTACCCTGAAGGGCACAACGTTTTCATTACCTGCGACTCTCACAGGTGAAAACTACTCAAAGCGATTAACTCTGGCCCCGCTTCATGATGGAATAGAAAAAAAGTGCCACAGAAATACTTGACAATTAATAATTTACAAACTGGAAATATTCTTTATTCGCATACATGCATGTGCACGCAGTTAATACAATAGGGAAATAAATTATTACAAAAAACAACAGTGATAAACACACTGTATAGTGCTACTCTCATGGATAAAAACAAACAGAAGGCCCCTAAAAATACATTTTGATTTGATATCTCATATCAAATAATTAACGTCAAAACACTCGGGGCGATATGGCGAGCACTCAAGGAATCACAGTTAGCGGCTCCCTCTATGTCTAATCGAGTAAAGTAAGACCAACTAAGAAAAATGCTTCAGGATCTGAGACGAACCGCTAGAATTTGCAACCCCGAGCAGTGACTTTAAATTCAGTGATGTAAACTCCTAGTATCACATCTTTGTCACGACTTGACAGACTGATATAGTCGCAAGACTAAAGCGTAGGAAAAAGAACTACACCCAGAGAATGGAGTGAAAACGCTACTGCTGAGAGCGAGAGAAACAGGCAAAGAGCGAATAAAGATCGATGAGGAAGGATATGAGGCAATGAAAAAAAAAACAATAGAAACAAATGCAATAAAATGACGCAAAAGGAACGGGTGGATAGCTATGCTAGCGCAAGAGCACTTGAATGTTCGCTTCTAAGAGTAAGTCGCTTAACATCGTTGACAGTTTCACCTTTCAAGAACCAGTTGATGTAAATTGTAATCCAGATAAAATTTATTTGGACATTAATTTCAAAAAGCTGGTAATGCCAGGTTTCATGTCCTGTCTTCAAACTTCGACATAACCTAAGAACAAAAGCGTTTCAATTTTGTTCCTTCTGAAACACTCTGGCACTCGTACGCTCGCTAAGACATTCGATGAAAAGGTCAGAGTCACTAGCTGTGTATGTTCCGCCCCTCCCTTACATATGTAGAAACTCTTTAACTTTCTGCAATCGGATGAATACCACTAGTTTTCACATTTTCTACCAACGATCAACATAATAAAGGTCTTGTCGCAATATTCACAACAATAGAATAAGCTCCACATCTTGATCATGATACCGCAGTACTATACCCTTACGATACGCATTGCATTCACCAGAAAATACTAAAAATGAAGAAATGCCGCAAAACAACTAAGGGCGAAGACGATTTCGACTAGAACAGCGACTTTCTAGCACTTATACACACTTAATAAGCTATAGGTTAGAGAAAAACTTGGCTAAAAAAAGGACAAAATTTGAACGAAAGATAAAACGGAGGTTGACAGGAAAGCAATAAAACGGAGGAGAAAGATCTAATCGACTCGTTCATACCTGCATAGAAAAGAAATAGCGAGAATCATAGGGCTGTGGTGTGTGAAGAGTTTCCACAGACATCGGCGAGTTGCCGCTCTTCAGCAGCGTGTCGCTCGGCGATTGCACGACTACGCGCTTCACGCTGTTTTTGCATATCATCCCGCTCCTCTGTGAATCGCTGTTCAAGCATCGCTCGTCGTAAAGCGATCCTTTCGTCCAGTGCAGTACGTTCCTGTAAACTCTACAGAGTAGGTGGAAAATGTTTTGCTCTTTTGATCTTATTATTTATTTTCTTTCTACTCTCTAGATTTCCAAGTTACCTCCAGGTGCCGCAACAGAACTGCAGTTGATTAAATGGATACAAAAACAAACAAAAGTCCTCAAGCCTTATCGCCAACACTTCGAGAAGACATCCTCGTCTCCTCTATGAATAGTCTTTTTTCTGTCATGTTTCCGAAGTCATATAATCCTGTTTCGAAACAGGCATTTATTTCATTTTCATTTAAAATTAATTTATCGTGTAGATATAGACTTCCGAAGGAAGTCAAATGAACAAATCCAATAAAGAAACGGTAGCTTAGAGACTAATAATAACAACCTTGTCAATCGCGTTCTCCAGCTGAGCACGTTGCTTCGTTTGATATTCCTTTAACTGTTCGAGCTCTTTGGAAAGTCTGTCATTCAAGAGCCGAGCTTCTTCTTCTTGCCACGATTCTAATTTTCCCTTAAAAATATACATTAAAGGTAGCAAACTCACACAGACAAGCAGCTAGCGCTAGAAAAATTACAGTCTTCTCGTGGACCATACTCTCAATTTGATACTCGTACTGAGACGTCAACATAGCAATGCGATGCTTCTGCTTCTGAAACGTCAAATAAATGTTTTGAAAAGAGAACTGAGAATATCACATTAAAAACCAAATACCAGCTAACGAATAAAGAACTTGATAGAACGAAATCGAGGGTAAGCACTACTACTAGTCCGCCAGATAAAAGTAGATATAGCGCGCAGAAAAAGAAGATTTCGGTCTGAGCTCTGCCGTCGATCTCCCAATTTTACCTCTAAGTTTATATTGTTTATGCGCTTCATACTATGACTATTTCACCAAAACAGAGTATAGAGACTAAAACAATCAACAGGTATCAAAGCTATCTCCTATTGCTACGAAAGCTGTCCTACCTTCAAATTAACTTCCGCGCAGAGAGAAAAGGAGGAGCAGAAAAGCGAAGTAGTAAAAGACGAGAGGGGAATAGGCGAACATGTTTACGGCGCGCGACGTGGTGGAAACTGGATAGAGAAGGAATGGAAACTTTCTTCGCAGTACTTTTGTTTTTTTTTGTCTCTTTCGTTTTTCGTTCAAGTGCGAGTCCTTCCTCTGCTTACATATTCTACTGCTGTGATCTATTTTCATTCCAAAAGGCACGAAATTAGTTTTTTTTTTCAGTTACTCATGAGGTGAGACAACTGTATCTCTTCTGTTGAGCACTTACCCAACTCGGTCCTCTTTCGTGTAACGTGTTTTATGATTTGTGCCAGATTTCAAGGGATGACGTCTATAGGAAAATCCGTAATGTTGCCTATGAAAAACAAGAAGATGAAAAATCTCAGCAGTTACAGTTTGTTTAACACGCCTAGCAATCGCAGTGGAAAGATCATCAAGCTGTTGTTTATAGACATGTCACAGGTGGTTACTCAAGATAACTTGAAATATCGACATATACTTCGTTTTGCATCAACTTCAGCACTTCAGCCACTATAACCATAGTTAAGAATAGCACGCCGAGATTACATATGCATACACATACAGATAAAAACATACATATGTATATACAAAAATACATCTACACCCACTTGCACGTATACACCGCATACATATTAGGCTAGACAGAAAGTCGTGTCACCATTTGTCATTTTTTCTGCGTTAATTTTTTTTTACTTAGTTGACAATAGAGATTAATCAGTTATATAATCACCATTATTAATCATAACAGTGTCCTATCTAATGGGCAGGTCAGCGATCCCTTTCTCCCAGAACTGGGGAGACTGGGAGTCGAATAAGTCGCTGATCGCCCGTTCGATTTCTTCAATTTTGGTAGATTTTCTTAGCTAGGAAAGCTTCAGGGACCGTAATGGGTGGTAGTCTGAGGAGGCAGGGTCGCGAGAATAAGGGAGATGGGGCATGGTGTTCCATCCTAACTCCTCCAGTTTTTCATGGGTCTCCTTAGCTAAATGGGGCCTACCATTATCGTGGAGGAGGTGCACCAAAGCTCGTCTCGGTCATTTTTCTCAAACGGCCGGTGCGAGCATCTGGAGCTGACTAACGTATGTGGAACCGATGGTGGTGTGGCCTTGTAGGAGCAGCTCATAAAACAGCATTCCCTTTGAATCCCACAAGCAACAGGAGAAACTTCTTGGGGCTAGTCTTTTCTACGAGGAAGCCACACGGCACGATGCGCGTTAGAGGCGTAGAGAACCCAACTAGCATCTTCAGTAATAAGATCTTAGAGAAACTCCTTTGCGGGCGAAGAAGGAGAGATTGACAGATGGATACCCGTGTAAACCGGTTACCATCCGACAAGATGTAAAGGATCCATCGAGCCAGCACTTTCTGTAGCCGGGCGACTGACGACTGTTGAATAACCAAACCCGAGTCTCGTCGCAAGACTGCGGATGTTAACCTCTTTGACTCTTCGACAGTGTGGGGCGTCCCGAACGAGGTTTTTCTTCGAATTCGCTTGCAAAGCGAGCTAACTAGCGCTTAGCAGTCCTGATTGTAGTGGTGCCCTCGCCCAGTCTGGTGTTGATACTGCAGACTGCTGCCGTTGCTCCAATGCCGTCCATAGAAGATGATATCTCGAAGTTGCTTTTGCGTACTTGGCATCGTGATGAAAGTTAAGAAAGACCATCGGCTCTA